>NW_028269985.1:697098-1045647 GCF_054644295.1 Miniopterus natalensis
TGTGTAGAGTGTGTCACTCTCCAGCACTGAATACACAACTTAGAGCTCCTTTCACCACAGACACGCAAACACATCTTTTTGTGAAAGTCCTACTTCTTTTCACTTGGAAATGTAAGGGTTTCAACGAGAACATGAAGTCAATGATGCTTTTGCACTCTACTACCAAACGAAATGACCTCTTCTACATGCCCGTCTGAGGTTCAGTGCAAAATGCCCTTGTTTTCTGGTTTCTTGAATGTTCTCAACACATTAGGAGAAAGAGCGTGTTTGAGCAAGAGTGATGCAGTGTGCGTTTCCCTAGATTTCAAGTGATTTGCGAAACATACTCCTTATTTTTCCACATTGTGTAAGAAACATGAGGTTTGCAAGAGATTGAAACAATGCTTCCTAAAACGTATTCCAGCAGTGAAAACACACGTTTCGACAAAGACTTTGAAGGAGCAAGCAAAAGCCTAGTGGCTGAGTGTTCCTTTTGAGAGAAAGACATGCATTTCGTCCTTCTGGAATGAGTTTTCAGCCAGGAATTCGTATGCATTTTGTACTGTGCAGAAAGTAGCTACCTGCTCGGGAGTTGTGTCATAGAAGCACCTTTCTGGAGGAGCTTATTGCAACATTCATTGTTTGGCTCAGTTCTTTAGGGTTGGTTTTGGAAGGTCTTTCAACTTTGTCCAAATCCTGCTTCGTACGAAATTTTTTCACAGCGCTGTTTCCAAGTGTCCACAAAGAGCTGGTGCTTGAAACTGTCCACATGTACATCTCCCATACTGGTGTGCTCGTTCCCCTACCTGGATTTTGGTTTCCTCTTCTTTCTTTGAAACGACAAGCCTTCTTTCTGCATGCTACACACACCTTGTAGCAGTTTCAGTTTGCAGCATGTTGGTCTCCCCAAAATGCTGAGTATTCTATGTAGAGTGTGTCATTCTACAGCACTGAATACACAACTTAGAGCTCCTTTCAAAGCAGACACACAAACACATCTTTTTGTGAAAGTCTTACTTCAGGTCCCTTGGAAAATATATGGGTTTCTTTGAGAACATGAAGTCGATTACGCTTTTGCACTCTGCAAAGAATAGAAGTGATCTTTTGTACATGCCCGTCTGAATTTCACTGCAAAATGCCCTTCTTTTCTGCTTTCTTGAACATTCCCAAAGCATCAGGTGAAAGAGCGTGTTTGAGGAAGAGTGATGCAGTGTGCGTTTTCCTGGATTTCAAGTGAATTGGAAACATACTCCTTGTGTTTCCACATTGTCTAAGAAACAACATGAGTCTTGCAAGAGATTGAAACAATGCATCCTAAAACGTATTACCGCAGTGAAAACACACGTTTCTACCAAGACTTGGAAGGAGCAAGCGAAAGAATAGTCGCTGAGTGTTCTTTCGGAGAGAAACACAAGCATTTGTTCCTTCTGGAGTGAGTTTTCAGCCAGGAATTCATATGCATTTCGTACTGTGCAGAATGTAGCTACCTGCTCTTGAGTTGTGTCATAGAAGCACCTTTCCTGGAGGAGCTTATGGCAACATTCTTTGTTTGGCTCAGTTCTTTAGGGTTGGTTTTGGAAGGTCTTTCAACTTTGTCCAAATCCGCTTCGTATGAAATCTTTTCACAGCGCTCTTTCCAAGTGTCCACAAAGAGCTGCTCCTGGAAACTGTCCACATGCACATCTCCCATGCTGGTGTGCTCGTTTCACTACCTGGATTTTGGTTTTCTCTTCTTTCTTTGAAATGACAAGCCTTCTTTCTGCATGCTACACACACCTTGTAGCAGTTCCAGTTTGCAGCATGTTGGTGCTCCTAAAGCGCTGTGTAACCTGTGTAGAGTGTGTCACTCTCCAGCACTGAATACACAACTTAGAGCTCCTTTCACCACAGACACGCAAACACATCTTTTTGTGAAAGTCCTACTTCTTTTCACTTGGAAATGTAAGGGTTTCAACGAGAACATGAAGTCAATGATGCTTTTGCACTCTACTACCAAACGAAATGACCTCTTCTACATGCCCGTCTGAGGTTCAGTGCAAAATGCCCTTGTTTTCTGGTTTCTTGAATGTTCTCAACACATTAGGAGAAAGAGCGTGTTTGAGCAAGAGTGATGCAGTGTGCGTTTCCCTAGATTTCAAGTGATTTGCGAAACATACTCCTTATTTTTCCACATTGTGTAAGAAACATGAGGTTTGCAAGAGATTGAAACAATGCTTCCTAAAACGTATTCCAGCAGTGAAAACACACGTTTCGACAAAGACTTTGAAGGAGCAAGCAAAAGCCTAGTGGCTGAGTGTTCCTTTTGAGAGAAAGACATGCATTTCGTCCTTCTGGAATGAGTTTTCAGCCAGGAATTCGTATGCATTTTGTACTGTGCAGAAAGTAGCTACCTGCTCGGGAGTTGTGTCATAGAAGCACCTTTCTGGAGGAGCTTATTGCAACATTCATTGTTTGGCTCAGTTCTTTAGGGTTGGTTTTGGAAGGTCTTTCAACTTTGTCCAAATCCTGCTTCGTACGAAATTTTTTCACAGCGCTGTTTCCAAGTGTCCACAAAGAGCTGGTGCTTGAAACTGTCCACATGTACATCTCCCATACTGGTGTGCTCGTTCCCCTACCTGGATTTTGGTTTCCTCTTCTTTCTTTGAAACGACAAGCCTTCTTTCTGTATGCTACACACACCTTGTAGCAGTTTCAGTTTGCAGCATGTTGGTCTCCCCAAAATGCTGAGTATTCTATGTAGAGTGTGTCATTCTACAGCACTGAATACACAACTTAGAGCTCCTTTCAAAGCAGACACACAAACACATCTTTTTGTGAAAGTCTTACTTCAGGTCCCTTGGAAAATATATGGGTTTCTTTGAGAACATGAAGTCGATTACGCTTTTGCACTCTGCAAAGAATAGAAGTGATCTTTTGTACATGCCCGTCTGAATTTCACTGCAAAATGCCCTTCTTTTCTGCTTTCTTGAACATTCCCAAAGCATCAGGTGAAAGAGCGTGTTTGAGGAAGAGTGATGCAGTGTGCGTTTTCCTGGATTTCAAGTGAATTGGGAAACATACTCCTTGTGTTTCCACATTGTCTAAGAAACAACATGAGTCTTGCAAGAGATTGAAACAATGCATCCTAAAACGTATTACCGCAGTGAAAACACACGTTTCTACCAAGACTTGGAAGGAGCAAGCGAAAGAATAGTCGCTGAGTGTTCTTTCGGAGAGAAACACAAGCATTTGTTCCTTCTGGAGTGAGTTTTCAGCCAGGAATTCATATGCATTTTGTACTGTGCAGAATGTAGCTACCTGCTCTTGAGTTGTGTCATAGAAGCACCTTTCCTGGAGGAGCTTATGGCAACATTCTTTGTTTGGCTCAGTTCTTTAGGGTTGGTTTTGGAAGGTCTTTCAACTTTGTCCAAATCCGCTTCGTATGAAATCTTTTCACAGCGCTCTTTCCAAGTGTCCACAAAGAGCTGCTCCTGGAAACTGTCCACATGCACATCTCCCATGCTGGTGTGCTCGTTTCACTACCTGGATTTTGGTTTTCTCTTCTTTCTTTGAAATGACAAGCCTTCTTTCTGCATGCTACACACACCTTGTAGCAGTTCCAGTTTGCAGCATGTTGGTGCTCCTAAAGCGCTGTGTAACCTGTGTAGAGTGTGTCACTCTCCAGCACTGAATACACAACTTAGAGCTCCTTTCACCACAGACACGCAAACACATCTTTTTGTGAAAGTCCTACTTCTTTTCACTTGGAAATGTAAGGGTTTCAACGAGAACATGAAGTCAATGATGCTTTTGCACTCTACTACCAAACGAAATGACCTCTTCTACGTGCCCGTCTGAGTTTCAGTGCAAAATGCCCTTGTTTTCTGGTTTCTTGAATGTTCTCAACACATTAGGAGAAAGAGCGTGTTTGAGCAAGAGTGATGCAGTGTGCGTTTCCCTAGATTTCAAGTGATTTGCGAAACATACTCCTTATTTTTCCACATTGTGTAAGAAACATGAGGTTTGCAAGAGATTGAAACAATGCTTCCTAAAACGTATTCCAGCAGTGAAAACACACGTTTCGACAAAGACTTTGAAGGAGCAAGCAAAAGCCTAGTGGCTGAGTGTTCCTTTTGAGAGAAAGACATGCATTTCGTCCTTCTGGAATGAGTTTTCAGCCAGGAATTCGTATGCATTTTGTACTGTGCAGAAAGTAGCTACCTGCTCGGGAGTTGTGTCATAGAAGCACCTTTCTGGAGGAGCTTATTGCAACATTCATTGTTTGGCTCAGTTCTTTAGGGTTGGTTTTGGAAGGTCTTTCAACTTTGTCCAAATCCTGCTTCGTACGAAATTTTTTCACAGCGCTGTTTCCAAGTGTCCACAAAGAGCTGGTGCTTGAAACTGTCCACATGTACATCTCCCATACTGGTGTGCTCGTTCCCCTACCTGGATTTTGGTTTCCTCTTCTTTCTTTGAAACGACAAGCCTTCTTTCTGTATGCTACACACACCTTGTAGCAGTTTCAGTTTGCAGCATGTTGGTCTCCCCAAAATGCTGAGTATTCTATGTAGAGTGTGTCATTCTACAGCACTGAATACACAACTTAGAGCTCCTTTCAAAGCAGACACACAAACACATCTTTTTGTGAAAGTCTTACTTCAGGTCCCTTGGAAAATATATGGGTTTCTTTGAGAACATGAAGTCGATTACGCTTTTGCACTCTGCAAAGAATAGAAGTGATCTTTTGTACATGCCCGTCTGAATTTCACTGCAAAATGCCCTTCTTTTCTGCTTTCTTGAACATTCCCAAAGCATCAGGTGAAAGAGCGTGTTTGAGGAAGAGTGATGCAGTGTGCGTTTTCCTGGATTTCAAGTGAATTGGGAAACATACTCCTTGTGTTTCCACATTGTCTAAGAAACAACATGAGTCTTGCAAGAGATTGAAACAATGCATCCTAAAACGTATTACCGCAGTGAAAACACACGTTTCTACCAAGACTTGGAAGGAGCAAGCGAAAGAATAGTCGCTGAGTGTTCTTTCGGAGAGAAACACAAGCATTTGTTCCTTCTGGAGTGAGTTTTCAGCCAGGAATTCATATGCATTTTGTACTGTGCAGAATGTAGCTACCTGCTCTTGAGTTGTGTCATAGAAGCACCTTTCCTGGAGGAGCTTATGGCAACATTCTTTGTTTGGCTCAGTTCTTTAGGGTTGGTTTTGGAAGGTCTTTCAACTTTGTCCAAATCCGCTTCGTATGAAATCTTTTCACAGCGCTCTTTCCAAGTGTCCACAAAGAGCTGCTCCTGGAAACTGTCCACATGCACATCTCCCATGCTGGTGTGCTCGTTTCACTACCTGGATTTTGGTTTTCTCTTCTTTCTTTGAAATGACAAGCCTTCTTTCTGCATGCTACACACACCTTGTAGCAGTTCCAGTTTGCAGCATGTTGGTGCTCCTAAAGCGCTGTGTAACCTGTGTAGAGTGTGTCACTCTCCAGCACTGAATACACAACTTAGAGCTCCTTTCACCACAGACACGCAAACACATCTTTTTGTGAAAGTCCTACTTCTTTTCACTTGGAAATGTAAGGGTTTCAACGAGAACATGAAGTCAATGATGCTTTTGCACTCTACTACCAAACGAAATGACCTCTTCTACATGCCCGTCTGAGGTTCAGTGCAAAATGCCCTTGTTTTCTGGTTTCTTGAATGTTCTCAACACATTAGGAGAAAGAGCGTGTTTGAGCAAGAGTGATGCAGTGTGCGTTTCCCTAGATTTCAAGTGATTTGCGAAACATACTCCTTATTTTTCCACATTGTGTAAGAAACATGAGGTTTGCAAGAGATTGAAACAATGCTTCCTAAAACGTATTCCAGCAGTGAAAACACACGTTTCGACAAAGACTTTGAAGGAGCAAGCAAAAGCCTAGTGGCTGAGTGTTCCTTTTGAGAGAAAGACATGCATTTCGTCCTTCTGGAATGAGTTTTCAGCCAGGAATTCGTATGCATTTTGTACTGTGCAGAAAGTAGCTACCTGCTCGGGAGTTGTGTCATAGAAGCACCTTTCTGGAGGAGCTTATTGCAACATTCATTGTTTGGCTCAGTTCTTTAGGGTTGGTTTTGGAAGGTCTTTCAACTTTGTCCAAATCCTGCTTCGTACGAAATTTTTTCACAGCGCTGTTTCCAAGTGTCCACAAAGAGCTGGTGCTTGAAACTGTCCACATGTACATCTCCCATACTGGTGTGCTCGTTCCCCTACCTGGATTTTGGTTTCCTCTTCTTTCTTTGAAACGACAAGCCTTCTTTCTGCATGCTACACACACCTTGTAGCAGTTTCAGTTTGCAGCATGTTGGTCTCCCCAAAATGCTGAGTATTCTATGTAGAGTGTGTCATTCTACAGCACTGAATACACAACTTAGAGCTCCTTTCAAAGCAGACACACAAACACATCTTTTTGTGAAAGTCTTACTTCAGGTCCCTTGGAAAATATATGGGTTTCTTTGAGAACATGAAGTCGATTACGCTTTTGCACTCTGCAAAGAATAGAAGTGATCTTTTGTACATGCCCGTCTGAATTTCACTGCAAAATGCCCTTCTTTTCTGCTTTCTTGAACATTCCCAAAGCATCAGGTGAAAGAGCGTGTTTGAGGAAGAGTGATGCAGTGTGCGTTTTCCTGGATTTCAAGTGAATTGGAAACATACTCCTTGTGTTTCCACATTGTCTAAGAAACAACATGAGTCTTGCAAGAGATTGAAACAATGCATCCTAAAACGTATTACCGCAGTGAAAACACACGTTTCTACCAAGACTTGGAAGGAGCAAGCGAAAGAATAGTCGCTGAGTGTTCTTTCGGAGAGAAACACAAGCATTTGTTCCTTCTGGAGTGAGTTTTCAGCCAGGAATTCATATGCATTTCGTACTGTGCAGAATGTAGCTACCTGCTCTTGAGTTGTGTCATAGAAGCACCTTTCCTGGAGGAGCTTATGGCAACATTCTTTGTTTGGCTCAGTTCTTTAGGGTTGGTTTTGGAAGGTCTTTCAACTTTGTCCAAATCCGCTTCGTATGAAATCTTTTCACAGCGCTCTTTCCAAGTGTCCACAAAGAGCTGCTCCTGGAAACTGTCCACATGCACATCTCCCATGCTGGTGTGCTCGTTTCACTACCTGGATTTTGGTTTTCTCTTCTTTCTTTGAAATGACAAGCCTTCTTTCTGCATGCTACACACACCTTGTAGCAGTTCCAGTTTGCAGCATGTTGGTGCTCCTAAAGCGCTGTGTAACCTGTGTAGAGTGTGTCACTCTCCAGCACTGAATACACAACTTAGAGCTCCTTTCACCACAGACACGCAAACACATCTTTTTGTGAAAGTCCTACTTCTTTTCACTTGGAAATGTAAGGGTTTCAACGAGAACATGAAGTCAATGATGCTTTTGCACTCTACTACCAAACGAAATGACCTCTTCTACATGCCCGTCTGAGGTTCAGTGCAAAATGCCCTTGTTTTCTGGTTTCTTGAATGTTCTCAACACATTAGGAGAAAGAGCGTGTTTGAGCAAGAGTGATGCAGTGTGCGTTTCCCTAGATTTCAAGTGATTTGCGAAACATACTCCTTATTTTTCCACATTGTGTAAGAAACATGAGGTTTGCAAGAGATTGAAACAATGCTTCCTAAAACGTATTCCAGCAGTGAAAACACACGTTTCGACAAAGACTTTGAAGGAGCAAGCAAAAGCCTAGTGGCTGAGTGTTCCTTTTGAGAGAAAGACATGCATTTCGTCCTTCTGGAATGAGTTTTCAGCCAGGAATTCGTATGCATTTTGTACTGTGCAGAAAGTAGCTACCTGCTCGGGAGTTGTGTCATAGAAGCACCTTTCTGGAGGAGCTTATTGCAACATTCATTGTTTGGCTCAGTTCTTTAGGGTTGGTTTTGGAAGGTCTTTCAACTTTGTCCAAATCCTGCTTCGTACGAAATTTTTTCACAGCGCTGTTTCCAAGTGTCCACAAAGAGCTGGTGCTTGAAACTGTCCACATGTACATCTCCCATACTGGTGTGCTCGTTCCCCTACCTGGATTTTGGTTTCCTCTTCTTTCTTTGAAACGACAAGCCTTCTTTCTGTATGCTACACACACCTTGTAGCAGTTTCACTTTGCAGCATGTTGGTCTCCCCAAAATGCTGAGTATTCTATGTAGAGTGTGTCATTCTACAGCACTGAATACACAACTTAGAGCTCCTTTCAAAGCAGACACACAAACACATCTTTTTGTGAAAGTCTTACTTCAGGTCCCTTGGAAAATATATGGGTTTCTTTGAGAACATGAAGTCGATTACGCTTTTGCACTCTGCAAAGAATAGAAGTGATCTTTTGTACATGCCCGTCTGAATTTCACTGCAAAATGCCCTTCTTTTCTGCTTTCTTGAACATTCCCAAAGCATCAGGTGAAAGAGCGTGTTTGAGGAAGAGTGATGCAGTGTGCGTTTTCCTGGATTTCAAGTGAATTGGGAAACATACTCCTTGTGTTTCCACATTGTCTAAGAAACAACATGAGTCTTGCAAGAGATTGAAACAATGCATCCTAAAACGTATTACCGCAGTGAAAACACACGTTTCTACCAAGACTTGGAAGGAGCAAGCGAAAGAATAGTCGCTGAGTGTTCTTTCGGAGAGAAACACAAGCATTTGTTCCTTCTGGAGTGAGTTTTCAGCCAGGAATTCATATGCATTTTGTACTGTGCAGAATGTAGCTACCTGCTCTTGAGTTGTGTCATAGAAGCACCTTTCCTGGAGGAGCTTATGGCAACATTCTTTGTTTGGCTCAGTTCTTTAGGGTTGGTTTTGGAAGGTCTTTCAACTTTGTCCAAATCCGCTTCGTATGAAATCTTTTCACAGCGCTCTTTCCAAGTGTCCACAAAGAGCTGCTCCTGGAAACTGTCCACATGCACATCTCCCATGCTGGTGTGCTCGTTTCACTACCTGGATTTTGGTTTTCTCTTCTTTCTTTGAAATGACAAGCCTTCTTTCTGCATGCTACACACACCTTGTAGCAGTTCCAGTTTGCAGCATGTTGGTGCTCCTAAAGCGCTGTGTAACCTGTGTAGAGTGTGTCACTCTCCAGCACTGAATACACAACTTAGAGCTCCTTTCACCACAGACACGCAAACACATCTTTTTGTGAAAGTCCTACTTCTTTTCACTTGGAAATGTAAGGGTTTCAACGAGAACATGAAGTCAATGATGCTTTTGCACTCTACTACCAAACGAAATGACCTCTTCTACATGCCCGTCTGAGGTTCAGTGCAAAATGCCCTTGTTTTCTGCTTTCTTGAATGTTCTCAACACATTAGGAGAAAGAGCGTGTTTGAGCAAGAGTGATGCAGTGTGCGTTTCCCTAGATTTCAAGTGATTTGCGAAACATACTCCTTATTTTTCCACATTGTGTAAGAAACATGAGGTTTGCAAGAGATTGAAACAATGCTTCCTAAAACGTATTCCAGCAGTGAAAACACACGTTTCGACAAAGACTTTGAAGGAGCAAGCAAAAGCCTAGTGGCTGAGTGTTCCTTTTGAGAGAAAGACATGCATTTCGTCCTTCTGGAATGAGTTTTCAGCCAGGAATTCGTATGCATTTTGTACTGTGCAGAAAGTAGCTACCTGCTCGGGAGTTGTGTCATAGAAGCACCTTTCTGGAGGAGCTTATTGCAACATTCATTGTTTGGCTCAGTTCTTTAGGGTTGGTTTTGGAAGGTCTTTCAACTTTGTCCAAATCCTGCTTCGTACGAAATTTTTTCACAGCGCTGTTTCCAAGTGTCCACAAAGAGCTGGTGCTTGAAACTGTCCACATGTACATCTCCCATACTGGTGTGCTCGTTCCCCTACCTGGATTTTGGTTTCCTCTTCTTTCTTTGAAACGACAAGCCTTCTTTCTGCATGCTACACACACCTTGTAGCAGTTTCAGTTTGCAGCATGTTGGTCTCCCCAAAATGCTGAGTATTCTATGTAGAGTGTGTCATTCTACAGCACTGAATACACAACTTAGAGCTCCTTTCAAAGCAGACACACAAACACATCTTTTTGTGAAAGTCTTACTTCAGGTCCCTTGGAAAATATATGGGTTTCTTTGAGAACATGAAGTCGATTACGCTTTTGCACTCTGCAAAGAATAGAAGTGATCTTTTGTACATGCCCGTCTGAATTTCACTGCAAAATGCCCTTCTTTTCTGCTTTCTTGAACATTCCCAAAGCATCAGGTGAAAGAGCGTGTATGAGGAAGAGTGATGCAGTGTGCGTTTTCCTGGATTTCAAGTGAATTGGAAACATACTCCTTGTGTTTCCACATTGTCTAAGAAACAACATGAGTCTTGCAAGAGATTGAAACAATGCATCCTAAAACGTATTACCGCAGTGAAAACACACGTTTCTACCAAGACTTGGAAGGAGCAAGCGAAAGAATAGTCGCTGAGTGTTCTTTCGGAGAGAAACACAAGCATTTGTTCCTTCTGGAGTGAGTTTTCAGCCAGGAATTCATATGCATTTCGTACTGTGCAGAATGTAGCTACCTGCTCTTGAGTTGTGTCATAGAAGCACCTTTCCTGGAGGAGCTTATGGCAACATTCTTTGTTTGGCTCAGTTCTTTAGGGTTGGTTTTGGAAGGTCTTTCAACTTTGTCCAAATCCGCTTCGTATGAAATCTTTTCACAGCGCTCTTTCCAAGTGTCCACAAAGAGCTGCTCCTGGAAACTGTCCACATGCACATCTCCCATGCTGGTGTGCTCGTTTCACTACCTGGATTTTGGTTTTCTCTTCTTTCTTTGAAATGACAAGCCTTCTTTCTGCATGCTACACACACCTTGTAGCAGTTCCAGTTTGCAGCATGTTGGTGCTCCTAAAGCGCTGTGTAACCTGTGTAGAGTGTGTCACTCTCCAGCACTGAATACACAACTTAGAGCTCCTTTCACCACAGACACGCAAACACATCTTTTTGTGAAAGTCCTACTTCTTTTCACTTGGAAATGTAAGGGTTTCAACGAGAACATGAAGTCAATGATGCTTTTGCACTCTACTACCAAACGAAATGACCTCTTCTACATGCCCGTCTGAGGTTCAGTGCAAAATGCCCTTGTTTTCTGGTTTCTTGAATGTTCTCAACACATTAGGAGAAAGAGCGTGTTTGAGCAAGAGTGATGCAGTGTGCGTTTCCCTAGATTTCAAGTGATTTGCGAAACATACTCCTTATTTTTCCACATTGTGTAAGAAACATGAGGTTTGCAAGAGATTGAAACAATGCTTCCTAAAACGTATTCCAGCAGTGAAAACACACGTTTCGACAAAGACTTTGAAGGAGCAAGCAAAAGCCTAGTGGCTGAGTGTTCCTTTTGAGAGAAAGACATGCATTTCGTCCTTCTGGAATGAGTTTTCAGCCAGGAATTCGTATGCATTTTGTACTGTGCAGAAAGTAGCTACCTGCTCGGGAGTTGTGTCATAGAAGCACCTTTCTGGAGGAGCTTATTGCAACATTCATTGTTTGGCTCAGTTCTTTAGGGTTGGTTTTGGAAGGTCTTTCAACTTTGTCCAAATCCTGCTTCGTACGAAATTTTTTCACAGCGCTGTTTCCAAGTGTCCACAAAGAGCTGGTGCTTGAAACTGTCCACATGTACATCTCCCATACTGGTGTGCTCGTTCCCCTACCTGGATTTTGGTTTCCTCTTCTTTCTTTGAAACGACAAGCCTTCTTTCTGTATGCTACACACACCTTGTAGCAGTTTCACTTTGCAGCATGTTGGTCTCCCCAAAATGCTGAGTATTCTATGTAGAGTGTGTCATTCTACAGCACTGAATACACAACTTAGAGCTCCTTTCAAAGCAGACACACAAACACATCTTTTTGTGAAAGTCTTACTTCAGGTCCCTTGGAAAATATATGGGTTTCTTTGAGAACATGAAGTCGATTACGCTTTTGCACTCTGCAAAGAATAGAAGTGATCTTTTGTACATGCCCGTCTGAATTTCACTGCAAAATGCCCTTCTTTTCTGCTTTCTTGAACATTCCCAAAGCATCAGGTGAAAGAGCGTGTTTGAGGAAGAGTGATGCAGTGTGCGTTTTCCTGGATTTCAAGTGAATTGGGAAACATACTCCTTGTGTTTCCACATTGTCTAAGAAACAACATGAGTCTTGCAAGAGATTGAAACAATGCATCCTAAAACGTATTACCGCAGTGAAAACACACGTTTCTACCAAGACTTGGAAGGAGCAAGCGAAAGAATAGTCGCTGAGTGTTCTTTCGGAGAGAAACACAAGCATTTGTTCCTTCTGGAGTGAGTTTTCAGCCAGGAATTCATATGCATTTTGTACTGTGCAGAATGTAGCTACCTGCTCTTGAGTTGTGTCATAGAAGCACCTTTCCTGGAGGAGCTTATGGCAACATTCTTTGTTTGGCTCAGTTCTTTAGGGTTGGTTTTGGAAGGTCTTTCAACTTTGTCCAAATCCGCTTCGTATGAAATCTTTTCACAGCGCTCTTTCCAAGTGTCCACAAAGAGCTGCTCCTGGAAACTGTCCACATGCACATCTCCCATGCTGGTGTGCTCGTTTCACTACCTGGATTTTGGTTTTCTCTTCTTTCTTTGAAATGACAAGCCTTCTTTCTGCATGCTACACACACCTTGTAGCAGTTCCAGTTTGCAGCATGTTGGTGCTCCTAAAGCGCTGTGTAACCTGTGTAGAGTGTGTCACTCTCCAGCACTGAATACACAACTTAGAGCTCCTTTCACCACAGACACGCAAACACATCTTTTTGTGAAAGTCCTACTTCTTTTCACTTGGAAATGTAAGGGTTTCAACGAGAACATGAAGTCAATGATGCTTTTGCACTCTACTACCAAACGAAATGACCTCTTCTACATGCCCGTCTGAGGTTCAGTGCAAAATGCCCTTGTTTTCTGGTTTCTTGAATGTTCTCAACACATTAGGAGAAAGAGCGTGTTTGAGCAAGAGTGATGCAGTGTGCGTTTCCCTAGATTTCAAGTGATTTGCGAAACATACTCCTTATTTTTCCACATTGTGTAAGAAACATGAGGTTTGCAAGAGATTGAAACAATGCTTCCTAAAACGTATTCCAGCAGTGAAAACACACGTTTCGACAAAGACTTTGAAGGAGCAAGCAAAAGCCTAGTGGCTGAGTGTTCCTTTTGAGAGAAAGACATGCATTTCGTCCTTCTGGAATGAGTTTTCAGCCAGGAATTCGTATGCATTTTGTACTGTGCAGAAAGTAGCTACCTGCTCGGGAGTTGTGTCATAGAAGCACCTTTCTGGAGGAGCTTATTGCAACATTCATTGTTTGGCTCAGTTCTTTAGGGTTGGTTTTGGAAGGTCTTTCAACTTTGTCCAAATCCTGCTTCGTACGAAATTTTTTCACAGCGCTGTTTCCAAGTGTCCACAAAGAGCTGGTGCTTGAAACTGTCCACATGTACATCTCCCATACTGGTGTGCTCGTTCCCCTACCTGGATTTTGGTTTCCTCTTCTTTCTTTGAAACGACAAGCCTTCTTTCTGCATGCTACACACACCTTGTAGCAGTTTCAGTTTGCAGCATGTTGGTCTCCCCAAAATGCTGAGTATTCTATGTACAGTGTGTCATTCTACAGCAATGAATACACAACTTAGAGCTCCTTTCAAAGCAGACACACAAACACATCTTTTTGTGAAAGTCTTACTTCAGGTCCCTTGGAAAATATATGGGTTTCTTTGAGAACATGAAGTCGATTACGCTTTTGCACTCTGCAAAGAATAGAAGTGATCTTTTGTACATGCCCGTCTGAATTTCACTGCAAAATGCCCTTCTTTTCTGCTTTCTTGAACATTCCCAAAGCATCAGGTGAAAGAGCGTGTTTGAGGAAGAGTGATGCAGTGTGCGTTTTCCTGGATTTCAAGTGAATTGGAAACATACTCCTTGTGTTTCCACATTGTCTAAGAAACAACATGAGTCTTGCAAGAGATTGAAACAATGCATCCTAAAACGTATTACCGCAGTGAAAACACACGTTTCTACCAAGACTTGGAAGGAGCAAGCGAAAGAATAGTCGCTGAGTGTTCTTTCGGAGAGAAACACAAGCATTTGTTCCTTCTGGAGTGAGTTTTCAGCCAGGAATTCATATGCATTTTGTACTGTGCAGAATGTAGCTACCTGCTCTTGAGTTGTGTCATAGAAGCACCTTTCCTGGAGGAGCTTATGGCAACATTCTTTGTTTGGCTCAGTTCTTTAGGGTTGGTTTTGGAAGGTCTTTCAACTTTGTCCAAATCCGCTTCGTATGAAATCTTTTCACAGCGCTCTTTCCAAGTGTCCACAAAGAGCTGCTCCTGGAAACTGTCCACATGCACATCTCCCATGCTGGTGTGCTCGTTTCACTACCTGGATTTTGGTTTTCTCTTCTTTCTTTGAAATGACAAGCCTTCTTTCTGCATGCTACACACACCTTGTAGCAGTTCCAGTTTGCAGCATGTTGGTGCTCCTAAAGCGCTGTGTAACCTGTGTAGAGTGTGTCACTCTCCAGCACTGAATACACAACTTAGAGCTCCTTTCACCACAGACACGCAAACACATCTTTTTGTGAAAGTCCTACTTCTTTTCACTTGGAAATGTAAGGGTTTCAACGAGAACATGAAGTCAATGATGCTTTTGCACTCTACTACCAAACGAAATGACCTCTTCTACATGCCCGTCTGAGGTTCAGTGCAAAATGCCCTTGTTTTCTGCTTTCTTGAATGTTCTCAACACATTAGGAGAAAGAGCGTGTTTGAGCAAGAGTGATGCAGTGTGCGTTTCCCTAGATTTCAAGTGATTTGCGAAACATACTCCTTATTTTTCCACATTGTGTAAGAAACATGAGGTTTGCAAGAGATTGAAACAATGCTTCCTAAAACGTATTCCAGCAGTGAAAACACACGTTTCGACAAAGACTTTGAAGGAGCAAGCAAAAGCCTAGTGGCTGAGTGTTCCTTTTGAGAGAAAGACATGCATTTCGTCCTTCTGGAATGAGTTTTCAGCCAGGAATTCGTATGCATTTTGTACTGTGCAGAAAGTAGCTACCTGCTCGGGAGTTGTGTCATAGAAGCACCTTTCTGGAGGAGCTTATTGCAACATTCATTGTTTGGCTCAGTTCTTTAGGGTTGGTTTTGGAAGGTCTTTCAACTTTGTCCAAATCCTGCTTCGTACGAAATTTTTTCACAGCGCTGTTTCCAAGTGTCCACAAAGAGCTGGTGCTTGAAACTGTCCACATGTACATCTCCCATACTGGTGTGCTCGTTCCCCTACCTGGATTTTGGTTTCCTCTTCTTTCTTTGAAACGACAAGCCTTCTTTCTGCATGCTACACACACCTTGTAGCAGTTTCAGTTTGCAGCATGTTGGTCTCCCCAAAATGCTGAGTATTCTATGTAGAGTGTGTCATTCTACAGCACTGAATACACAACTTAGAGCTCCTTTCAAAGCAGACACACAAACACATCTTTTTGTGAAAGTCTTACTTCAGGTCCCTTGGAAAATATATGGGTTTCTTTGAGAACATGAAGTCGATTACGCTTTTGCACTCTGCAAAGAATAGAAGTGATCTTTTGTACATGCCCGTCTGAATTTCACTGCAAAATGCCCTTCTTTTCTGCTTTCTTGAACATTCCCAAAGCATCAGGTGAAAGAGCGTGTTTGAGGAAGAGTGATGCAGTGTGCGTTTTCCTGGATTTCAAGTGAATTGGGAAACATACTCCTTGTGTTTCCACATTGTCTAAGAAACAACATGAGTCTTGCAAGAGATTGAAACAATGCATCCTAAAACGTATTACCGCAGTGAAAACACACGTTTCTACCAAGACTTGGAAGGAGCAAGCGAAAGAATAGTCGCTGAGTGTTCTTTCGGAGAGAAACACAAGCATTTGTTCCTTCTGGAGTGAGTTTTCAGCCAGGAATTCATATGCATTTTGTACTGTCCAGAATGTAGCTACCTGCTCTTGAGTTGTGTCATAGAAGCACCTTTCCTGGAGGAGCTTATTGCAACATTCTTTGTTTGGCTCAGTTCTTTAGGGTTGGTTTTGGAAGGTCTTTCAACTTTGTCCAAATCCGCTTCGTATGAAATCTTTTCACAGCGCTCTTTCCAAGTGTCCACAAAGAGCTGCTCCTGGAAACTGTCCACATGCACATCTCCCATGCTGGTGTGCTCGTTTCACTACCTGGATTTTGGTTTTCTCTTCTTTCTTTGAAATGACAGGCCTTCTTTCTGCATGCTACACACACCTTGTAGCAGTTCCAGTTTGCAGCATGTTGGTGCTCCTAAAACGCTGTGTAACCTGTGTAGAGTGTGTCACTCTCCAGCACTGAATACACAACTTAGAGCTCCTTTCACCACAGACACGCAAACACATCTTTTTGTGAAAGTCCTACTTCTTTTCACTTGGAAATGTAAGGGTTTCAACGAGAACATGAAGTCAATGATGCTTTTGCACTCTACTACCAAAAGAAATGACCTCTTCTACATGCCCGTCTGAGGTTCAGTGCAAAATGCCCTTGTTTTCTGGTTTCTTGAATGTTCTCAACACATTAGGAGAAAGAGCGTGTTTGAGCAAGAGTGATGCAGTGTGCGTTTCCCTAGATTTCAAGTGATTTGCGAAACATACTCCTTATTTTTCCACATTGTGTAAGAAACATGAGGCTTGCAAGAGATTGAAACAATGCTTCCTAAAACGTATTCCAGCAGTGAAAACACACGTTTCGACAAAGGCTTTGAAGGAGCAAGCAAAAGCCTAGTGGCTGAGTGTTCCTTTTGAGAGAAAGACATGCATTTCGTCCTTCTGGAAAGAGTTTTCAGCCAGGAATTCGTATGCATTTTGTACTGTGCAGAATGTAGCTACCTGCTCGGGAGTTGTGTCATAGAAGCACCTTTCTGGAGGAGCTTATTGCAACATTCATTGTTTGGCTCAGTTCTTTAGGGTTGGTTTTGGAAGGTCTTTCAACTTTGTCCAAATCCTGCTTCGTACGAAATTTTTTCACAGCGCTGTTTCCAAGCGTCCACAAAGAGCTGGTGCTTGAAACTGTCCACATGTACATCTCCCATACTGGTGTGCTCGTTCCCCTACCTGGATTTTGGTTTCCTCTTCTTTCTTTGAAACGACAAGCCTTCTTTCTGTATGCTACACACACCTTGTAGCAGTTTCAGTTTGCAGCATGTTGGTCTCCCCAAAATGCTGAGTATTCTATGTAGAGTGTGTCATTCTACAGCACTGAATACACAACTTAGAGCTCCTTTCAAAGCAGACACACAAACACATCTTTTTGTGAAAGTCTTACTTCAGGTCCCTTGGAAAATATATGGGTTTCTTTGAGAACATGAAGTCGATTACGCTTTTGCACTCTGCAAAGAATAGAAGTGATCTTTTGTACATGCCCGTCTGAATTTCACTGCAAAATGCCCTTCTTTTCTGCTTTCTTGAACATTCCCAAAGCATCAGGTGAAAGAGCGTGTTTGAGGAAGAGTGATGCAGTGTGCGTTTTCCTGGATTTCAAGTGAATTGGGAAACATACTCCTTGTGTTTCCACATTGTCTAAGAAACAACATGAGTCTTGCAAGAGATTGAAACAATGCATCCTAAAACGTATTACCGCAGTGAAAACACACGTTTCTACCAAGACTTGGAAGGAGCAAGCGAAAGAATAGTCGCTGAGTGTTCTTTCGGAGAGAAACACAAGCATTTGTTCCTTCTGGAGTGAGTTTTCAGCCAGGAATTCATATGCATTTTGTACTGTGCAGAATGTAGCTACCTGCTCTTGAGTTGTGTCATAGAAGCACCTTTCCTGGAGGAGCTTATTGCAACATTCTTTGTTTGGCTCAGTTCTTTAGGGTTGGTTTTGGAAGGTCTTTCAACTTTGTCCAAATCCGCTTCGTATGAAATCTTTTCACAGCGCTCTTTCCAAGTGTCCACAAAGAGCTGCTCCTGGAAACTGTCCACATGCACATCTCCCATGCTGGTGTGCTCGTTTCACTACCTGGATTTTGGTTTTCTCTTCTTTCTTTGAAATGACAGGCCTTCTTTCTGCATGCTACACACACCTTGTAGCAGTTCCAGTTTGCAGCATGTTGGTGCTCCTAAAACGCTGTGTAACCTGTGTAGAGTGTGTCACTCTCCAGCACTGAATACACAACTTAGAGCTCCTTTCACCACAGACACGCAAACACATCTTTTTGTGAAAGTCCTACTTCTTTTCACTTGGAAATGTAAGGGTTTCAACGAGAACATGAAGTCAATGATGCTTTTGCACTCTACTACCAAAAGAAATGACCTCTTCTACATGCCCGTCTGAGGTTCAGTGCAAAATGCCCTTGTTTTCTGGTTTCTTGAATGTTCTCAACACATTAGGAGAAAGAGCGTGTTTGAGCAAGAGTGATGCAGTGTGCGTTTCCCTAGATTTCAAGTGATTTGCGAAACATACTCCTTATTTTTCCACATTGTGTAAGAAACATGAGGCTTGCAAGAGATTGAAACAATGCTTCCTAAAACGTATTCCAGCAGTGAAAACACACGTTTCGACAAAGGCTTTGAAGGAGCAAGCAAAAGCCTAGTGGCTGAGTGTTCCTTTTGAGAGAAAGACATGCATTTCGTCCTTCTGGAAAGAGTTTTCAGCCAGGAATTCGTATGCATTTTGTACTGTGCAGAATGTAGCTACCTGCTCGGGAGTTGTGTCATAGAAGCACCTTTCTGGAGGAGCTTATTGCAACATTCATTGTTTGGCTCAGTTCTTTAGGGTTGGTTTTGGAAGGTCTTTCAACTTTGTCCAAATCCTGCTTCGTACGAAATTTTTTCACAGCGCTGTTTCCAAGTGTCCACAAAGAGCTGGTGCTTGAAACTGTCCACATGTACATCTCCCATACTGGTGTGCTCGTTCCCCTACCTGGATTTTGGTTTCCTCTTCTTTCTTTGAAACGACAAGCCTTCTTTCTGTATGCTACACACACCTTGTAGCAGTTTCAGTTTGCAGCATGTTGGTCTCCCCAAAATGCTGAGTATTCTATGTAGAGTGTGTCATTCTACAGCACTGAATACACAACTTAGAGCTCCTTTCAAAGCAGACACACAAACACATCTTTTTGTGAAAGTCTTACTTCAGGTCCCTTGGAAAATATATGGGTTTCTTTGAGAACATGAAGTCGATTACGCTTTTGCACTCTGCAAAGAATAGAAGTGATCTTTTGTACATGCCCGTCTGAATTTCACTGCAAAATGCCCTTCTTTTCTGCTTTCTTGAACATTCCCAAAGCATCAGGTGAAAGAGCGTGTTTGAGGAAGAGTGATGCAGTGTGCGTTTTCCTGGATTTCAAGTGAATTGGGAAACATACTCCTTGTGTTTCCACATTGTCTAAGAAACAACATGAGTCTTGCAAGAGATTGAAACAATGCATCCTAAAACGTATTACCGCAGTGAAAACACACGTTTCTACCAAGACTTGGAAGGAGCAAGCGAAAGAATAGTCGCTGAGTGTTCTTTCGGAGAGAAACACAAGCATTTGTTCCTTCTGGAGTGAGTTTTCAGCCAGGAATTCATATGCATTTTGTACTGTGCAGAATGTAGCTACCTGCTCTTGAGTTGTGTCATAGAAGCACCTTTCCTGGAGGAGCTTATTGCAACATTCTTTGTTTGGCTCAGTTCTTTAGGGTTGGTTTTGGAAGGTCTTTCAACTTTGTCCAAATCCGCTTCGTATGAAATCTTTTCACAGCGCTCTTTCCAAGTGTCCACAAAGAGCTGCTCCTGGAAACTGTCCACATGCACATCTCCCATGCTGGTGTGCTCGTTTCACTACCTGGATTTTGGTTTTCTCTTCTTTCTTTGAAATGACAGGCCTTCTTTCTGCATGCTACACACACCTTGTAGCAGTTCCAGTTTGCAGCATGTTGGTGCTCCTAAAACGCTGTGTAACCTGTGTAGAGTGTGTCACTCTCCAGCACTGAATACACAACTTAGAGCTCCTTTCACCACAGACACGCAAACACATCTTTTTGTGAAAGTCCTACTTCTTTTCACTTGGAAATGTAAGGGTTTCAACGAGAACATGAAGTCAATGATGCTTTTGCACTCTACTACCAAAAGAAATGACCTCTTCTACATGCCCGTCTGAGGTTCAGTGCAAAATGCCCTTGTTTTCTGGTTTCTTGAATGTTCTCAACACATTAGGAGAAAGAGCGTGTTTGAGCAAGAGTGATGCAGTGTGCGTTTCCCTAGATTTCAAGTGATTTGCGAAACATACTCCTTATTTTTCCACATTGTGTAAGAAACATGAGGCTTGCAAGAGATTGAAACAATGCTTCCTAAAACGTATTCCAGCAGTGAAAACACACGTTTCGACAAAGGCTTTGAAGGAGCAAGCAAAAGCCTAGTGGCTGAGTGTTCCTTTTGAGAGAAAGACATGCATTTCGTCCTTCTGGAAAGAGTTTTCAGCCAGGAATTCGTATGCATTTTGTACTGTGCAGAATGTAGCTACCTGCTCGGGAGTTGTGTCATAGAAGCACCTTTCTGGAGGAGCTTATTGCAACATTCATTGTTTGGCTCAGTTCTTTAGGGTTGGTTTTGGAAGGTCTTTCAACTTTGTCCAAATCCTGCTTCGTACGAAATTTTTTCACAGCGCTGTTTCCAAGTGTCCACAAAGAGCTGGTGCTTGAAACTGTCCACATGTACATCTCCCATACTGGTGTGCTCGTTCCCCTACCTGGATTTTGGTTTCCTCTTCTTTCTTTGAAACGACAAGCCTTCTTTCTGTATGCTACACACACCTTGTAGCAGTTTCAGTTTGCAGCATGTTGGTCTCCCCAAAATGCTGAGTATTCTATGTAGAGTGTGTCATTCTACAGCACTGAATACACAACTTAGAGCTCCTTTCAAAGCAGACACACAAACACATCTTTTTGTGAAAGTCTTACTTCAGGTCCCTTGGAAAATATATGGGTTTCTTTGAGAACATGAAGTCGATTACGCTTTTGCACTCTGCAAAGAATAGAAGTGATCTTTTGTACATGCCCGTCTGAATTTCACTGCAAAATGCCCTTCTTTTCTGCTTTCTTGAACATTCCCAAAGCATCAGGTGAAAGAGCGTGTTTGAGGAAGAGTGATGCAGTGTGCGTTTTCCTGGATTTCAAGTGAATTGGGAAACATACTCCTTGTGTTTCCACATTGTCTAAGAAACAACATGAGTCTTGCAAGAGATTGAAACAATGCATCCTAAAACGTATTACCGCAGTGAAAACACACGTTTCTACCAAGACTTGGAAGGAGCAAGCGAAAGAATAGTCGCTGAGTGTTCTTTCGGAGAGAAACACAAGCATTTGTTCCTTCTGGAGTGAGTTTTCAGCCAGGAATTCATATGCATTTTGTACTGTGCAGAATGTAGCTACCTGCTCTTGAGTTGTGTCATAGAAGCACCTTTCCTGGAGGAGCTTATTGCAACATTCTTTGTTTGGCTCAGTTCTTTAGGGTTGGTTTTGGAAGGTCTTTCAACTTTGTCCAAATCCGCTTCGTATGAAATCTTTTCACAGCGCTCTTTCCAAGTGTCCACAAAGAGCTGCTCCTGGAAACTGTCCACATGCACATCTCCCATGCTGGTGTGCTCGTTTCACTACCTGGATTTTGGTTTTCTCTTCTTTCTTTGAAATGACAAGCCTTCTTTCTGCATGCTACACACACCTTGTAGCAGTTCCAGTTTGCAGCATGTTGGTGCTCCTAAAACGCTGTGTAACCTGTGTAGAGTGTGTCACTCTCCAGCACTGAATACACAACTTAGAGCTCCTTTCACCACAGACACGCAAACACATCTTTTTGTGAAAGTCCTACTTCTTTTCACTTGGAAATGTAAGGGTTTCAACGAGAACATGAAGTCAATGATTCTTTTGCACTCTACTACCAAACGAAATGACCTCTTCTACATGCCCGTCTGAGTTTCAGTGCAAAATGCCCTTGTTTTCTGGTTTCTTGAATGTTCTCAACACATTAGGAGAAAGAGCGTGTTTGAGCAAGAGTGATGCAGTGTGCGTTTCCCTAGATTTCAAGTGATTTGCGAAACATACTCCTTATTTTTCCAAATTGTGTAAGAAACATGAGGCTTGCAAGAGATTGAAACAATGCTTCCTAAAACGTATTCCAGCAATGAAAACACACTTTTCTACAAAGACTTGGAAGGAACAAGCAAAACAATAGTAGCTGAGAGTTCTTTCAGAGAGAAACACACGTATTTCATCCTTCTGTAGAGGCGGTTAGGGTTACGATTGGACCTAGGGTTAGGGTTATGTTGAGGGCTAAGGTTAGAGATATGGTTAGGGTTATGATTAGACCTAGGGTTAGGTTTATGTTCAGGGCTAGGGTTAGATAGAAGGTTAGGGTTACAATGGGTCGTAGGGTTAAGGTTATGTTGAGGGCTAGGTTTAGAGATCCGGTTAGGGTTACTATTGACCTAGGGTTAGGGTTGGGTTGATGGCTAGGGTCAGAGAGACGGTTAGTGTTACGATGGGACCTAGGGTTAGGGTTATGTTGAGAGCTAGGGTTAGAGAGAAGGTTAGGGTTATGATGGGACCTAGGGTTAGGTTTATGTTGAGTGCTCGGGTTAGAGAGAAGTTTAGGGTTACTTTTGGACCTAGGGTTAGGTTTATGTTGAGGGCTAGGGTTAGAAAGACGGTTAGGGTTACGTTTTGACCTAGGGTTAGGGTTATGTTGAGGGCTAGGGTTAGAGATCCGGTTAGGATTACGATTGGACCTCGGGTTAGGTGTATGTTGAGGGCTAGATTTAGAGAGAAGTTTAGGGTTACGATTGGACCTAGGGATAGTGTTATGTTGAGGGCTAGGTTTAGAGATCTGGTTAGGGTTACAATTGGAAATAGGGTTACGGTTCTGTTGAGGGCTAGGTTTAGAGATCCGGTTAGAGTTACGATTGGACCTACGGTTAGGGTTATGTTGAGTGCTAGGGTTAGAGAGACTGTTAGGGTTATGATTGGCCCTAAGGTTAGGGTTATTTTGAGGGCTAGGGTTAGAGACACGGTTAGGGTTACGACTGAACCTAGGTTTAGGGTTATGTTTAGGGCTAGGGTTAGAGATCCGGTTAGTGTTAAGATTGGACATATGGTTAGTGTTATGTTGAGGGCTAGGGTTAGAGATCCGGATAGGGTTACGATTGGACCTAGGGTTAGTGTTATGTTGAGGCCTAGTGTTAGAGATCCGGATAGGGTTACGATTGGACCTAGGGTTAGGGTTATGTTGAAGGCTAGAGTTAGAGATCCGGATAGGGTTACGATTGGACCTAGGGTAGGGTTATGTTGAGGGCCATGTTAGAGATCCGGTTAGGGTTACGATTGGACTTAGGGTTAGGGTTTTGTTGAGGGCTAGTTTTAGAGATCCGGTTAGGGTTACGATTGGACCTAGGGTTAGGGTTATGTTGAGGGCTAGGGTTAGAGTTCCGGTTAGGGTTACGGTTGGAGCTAGGTTTAAGGTGATGCTGAGGGCTAGGGTATTCCAGCAGTGAAAACACACATTTCTATAAAGCCTTTGAAGGAGCAAGCAAAAGCCTAGTGGCTGAGGGTTCTTTCAGAGAGAAACATGCATTTCATCCTTCTGGAGTGAATTTTCATGCTGGAGTTCATATGCATTTTATACTGTGCAGACTGTAGCTACCTGCTGGGGGTTGTGTCATAGAAACACCTTTTCTGCAGGAGCTTATTAGAACATTCATTGTTTGGCTAAGTTATTTAGGGTTGGTTTTGGAAGGTCTTTCAACCTTGGCCAAATCCCGCTTCATACGCAAGTTTTTAATAACGCTGTTTTCAAGTGCCCACAAAGAGTTGGTGCGTGAAAGTGTCCACATGCACATCTCCCATACTGGTGTGCTCGTTTCACTACCTGGATTTTGGTTTCCTCTTCTTTCTTTGAAATGACAAGTCCTCATTCAGCATGCTACACACACCTTGTAGCGGTTTCAGTTTGAAGCATGTTGGTGCTCTCAAAACGCTGTGTATCCTGTGTAGAGTGTGTCACTCTACAGCACTGAATACACAACTTAGAGCTCCTTTCAACACAGACACGCAAACACATCTTTTTGGGAAAGTCCTAACTCAGGTAAATTGAAAATGGAAGGGTTTCATCGAAAACATGAAGACAATCATGCTTTTCAACTCTGCAACCGAAACAAATGGCTTTTTGTACATGCCATTCTGAATTTCACTGCAAAATTCCCTTCTTTTCTGGTTTGTTGAAAGTTCAAAACACATTAGGAGATAGAACGTGTTTGAAGAAGACTGATGCAGTGTGCGTTTTCCTGGATGTCAAGTGATTCGAGACACATACTCCTTGTTTTTCCACATTGTCTAAGAAACAACATGAGGCTTGCAAGAGATTGAAAAAATGCATCCTAAAACTTATGCGTGCAGTGAAAACACACGTTTCTACAAAGACTTGGAAGGAGCAAGCAAAAGAATAGTGGATGAGAGTTGTTTCAGAGAGAAACACACGTATTTCATCCTTCTGTAGAGACGGTTAGGGTTACGATTGGACCTAGGGTTAGGGTAATGTTGAGGGCTAGGGTTAGAGATATGGTTAGGGTTATGATTGGACCTAAGGTTAGGGTTATGCTGAGGGCTAGGGTTAGAGAGAAGGTTAGGGTTACGATGGGACCTAGGGTTTGGGTGATGTTGAGGGCTAGGGTTAGAGATCCGGTTAGGGTTACGATTGGAAATAGAGTGAGGGATATGTTGGGGGCTAGGGTTAGAGATCCGGTTAGGGTTACGATTGGACCTAGGGTTAGGGTTATGTTTAGGGCTAGGTTAGAGATATGGTTAGGGTTACGATGGGACCTAGAATTAGGGTTATGTTGAGGGCTAGGTTTAGAGATCCGGTTAGGGTTACGATTGGACCTAGGGTTAGGGTTATGTTGAGGGCTAGGTCTGAGAGACAGTTAGGGTTACGATTGCACCTAGGGTTAGGCTTATATTGAGGGCTAGGGTTAGAGATCCGGTTAGGGTTACGATTGGACCTAAGGTTAGGGTTATGTTGAGGGCTAGGGTTAGAGATCCGGTTAGGGTTACGATTCGACCTAAGGTTAGGGTTATGTTGAGGGCTAGGGTTAGAGATCCAGTTAGGGTTACGATTGGAAATAGGGTGCGGGATATGTTGAGGGCTAGGGTTAGAGATCCAGTTAGGGTTACGATTGGACCTAGGGTTAGGATTATGTTGAGGGCTAGGTTTGAGAGATGGTTAGGGTTACGATTGGACCTAGGGTTAGGGTTATATTGAGGGCTAGGGTTAGAGATCCGGTTAGGGTTACGATTGGAAATAGGGTGAGGGATATGTTGAGGGCTAGGGTTAGAGATCCGGTTAGGGTTACTATTGGACCTAGGGTGAGGGTTATGTTGAGGGCTAGGTTTGAGAGACGGTTAGGGTTAAATTGGACCTAGGGTTAGGGTTATGTTGAGGTCTAGGGTCAGAGAGACATTTAGGGTTACTATTGGACCTATGGTTAGGGTTATGCTGAGGGCTAGGGTTAGAATTCAGATTAGGGTTACGATTGGACCTAGGGTTAGGGTTCTATTGAGTGCCAGGGTTAGAGGTCATGTTACTGTTACGATTGGACCTAAGGTTAGGGTTATGTTGAGGGCTAGGGTTAGAAATCAGATTAGGGTTACTATTGGACCTAGGGTTAGGTTTATGTTGAGGGCTAGGGTTAGAGACGCGGTTGGTGTTACGATTGGACCTACGGTTAGGGTTATGTTGAGGGCTAGGGTTAGAGATCAGGTTAGGGTTACGATTGGACCTAGGGTTAGGGTTATGTTGAGGGTTAGGGATAGAGATCCGTTTAGGGGTACGTTTGGACCTAGGGTTAGGTTTATGTTGAGGGCTAGGGTTAAAGAGACGGTTAGGGTTACGATTGGACCTAGGGTTATTGTTTGTTGAGGGCTAGGGTTAGATATCCGGTTAGTGTTACGATTGGACCTAGGGTTAGAGTTATGTTGAGGGCCAGGGTTAGAGATCTGGTTAGGGGTATGATTGGACCTTATGTTAGGGTTATGTTGAGGGCTAGGGTTAGAGATATGGTTAGGGTTATGATTGGTCCTAGGATTAGGGTTATGTTGAGGGATAGGGTTAGAGAGAAGTTTAGGGTTACGATGGGACCTAGGGTTAGGGTTATGTTGAGGGCTAGGGTTAGAGAGATGGTTGGTGTTACGATGGGACCTAGGGTTGGTGTTATGTTGAGGGCTAGGGTTAGAGATCAGGTTAAGGTTACGATTGAACCTAGGGTTAGGGTTATGTTGAGGGATAGGTTTAGAGAGACGGTTAGGGTTACAATTGGACCTAGGGATAGGGTTATTTTGAGGGCTAGGGTTAAAGATCTGGTTAGGGTTATGTTTGGACCTAGGGTTAGGGTTATGTTGAGGGCTAGGGTTAGAGATCCGGTTAGGGTGACGATTGGACCTAGGGTTAGAGTTATGCTGAGGGCTAGGGTTAGAATTCAGGTTAGGGTTACGATTGGAACTAGGGTTAGGGTTATGTTGAGTGCTAGGGTTAGAGGTCAAGTTACTGTTACGATTGGACCTAAGGTTAGGGTTATGTTGAGGACTAGGATTAGAGATCCGGTTAGGGTTACGATTTGACCTAGGGTTACGTTTATATTGAGGGCTAGGGTTAGAGATCCGGTTAGGGTTACGATTGGACCTAGGGTTAGGGTCATGTTGAGGGCTTGGGTTAGAGAGACGGTTAGGGTTACGATTGGACCTAAGGTTAGGGTTTTGTTGAGGACTAGAGTTAGAGAGATGGTTAGGGTTACTATTGGACCTAGTGTTAGAGTTATGTTGAGGGCTAGGGTTCGAGACACGGTTAGGGTTACGATTGGACCTTGGGTTAGGGTTATGTTGAGGGCCAGTGATAGAGAGACGGTTAGGGTTACGATTGGACCTAGGGTTAGCGTTATGTTGAGGGCTAGGGTAAGAGATCTGGTTAGGGTTATGATTGGACCTAGAGTTAGTGTTATGTTGAGGGCTAGGGTTAGAGAGACGGTTAGGGATAGGATTGGGCCTAGGGTTAGGGTTATGTTGAGGGCTAGGGTTAGAGAGATGGTTAGGGTTACGATTGGACCTAGGGTTAGGGTTATGTGGAGGGCTAGGGTTAGAGATCTGGTTAGGGTTATGATTGGACCTAGGGTTAGGGTTATGTTGAGGGCTGGGGTTAGAGAGACGGTTAGGGTTACGATTGGACCTAGGGTTAGGGTTATGTTGAGGCCTAGGGTTAGAGAGTCGCGTAGGGTTACGATTAGACCTAGGGTTAGGGTTATGTTTAGGGCTAGGGTTAGAGAGACTGTTGAGGTTAAGATTACACCTAGGGTTAGTGTTATGTAGAGGGCTAAGGACAGAGAGACGGTTACGGTTGATTGGACCTAGGGTTAGGGTTATGTGGAGGGCTAGGGTTAGAGATCCGGTTAGGGTTACGATTGGACCTAGGGTTAGGGTCATGTTGAGGGCTTGGGTTAGAGAGACGGTTAGGGTTAGGATTGGACCTAGGGTTAGGGTTATGTTGAGGGCTAGGGTTCTAGACACGGTTAGGGTTACGATTGGACCTAGGGTAAGAGTTATGTTGAGGGCTTGTGTTAGGACACGGTTAGGGTTACGATAGTATCTAGGGTTAGCGTTACGTTGAGGGCCAGGGTTAGAGATTTGGTTAGGGTTACGATTGGACCTAGGGTTAGGGTTATGTTGAGGGCTAGGGTTAGAGATTCCGTTAGGGTTACGATTGGACCTAGGGTTAGGTTTATGTTGAGGGCTATGGTTAGAGATCCGGTTTGGGGTACTTTTGGACCTAGGGTTAGGTTTATGTTGAGGGCTAGGGTTAGAGAGACGGTTAGGGTTACGATTGGACCTAGGGTTAGTGTTATGTAGAGGGCTACGGTCAGAGAGACGGTTAGGGTTGAGTGGACCTAGGGTTAGGGTTATGTTGAGAGCTAGGGTTAGAGATATGGTTAGGGTTATGATTTAATATAGGGTGAGGGATATGTTGAGGGCTAGGGTTAGAGATCAGGTTAGGGTTACGATTGGACCTAGGGTTAGAGTTATGTTGAGGGCTAGGGTTAGAGATCCGGTTAGTGTTACGATTGGACCTAGGGTTAGGGTTATGTTGAGGGCTAGGGTTAGAGATCCGGTTAGGGTTATCCATTGGACCTAGGGTTATTGTTTGTTGAGGGCTAGGGTTAGAGATCCGGTTAGTGTTACGATTGGACCTAAGGTTAGGGTTATGTTGAGCGACAGGGTTAGAGATCTGGTTAGGGGTACGATTAGACCTAGGGTTAGGGTTATATTGAGGGCTAGGGTTAGGACACGGTTAGGGTTACGATAGTACCTAGGGTTTGGGTTACGTTGAGGGCCAGGGTTAGAGATTTGGTTAGGGTTACGATTGGACCTAAGGTTAGGGTTATGTTGAGGGCTAGGGTTAGAGATCCGGTTAGGGTTACGATTGGACCTAGGGTTAGGGTTATTATGAGTTCTAGGGTTAGAGAGATGGTTAGGGTTACGATTGGACCTAGGGTTAGGGTTATGTTGAGGGCTAGGGTTAGAGAAATGGTTAGGGTTACGATTGGACCTAGGGTTAGGGTTATGTTGAGGGCTAGGGTGAGAGAGACTGTTAGGGTTATGATTGGACCTAGGGTTAGGGTTATGTTGAGGGCTAGGGTTAGAGAGACGGTTAGGGTTACGTTTCGACCTAGGGTTAGGGTGATGTTGAGGGCTAGTGTATTCCAGCATTGAAAACACACATTTCTATAAAGCCTTTGAAGGAGCAAGCAAAAGGCTAGTGGTTGAGTGTTCTTTCAGAGAGAAACATGCATTTCATCCTTCTGGAGTGAATTTTCATGCTGGAGTTCATATGCATTTTATACTGTGCAGAATGTAGCTACCTGCTGGGGGTTGTGTCATAGAAGCACCTTTTCTGCAGGAGCTTATTGGAACATTCATTGTTTGGCTAAGTTATTTAGGGTTGGTTCTGGAAGGTCTTTCAACCTTGGCCAAATCCGCTTTGTACGAAAGTTTTTCACAGCCCTGTTTCCAAGTGCCCACAAAGAGCTGCTGCTTCAAAGTGTCCACATGCACATCTCCCATACTGGTGTGCTCGTTTCACTACCTGGATTTTGGTTTCCTCTTCTTTCTTTGAAATGACAAGCCCTCTTTCTGCATGCTACACACACCTTGTAGCCGTTTCAGTTTGCAGCATATTGGTGCTCTTAAAACGCTGAGTAACCTGTGTAGAGTGTGTCAATCTCCAGCACTGAATACACAACTTAGAGCTCCTTTCACCACAGACACGCAAACACATCTTTTTGTAAAAGTCCTACTTCTTTACTCTTGGAAATGTAAGGGTTTCATCGAGAACTTGAAGTCAATCATGCTTTTGCACTCTGCAACCAATAGGAATGAACTCTTGTACAGACCCGTATGAATCTCAGTGAAAATGCCCTTCTTTTCTGGTTTGTTGAAAGTTCACAACACATTAAGAGATAGAGCGTGTTTGAAGAAGACTGATGCAGTGTTCGTTTTCCTGGATTTCTAGTGATTTGGGAAACATAATCCGTGTTTTTCCACATTGTCTAAGAAACAACATGAGGCTTGCAAGAGATTGAAACAATGCATCCTAAAACTTATTCCAGCAGTGAAAACACACGTTTCTACAAAGACTTGGAAGGAGCAAGCAAAAGAATAGTGGCTGAGTGTCCTTTCAGAGAGAAACACATGCATTTCATCCTTCTGGAGTGAGTTTTCTTGCTGGAATTCATATGCATTTTGTACTGTGCAGAATGTAGCTACCTGCTCGGGCGTTGTGTCATAGATGCACCTTTCCTGCAGGAGCTTATTGGAACTTTCATTGTTTGGCTAAGTTATTTAGGCTTGGTTTTGGAAGGTCTTTCAACCTTGGCCAAATCCGTTTTGTACGAAAGTTTTTCACAGCCCTGTTTCCAAGTGCCCACAAATTGCTGCTGCTTGAAAGTGTGCACATGCATATGTCCCATACTGGTGTGCTCGTTTCACTACCTGGATTTTGGTTTCCTCTTCTTTCTTTGAAATGACAAGTCCTCATTCAGCATGCTACACACACCTTGTAGCAGTTTCAGTTTGAAGCATGCTGGTGCTCTCCAAACGCTGTGTATCCTGTGTAGAGTGTGTCACTCTACAGCACTGAATACACAACTTAGAGCTCCTTTCAACACAGACACGCAAACACATCTTTTTGGGAAAGTCCTAACTCAGGTAAATTGGAAATGTAAGGGCTTCATCGAAAACATGAAGACAATCATGCTTTTGAACTCTGCAGCCGAAACAAATGCCTTTTTATACATGCCATTCTGAATTTCACTGCAAAATGCCCTACTTTTCTGGTTTGTTGAAAGTTCAAAACACATTAGGAGATAGAACATCTTTGAAGAACTCTGATGCAGTGTGCGTTTTCCTGGATGTCAAGTGATTCGGGATACATACTCCTTCTTTTTCCATATTGTCTAAGAAACAACATGAGGCTTGCAAGAGATTGAAAAAATGCATCCTACAACTTATGCGTGCAGTGAAAACACACGTTTCTACAAAGACTTGGAAGGAGCAAGCAAAAGCATAGTGGCTGAGAGTTGTTTCAGAGAGAAACACACGTATTTTATCCTTCTGTAGAGACGGTTAGGGTTACGATTGGACCTAGGGTTAGGGTAATGTTGAGGGCTAGGGTTAGAGATATGGTTAGGGTTATGATTGGACCTAAGGTTAGGGTTATGTTGAGGGCTAGGGTTAGAGAGAAGTTTAGGGTTACGATGGGACCTAGGGTTAGGGTGATGTTGAGGGCTAGGGTTAGAGATCCGGTTAGGGTTACGATTGGAAATACGGTGAGGGATATGTTGAGGGCTAGGGTTAGAGAGAAGGTTAGGGTTATGATTGGACCAAGGGTTAGGGTTATGTTGAGAGCTATGGTTAGAGATATGGTTAGGGTTATGATTGGACCTAGGGTTAGGGTTATGTTGAGGGCTAGGTTAGAGATCCGGTTAGGGTTACGATTGGACCTAGGGTTAGGGTTATGTTGAGGGCTAGGTTTGAGAGACGGTTAGGGTTACGAATGGACTTAGGGTTAGGGTTATATTGAGGGCTAGGGTTAGAGATCCGTTTAGGGTTACGATTGGACCCTGGATTAGGGTTATGTTGAGGCCTAGGGTTAGAGACGCGTAGGGTTACGATTAGACCTAGGGTTAGGGATATGTTTAGGGCTAGGGTTAGAGAGACGGTTAGGGTTACGATTGGACCTAGGGTTAGGGTTATGTTGAGGCCTAGGGTTAGAGAGACTGTTAAGGTTAAGATTGGACCTAGGGTTAGTGTTATGTAGAGGGCTACGGTCAGAGAGACTGTTAGGGTTGATTGGACCTACGGTTAAAGTTATGTTGAGAGCTAGGGTTAGAGATATGGTTAGGGTTATGATTGGAAATAGGGTGAGGGATATGTTGAGGGCTAGGGTTAGAGAGGTTATGGTTAATTTTGGACCTAGGGTTAGGTTTATGTTGAGGGCCAGGATTAGAGATCTAGTTAGGGGTACGATTGGACCTAGGGTTAGGGTTATGTTGAAGGCCAGGGTTATAGATCTGGTTAGGGGTACGATTGGACCTAGGGTTAGGGTTATGTTGAGGGCTAGGGATAGGACACGGTTAGGGTTACGAATGGACCTAGAGTTAGGGTTATGTTGAGGGCTAGGGTTAGAGATCTGGTTAGGGTTACGATTGGACCTAGGGTTAGGGTTATGTTGAGGGCTAGGATTACAGAGACGGTTAGGGGAACGATTTGACCTACGGTTTGAGTTATGTTGAGGGCTAGGGTTAGAGAGACGGTTAGGGTTACGATTGGACCTAGGGTTAGCGTTATGTTGAGGGCTAGGGTTAGAGAGGTTAGGGTTAATTTTGGACCTAGGGTTAGGGTTATGTTGAGGGCTAGGATTAGAGAGACTGTTAGGGTGACTTTTGGACCTAGGGTTAGGGTTATGCTGAGGGATAGGGTTAGAGATCCCGTGAGGGTTAAAATTGGACCTAGGGTGAGGGTTATGTTGAGGGCCATGGTTAGAGATCTGGTTAGGGTTACGATTGGACCTAGGGTTAGGGTTATGTTGAGGGCTAGGGTTAGAGATCTGGTTAGGGTTACGATTGGACCTAGGGTTAGGGTTATGTTGAGGGCTAGGTTTAGAGATATGGTTAGGGTTACGATTGGACCTAGGGTTAGGGTTATGTTGAGGGCTAGGGTTAGAGAGACGGTTAGGGTTACGATTGGACCTAGGGTTAGGGTTATGTTGAGGGCTAGGGTTAGAGAGGTTAGGGTTAATTTCGGACCTAGGGTTAGGTTTATGTTGAGGGCTAGGATTAGAGTTCTGGTTAGGGTTACGATTGGAAATAGGGTGAGGGATATGTTGAGGGCTAGGGTTAGAGATCCGGTTAGGGTTATGATTGGACCTAGGGTTAGGTTTATGTTGAGGGCTAGGATCAGAGATATGGTTAGGGTTATGAATGGACCTAGGGTTAGGGTTTTGTTGAGGGCTATGGTTACAGAGAAATTTAGGGTTACGATGGGACCTAGGGTTAGGGTTATGTTGAGGGCTAGGGTTAGAGATCCGGTTAGGGTTACGATTGGAAATAGGGTGAGGGATATGTTGAGGGCTAGTGTTAGATATCCGGTTAGGGTTACGATGGGACCTAGGGTTAGGGTGATGTTGAGGGCTAGGGTTAGAGATACGGTTAGGGTTATGATTGGACCTAGGGTTAGGGTTACGTTGAGGGCTAGGGTTAGAGAGAAGGTTAGGGTTATGATTGGACCTAGGGTTAGGGTTATGTTGAGGGCTAGGGTTAGAGAGAAGGTTAGGGTTACGATTGGACCTAGGGTTAGGGTTATATTGAGGGCTAGATTTGAGATCCGGTCAGGGTTACGATTGGACCTAGGGTTAGGGTTATGTTGAGGCCTAGGTTTAGAGAAACGCGTAGGGTTACGATTAGACCTAGGGTTAGAGTTATGTTTAGGGCTAGGGTTAGAGAGACGGTTAGGTTTACGATTGGACCTAGGGTTAGGGTTACGTTGAGTGCTAGGGTTAGAGATCTGGTTAGGGTTACGATTGGACCTAGGGTTAGGGTTATGTTGAGGGCTAGGGTTAGAGACACGGTTAGGGTTACGAAAGGACATAGGGTGAGGGTTATGTTGAGGTCTAGGGTCAGAGAGACGGTTAGGGTTACTATTGGGCCTATGGTTAGGTTTATGTTGAGGGCTAGGGTTAGAGATCCGGTTAGGGTGACGATTGGACCTAGGGTTAGGGTTATGCTGAGGGCTAGGGTTAGAATTCAGGTTAGGGTTACGATGGACCTAGGGTTAGGGTTATGTTGATTGCTAGGGTTAGAAGTCACGTTACTGTTACGATTGGACCTAGGGTTAGGGTTATGTTGAATGCTAGGGTTAGAGATCAGGTTAGGGTTACGATTGGACCTAGGGTTAGGGTTATGTTGAGGGCTATGGTTAGAGATCCGGTTTGGGGTACTTTTGGACCTAGGGTTAAGTTTATGTTGAGGGCTAGGGTTAAAGAGACGGATAAGGTTACGATTGGACCTAGGGTTATTGTTTGTTGAGGGCTAGGGTTAGAGATCCGGTTAGGGTTACGATTGGACCTAGGGTTAGGGTTACGTTGAGGGCCGGGGTTAGAGATTTGGTTAGGGTTACCATTGGACCTAGGGTTAGGGTTATGTTGAGCGCCAGGGTTAGAGATCTGGTTAGGGGTACGATTAGATCTAGGGTTAGGGTTATGTTGAGGGCTAGGGTTAGAGAGATGGTTAGGGTTACGATTGGGCCTAGGGTTAGGGTTGTTATGAGGGCTAGGGTTAGAGATATGGTTAGGGTTACGATTGGACCTAGGGTTACGGTTATGTTGAGGTCTAGGGTTAGAGAAATGGTTAGGGTTACGATTGGACCTAGGGTTAGGATTATGTTGAGGGCTAGGGTTAGAGAGACGGTTAGGGTTATGATTGGACCTAGGGTTAGGGTTATGTTGAGGGCTAGGGTTAGAGAGACGGTTAGGGTTACGATTTGACCTAGGGTTAGGGTGATGTTGAGGGCTAGTGTATTCCAGCAGTGAAAACACACATTTCTATAAAGCCTTTGAAGGAGCAAGCAAAAGCCTAATGGTTGAGTGTTCTTTCAGAGAGAAACATGCATTTCATCCTTCTGGAGTGAATTTTTAAGCTGGAGTTCATATGCTTTTTATATTGTGCAGAATGTAGCTACGTGCTGGGGGTTGTGTCATAGAAACACCTTTTCTGCAGGAGCTTATTGGAACATTCATTGTTTGGCTCAGTTATTTAGGGTTGGTTTTGGAAGGTCTTTCAACCTTGGCCAAATCCCGCTTCGTACGCAAGTTTTTAATAGCGCTGTTTCCAAGTGTCCACAAAGAGCTGCTGCTTGAAACTGTCCACATGCACATCTCCCATACTGATGAGCTCGTTTCACTACCTGGATTTTGGTTTCCTCTTCTTTCTTTGAAATGACAAGTCTTCATTCATCATTCTACACACACCTTGTAGCAGCTTAAGTTTGAAGCATGTTGGTGCTCTCAAAACGCTGTGTATCCTATGTAGAGTGTGTTAGTCTCCAGCACTGAATACACAACTTAGAGCTCCTTTCACCACAGACACGCAAACACATCTTTTTGGGAAAGTCCCACTTCAGGTCCCTTGGAAATGTAAGGGTTTCATGGAGAACATGAAGTCAATCATGCTTTTGCACTCTACTACCAATAGAAATGACCTCTTGTACATGCCTGACTGAGTTTCACTGCAAAATGCCCTTGTTTTCTGGTTTCTTGAATGTTCTCAACACATTAGGAGAAAGAGCGTGTTTGAGCAAGAGCGATGCAGTGTGCGTTTCCCTAGAATTCAAGTGATTTGGGAAATATCATCCTTATTTTTAGACATTGTGAAAGAAACATGAGGCTTGCAAGAGATTGAAAAAATGCATCCCAAACGTACTCCAGCGGTGAAAGCACACGTTTCTACAAAGACTTTGAAGGAGCAAGTAAAAGCCAATGGCTGAGTGTTCTTTCAGAGAGAAACACACACTTCATCCTTCTGGAGTGAATTTTCAGCCTGGAATTCATATGCATTTGTACCGTGCATAATGTAACTATTTGCTCGGGGGTTCTGTCATAGAAGCAACTTTCCTGCAGGAGCTTATTGGAGCTTTCATTGTTTGGCTAAGTTATTTAGGGTTGGTTTTGGAAGGTCTTTCAACCTTGGCCAAATCCGCTTTGTACGAAAGTTTTTCACAGCCCTGTTTCCAAGTGCCCACAAAGAGCTGCTGCTTCAAAGTGTCCACATGCACATCTCCCATACTGGTGTGCTCGTTTCACTACCTGGATTTTGGTTTCCTCTTCTTTCCTTGAAATGACAAGTCTTCATTCAGCATGCTACACACACCTTGTAGCAGTTTTACTTTGAAGCATGTTGGTGCTCTCAATACACTGTGTATCCTGTGTAGAGTGTGTCACTCTACAGCACTGACTACACAACTTAGAGCTCCTTTCAACACAGACACGCAAACACATCTTTTTGGGAAAGTCCTAACTCAAGTAAATTGGAAATGTAAGGGTTTCATCGAAAACATGAAGACAATCATGCTTTTGAACTCTGCAACCGAAACAAATGGCTTTTTGTACATACCATTCTGAATTTCACTGCAAAATGCCCTTCTTTTCTGGTTTGTTGAAAGTTCAAAACACAATAGGAGATAGAACGTGTTTGAAGAAGACTGATGCAGTGTGCGTTTTCCTGGAAGTCAAGTGATTCGGGATACATACTCCTTATTTTTCCACATTGTCTAAGAAATAACATGAGGCTTGCAAGAGATTGAAAAAATGCATCCTAAAACTTATGCCTGCAGTGAAAACACACGTTTCTACAAAGACTTGGAAGGAGCAAGCAAAAGAATAGTGGCTGATAGTTCTTTCAGAGAGAAACACACGTATTTCCTCCTTCTATAGAGACGTTTAGGGTTACGATTGGACCTAGGGTTAGGGTAATGTTGAGGGCTAGGGTTAGAGATATGGTTAGGGATATGATTGGACCTAGGGTTAGGGTTATGTTGAGGGCTAGGGTTGGAGAGATGGTTAGGGTTACGATTGGACCTAGGGTTAGGGTTATATTGAGGGCTAGATTTGAGATCCGGTCAGGGTTACGATTGGACCTAGGGTTAGGGTTATGTTGAGGCCTAGGGTTAGAGAAACGCGTAGGGTTACGATTAGACCTAGGGTTAGGGTTATGTTTAGCGCTAGGGTTAGAGAGACGGTTAGGGTTACGATTGGACCTAAGGTTAGTGTTATGTAGAGGGCTACGGTCAGAGAGACGGTTAGGGTTGAGTGGACCTAGGGTTAGGGTTATGTTGAGAGCTAGGGTTAGAGATATGGTTAGGGTTATGATTTAATATAGGGTGAGGGATATGTTGAGGGCTAGGGTTAGAGATCCGGTTAGGGTTACGATTGGACCTAGGGTTAGGGTTATGTTGAGGGCTAGGGTTAGAGATCTGGTTAGGGTTACGACTGGACCTAGGATTAGGGTAATGTTGAGGGCTAGGGTTAGAGAGACGGTTAGGGATACGATTGGACCTAGGGTTAGGGTTATGTTGAGGCCTAGGGTTAGAGAGACGGTTAGGGTTACGAAAGGACATGGGGTTAGGGTTATGTTGAGGTCTAGGGTCAGAGAGACGGTTAGGGTTACTATTGGGCCTAGGGTTAGGGTTATGTTGAGGGCTAGGGTTAGAGATCCGGTTAGGGTTACGATTGGACCTAGGGTTAGGGTTATGTTGAGGGCTAGGGTTAGAGATCCGTTTAGGGTTACGATTGGACCTCGGGTTAGGGTTATGTTGAGAGCTAGGGTTAGAGATCCAGTTAGGGTTACGATTGGACCTAGGGTTAGGGTTATGTTGAGGGCTAGGGTTAGAGATCCGGTTAGGGTTACGATTGGACCTAGGGTTAGGGTTATGTTGAGGGCTAGGGTTAGAGATCCGGTTAGGGTTACGATTGGACCTAGGGTTAGGGTTATGTTGAGGGCTAGGGTTAGAGATCCGGTTAGGGTTACGATTGGACCTAGGGTTAGGGTTATGTTGAGGGCTAGGGTTAGAGATCGGGTTAGGGTTACGATTGGACCTAGGGTTAGGGTTATGTTGAGGGCTAGGGTTAGAGATCCGGTTAGGGTTACGATTGGACCTAGGGTTAGGGTATGTTGCGGGCTAGGGTTAGAGATGCCGTTAGGGTTACGATTGGACCTAGGGTTAGGGTTATGTTGAGGGTTAGGGTTAGAGATCCGGTTAGGGTTACGATTGGACCTAGGGTTAGGGTTTTGTTGAGGTCTAGGGTTAGAGATGCCGTTAGGGTTACGATTGGATCTAGGGTTAGGGTTATGTTGAGGGCTAGGGTTAGAGATCCGGTTAGGGTTACGATTGGACCTAGGGTTAGGGTTATGTTGAGGGCTAGGGTTAGAGATCCGGTTAGGGTTACGATTGGACCTAGGGTTAGGGTTTGGTTGAGGGCTAGGGTTAGAGATCCGGTTAGGGTTACGATTGGACCTAGGGTTAGGGTTATGTTGAGGGCTAGGGTTAGAAATCCGGTTATGCTTACGATTGGACCTAGGGTTAGGGTTATGTTGTGGGCTAGGGTTAGAGAGACGGTTAGGGTTACGATTGGACCTAGGGTTAGGGTTATGTTGACGGCTAGGGCTAGAGATGCCGTTAGGGTTACGATTGGACCTAGGGTTAGGGTTATGTTGAAGGTTAGGGTTAGAGATCCGGTTAGGGTTACGATTGGACCTAGGGTTAGCGTTATGTTGAGGGCTAGGGTTAGAGATCCGGTTAGGGTTACGATTGGACCTAGGCTTAGGGTTATGTTGAGGGTTAGGGTGAGAGGTGCGGTTAGGGTTACTATTGGACCTAGGGTTAGGGTTATGTTGAGGGCTAGGGTTAGAGATCCGGTTAGGGTTACGATTGGACCTAGGGTTAGGGTTATGTTGAGGGCTTGGGTTAGAGATCCGGTTAGGGTTACGATTGGACCAAGTGTTAGGGTTATGTTGAGGGCTAGGGTTAGAGAAGCGGTTAGGGTTACGATTGGACCTAGGGTTACGGTTATGTTGAGGGCTAGGGTTAGAGATGCGGTTAGGGTTACGATTGGACCTACTCTTAGGGTTATGTTGAGGGCTAGGGTTAGAGATCCGGTTAGGGTTACGATTGGACCTAGGATTAGGGTTATGTTGAGGGCTAGGGTTAGAGATGCGGTTAGGGTTACGATTGGACCTAGGTTTAGGGTTATGTTGAGGGCTAGGGTTAGAGATGCGGTTAGGGTTACGATTGGACCTAGGTTTAGGGTTATGTTGAGGGCTAGGGTTAGGGATCCGGTTAGGGTTACGATTGGACCTAGGGTTAGGGTTATGTTGAGGGGTAGGGTTAGAGATCCGGTCAGGGTTATGATTGGACCTAGGGTTAGGGTTATGTTGAGGGCTACGGTTAGAGATCCGGTCAGGGTTACGATTGGACCTAGGGTTAGGGTTATGTTGAGGGCTAGGGTTAGAGATCCGGTCAGGGTTACAATTGGACCTAGGGTTAGGGTTATGTTGAGGGCTAGGGTTAGAGATGCGGTTAGGTTTACGATTGGACCTAGGGTTAGGGTTATGTTGAGGGCTAGGGTTAGAGATCCGGTTAGGGTTACGATTGGACCTAGGGTTAGGGTTATGTTGAGGGCTAGGGTTAGAGATCCGGTTAGGGTTACGATTGGACCTAGGGTTAGGGTTATGTTGAGGGCTAGGGTTAGAGATCCGGTTAGGGTTACGATTGGACCTAGGGTTAGGGTTATGTTGAGGGCTAGGGTTATAGATGCGGTTAGGGTTACGATTAGACCTAGGGTTAGGGTTATGTTGAGGGCTAGGGTTAGAGATCCGGTTAGGGTTACGATTGGACCTACTGTTAGGGTTATGTTGAGGGCTAGGGTTAGAGAAGCGGTTAGGGTTACGATTGGACCTAGGGTTACGGTTATGTTGAGGGCTAGGGTTAGAGATGCGGTTAGGGTTACGATTGGACCTACTGTTAGGGTTATGTTGAGGGCTAGGGTTAGAGATCCGGTCAGGGTTACAATTGGACCTAGGGTTAGGGTTATGTTGAGGGCTAGGGTTAGAGATCCGGTTAGGGTTACGATTGGACCTAGGGTTAGGGTTATGTTGAGGGCTAGGGTTAGAGATCCGGTTAGGGTTACGATTGGACCTAGGGTTAGGGTTATGTTGAGGGCTAGGGTTAGAGATCCGGTTAGGGTTACGATTGGACCTAGGGTTAGGGTTATGTTGAGGGCTAGGGTTAGAGATCCGGTTAGGGTTACGATTGGACCTAGGGTTAGGGTTATGTTGAGGGCTAGGGTTAGAGATGCGGTTAGGGTTACGATTAGACCTAGGGTTAGGGTTATGTTGAGGGCTAGGGTAGGAGATCCGGTTAGGGTTACGATTGGACCTAGGGTTAGGGTTATGTTGAGGGCTAGGGTTAGAGATCCGGTTAGGGTTACGATTGGACCTAGGGTTAGGGTTATGTTGAGGGCTAGGGTTAGAGATCCGGTTAGGGTTACGATTGGACCTAGGGTTAGGGTTATGTTGAGGGCTAGGGTTAGAGATGCGGTTAGGGTTACGATTGGACCTAGGGTTAGGGTTATGTTGAGGGCTAGGGTTAGAGATCCGGTTAGGTTTACGATTGGACCTAGGGTTAGGGTTATGTTGAGGGCTAGGGTTAGAGATGCGGTTAGGGTTACGATTGGACCTAGGGTTAGGGTTATGTTGAGGGCTACGGTTAGAGATCCGGTTAGGGTTACGATTGGACCTAGGGTTAGGGTTATGTTGAGGGCTAGGGTTGGAGATGCGTTTAGGGTTACGATTGGACCTAGTGTTAGGGTTATGTTGAGGGCTAGGGTTAGAGATGCGTTTAGGGTTACGATTGGACCTAGTGTTAGGGTTATGTTGAGGGCTAGTGTTAGAGATCCGGTTAGGGTTACGATTGGACCTAGGGTTAGGGTTATGTTGACTGCTAGTGTTAGAGATGCCGTTAGGGTTACGATTGGACCTAGGGTTAGGGTTATGTTGAGGGATAGAGTTAGAGATCCGGTTAGGGTTACGATTGGACCTAGAGTTAGGCTTATGTTGAGGGCTAGGGTTAGAGATCCGGTTAGGGTTACGATTGGACCTAGGGTAAGGGTTGGTTGAGGGCTAGGGTTAGAGATCCGGTTAGGGTTACGATTGGACCTAGGGTTAGGGTTATGTTGAGGGCTAGGGTTAGAGAGACGGTTAGGGTTACTATTGGGCCTAGGGTTAGGTTTATGTTGAGGGCTAGGGTTAGAGATCCGGGTAGGGAGAAGATTGGACCTAGGGTTAGGGTTTGGTTGAGGGCTAGGGTTAGAGATCCGGTTAGGGTTACGATTGGACCTAGGGTTAGGGTTATGTTGAGGGCTAGGGTTAGAGATCTGGTTAGGGTTACGATTGGACCTAGGGTTAGGGTTATGTTGAGGGCTAGGGTTAGAGAAGCGGTTAGGGTTACGATTGGACCTAGGGTTAGGGTTATGTTGAGGGCTAGGGTTAGAGATCCGGTTAGGGTTACGATTGGACCTAGGGTTAGGGTTATGTTGAGGGCTAGGGTTAGAGATCCGGTTAGGGTTACGATTGGACCTAGGGTTAGGGTTATGTTGAGGGCTAGGGTTAGAGATCCGTTTAGGGTTACGATTGGACCTCGGGTTAGGGTTATGTTGAGGGCTAGGGTTAGAGATCCGGTTAGGGTTACGATTGGACCTAGGGTTAGGGTTATGTTGAGGGCTAGGGTTAGAGATCCGGTTAGGGTTACGATTGGACCTAGGGTTAGGGTTATGTTGAGGGCTAGGGTTAGAGATCCGGTTAGGGTTACGATTGGACCTAGGGTTAGGGTTATGTTGAGGGCTAGGGTTAGAGATCGGGTTAGGGTTACGATTGGACCTAGGGTTAGGGTTATGTTGAGGGCTAGGGTTAGAGATCCGGTTAGGGTTGCGATTGGACCTAGGGTTAGGGTTTGGTTGAGGGCTAGGGTTAGATATCCGGTTAGGGTTACGATTGGACCTAGGGTTAGGGTTATGTTGAGGGCTAGGGTTAGAGATCCGGTTAGGGTTACGATTGGACCTAGGGTTAGGGTTATGTTGTGGGCTAGGGTTAGAGAGACGGTTAGGGTTACGATTGGACCTAGGGTTAGGGTTATGTTGACGGCTAGGCCTAGAGATGCCGTTAGGGTTACGATTGGACCTAGGGTTAGGGTTATGTTGAAGGTTAGGGTTAGAGATCCGGTTAGGGTTACGATTGCACCTAGGGTTAGCGTTATTTTGAGGGCTAGGGTTAGCGATCCGGTCTGGGTTACGATTGGACCTAGGGTTAGGGTTATGTTGAGGGCTAGGGTTATAGATCCGGTTAGGGTTACGATTGGACCTAGGGTTAGGGTTATGTTGAGGGTTAGGGTTAGAGATGCGGTTAGCGTTACTATTGGACCTAGGCTTAGGGTTATGTTGAGGGCTAGGGTTAGAGATCCGGTTACGGTTACGATTGGACCTAGGGTTAGGGTTATGTTGAGGGCTAGGGTTAGAGATCCGGTTAGGGTTACGATTGGACCAAGGGTTAGGGTTATGTTGAGGGCTAGGGTTAGAGAAGCGGTTAGGGTTACGATTGGACCTAGGGTTACGGTTATGTTGAGGGCTAGGGTTAGAGATGCGGTTAGGGTTACGATTGGACCTACTGTTAGGGTTATGTTGAGGGCTAGGGTTAGAGATCCGGTTAGGGTTACGATTGGACCTAGGATTAGGGTTATGTTGACGGCTAGGGCTAGAGATCCGGTTAGGGTTATGATTGGATCTAGGGTTAGGGTTATGTTGAGGGCTAGGGTTAGAGATCCGGTTAGGGTTACGATTGGACCTAGGGTTAGGGTTATGTTGAGGGCTAGGGTTAGAGATGCGGTTAGGGTTACGATTGGACCTAGGGTTAGGGTTATGTTGAGGGCTAGGGTTAGAGATCCGGTCAGGGTTACGATTGGACCTAGGGTTAGGGTTATGTTGAGGGCTAGGGTTAGAGATCCGGTCAGGGTTACGATTGGACCTAGGGTTAGGGTTATGTTGAGGGCTAGGGTTAGAGATCCGGTCAGGGTTACGATTGGACCTAGGGTTAGGGTTATGTTGAGGGCTAGGGTTAGAGATGCGGTTACGGTTACGATTGGACCTAGGGTTAGGGTTATGTTGAGGGCTAGGGTTAGAGATCCGGTTAGGGTTACGATTGGACCTAGGGTTAGGGTTATGTTGAGGGCTAGGGTTAGAGATCCGGTTAGGGTTACGATTGGACCTAGGGTTAGGGTTATGTTGAGGGCTAGGGTTAGAGATCCGGTTAGGGTTACGTTTGGACCTAGGGTTAGGGTTATGTTGAGGGCTAGGGTTAGATATCCGGTTAGGATTACGATTGGACCTAGGGTTAGGGTTATGTTGAGGGCTAGGGTTAGAGATCCGGTTAGGATTACGATTGGACCTAGGGTTAGGGTTATGTTGAGGGCTAGGGTTAGAGATCCGGTTAGGGTTACGATTGGACCTAGGGTTAGGGTTATGTTGAGGGCTAGGGTTAGAGATCCGGTTAGGGTTACGATTGGACCTAGGGTTAGGGTTATGTTGAGGGCTAGGGTTAGAGATGCGGTTAGGGTTACGATTGGACCTAGGGTTAGGGTTATGTTGAGGGCTAGGGTTAGAGATCCGGTTAGGGTTACGATTGGACCTAGGGTTAGGGTTATGTTGAGGGCTAAGGTTAGAAATGCGGTTAGGGTTACGATTGGACCTAGGGTTAGGGTTATGTTGAGGGCTAGGGTTAGAGATCCGGTTATGCTTACGATTGGACCTAGGGTTAGGGTTATGTTGTGGGCTAGGGTTAGAGAGACGGTTAGGGTTACGATTGGACCTAGGGTTAGGGTTATGTTGACGGCTAGGGCTAGAGATGCCGTTAGGGTTACGATTGGACCTAGGGTTAGGGTTATGTTGAAGGTTGGGGTTAGAGATCCGGTTAGGGTTACGATTGGACCTAGGGTTAGCGTTATGTTGAGGGCTAGGGTTAGAGATCCGGTCTGGGTTACAATTGGACCTAGGGTTAGGGTTATGTTGAGGGCTAGGGTTAGAGATCCGGTTAGGGTTACGATTGGACCAAGGGTTAGGGTTATGTTGAGGGCTAGGGTTAGAGAAGCGGTTAGGGTTACGATTGGACCTAGGGTTACGGTTATGTTGAGGGCTAGGGTTAGAGATGCGGTTAGGGTTACGATTGGACCTAGTGTTAGGGTTATGTTGAGGGCTAGGGTTAGAGATCCGGTTAGGGTTACGATTGGACCTAGGGTTAGGGTTATGTTGAGGGCTAGGGTTAGAGATGCGGTTAGGGTTACGATTGGACCTAGGGTTAGGGTTATGTTGAGGGCTAGGGTTAGAGATCCGGTTAGGGTTACGATTGGACCTAGGGTTAGGGTTATGTTCAGAGGTAGGCTTAGAGATCCGGTCAGGGTTACGATTGGACCTAGGGTTAGGGTTATGTTGAGGGCTAGGGTTAGAGATCCGGTCAGGGTTACGATTGGACCTAGGGTTAGGGTTATGTTGAGGGCTAGGGTTAGAGAAGCGGTTAGGGTTACGATTGGACCTAGGGTTAGGGTTATGTTGAGGGCTAGGGTTAGAGATCCGGTTAGGGTTACGATTGGACCTAGGGTTAGGGTTATGTTGAGGGGTAGGGTTAGAGAAGCGGTTAGGGTTACGATTGGACCTAGGGTTAGGGTTATGTTGAGGGCTAGGGTTAGAGATCCGGTTAGGGTTACGATTGGACCTAGGGTTAGGGTTATGTTGAGGGCTAGGGTTAGAGAGACGGTTAGGGTTACTATTGGGCCTAGGGTTAGGTTTATGTTGAGGGCTAGGGTTAGAGATCCGGGTAGGGAGAAGATTGGACCTAGGGTTAGGGTTTGGTTGAGGGCTAGGGTTAGAGATCCGGTTAGGGTTACGATTGGACCTAGGGTTAGGGTTATGTTGAGGGCTAGGGTTAGAGATCTGGTTACGGTTACGATTGGACCTAGGGTTAGGGTTATGTTGAGGGCTAGGGTTAGAGAAGCGGTTAGGGTTACGATTGGACCTAGGGTTAGGGTTATGTTGAGGGCTAGGGTTAGAGATCCGGTTAGGGTTACGATTGGACCTAGGGTTAGGGTTATGTTGAGGGCTAGGGTTAGAGATCCGGTTAGGGTTACGATTGGACCTAGGGTTAGGGTTATGTTGAGGGCTAGGGTTAGAGATCCGTTTAGGGTTACGATTGGACCTCGGGTTAGGGTTATGTTGAGGGCTAGGGTTAGAGATCCGGTTAGGGTTACGATTGGACCTAGGGTTAGGGTTATGTTGAGGGCTAGGGTTAGAGATCCGGTTAGGGTTACGATTGGACCTAGGGTTAGGGTTATGTTGAGGGCTAGGGTTAGAGATCCGGTTAGGGTTACGATTGGACCTAGGGTTAGGGTTATGTTGAGGGCTAGGGTTAGAGATCGGGTTAGGGTTACGATTGGACCTAGGGTTAGGGTTATGTTGAGGGCTAGGGTTAGAGATCCGGTTAGGGTTACGATTGGACCTAGGGTTAGGGTTTGGTTGAGGGCTAGGGTTAGAGATCCGGTTAGGGTTACGATTGGACCTAGGGTTAGGGTTATGTTGAGGGCTAGGGTTAGAGATCCGGTTAGGGTTACGATTGGACCTAGGGTTAGGGTTATGTTGTGGGCTAGGGTTAGAGAGACGGTTAGGGTTACGATTGGACCTAGGGTTAGGGTTATGTTGACGGCTAGGCCTAGAGATGCCGTTAGGGTTACGATTGGACCTAGGGTTAGGGTTATGTTGAAGGTTAGGGTTAGAGATCCGGTTAGGGTTACGATTGCACCTAGGGTTAGCGTTATTTTGAGGGCTAGGGTTAGCGATCCGGTCTGGGTTACGATTGGACCTAGGGTTAGGGTTATGTTGAGGGCTAGGGTTAGAGATCCGGTTAGGGTTACGATTGGACCTAGGGTTAGGGTTATGTTGAGGGTTAGGGTTAGAGAAGCGGTTAGGGTTACGATTGGACCTAGGGTTAGGGTTATGTTGAGGGCTAGGGTTAGAGAAGCGGTTAGGGTTACGATTGGACCTAGGGTTAGGGTTATGTTGAGGGCTAGGGTTAGAGATCCGGTTAGGGTTACGATTGGACCTAGGGTTAGGGTTATGTTGAGGGCTAGGGTTAGAGATCCGTTTAGGGTTACGATTGGACCTCGGGTTAGGGTTATGTTGAGGGCTAGGGTTAGAGATCCGTTTAGGGTTACGATTGGACCTCGGGTTAGGGTTATGTTGAGGGCTAGGGTTAGAGATCCGGTTAGGGTTACGATTGGACCTAGGGTTAGGGTTATGTTGAGGGCTAGGGTTAGAGATCCGGTTAGGGTTACGATTGGACCTAGGGTTAGGGTTATGTTGAGGGCTAGGGTTAGAGATCGGGTTAGGGTTACGATTGGACCTAGGGTTAGGGTTATGTTGAGGGCTAGGGTTAGAGATCGGGTTAGGGTTACGATTGGACCTAGGGTTAGGGTTATGTTGAGGGCTAGGGTTAGAGATCCGGTTAGGGTTACGATTGGACCTAGGGTTAGGGTTATGTTGAGGGCTAGGGTTAGAGATCCGGTTAGGGTTACGATTGGACCTAGGGTTAGGGTTATGTTGTGGGCTAGGGTTAGAGAGACGGTTAGGGTTACGATTGGACCTAGGGTTAGGGTTATGTTGACGGCTAGGCCTAGAGATGCCGTTAGGGTTACGATTGGACCTAGGGTTAGGGTTATGTTGAAGGTTAGGGTTAGAGATCCGGTTAGGGTTACGATTGCACCTAGGGTTAGCGTTATTTTGAGGGCTAGGGTTAGCGATCCGGTCTGGGTTACGATTGGACCTAGGGTTAGGGTTATGTTGAGGGCTAGGGTTAGAGATCCGGTTAGGGTTACGATTGGACCTAGGGTTAGGGTTATGTTGAGGGTTAGGGTTAGAGATGCGGTTAGGGTTACTATTGGACCTAGGCTTAGGGTTATGTTGAGGGCTAGGGTTAGAGATCCGGTTACGGTTACGATTGGACCTAGGATTAGGGTTATGTTGACGGCTAGGGCTAGAGATCCGGTTAGGGTTATGATTGGACCTAGGGTTAGGGTTATGTTGAGGGCTAGGGTTAGAGATCCGGTTAGGGTTACGATTGGACCTAGGGTTAGGGTTATGTTGAGGGCTAGGGTTAGAGATGCGGTTAGGGTTACGATTGGACCTAGGGTTAGGGTTATGTTGAGGGCTAGGGTTAGAGATCCGGTCAGGGTTACGATTGGACCTAGGGTTAGGGTTATGTTGAGGGCTAGGGTTAGAGATCCGGTCAGGGTTACGATTGGACCTAGGGTTAGGGTTATGTTGAGGGCTAGGGTTAGAGATCCGGTCAGGGTTACGATTGGACCTAGGGTTAGGGTTATGTTGAGGGCTAGGGTTAGAGATGCAGTTACGGTTACGATTGGACCTAGGGTTAGGGTTATGTTGAGGGCTAGGGTTAGAGATCCGGTTAGGGTTACGATTGGACCTAGGGTTAGGGTTATGTTGAGGGCTAGGGTTAGAGATCCGGTTAGGGTTACGATTGGACCTAGGGTTAGGGTTATGTTGAGGGCTAGGGTTAGAGATCCGGTTAGGGTTACGTTTGGACCTAGGGTTAGGGTTATGTTGAGGGCTAGGGTTAGATATCCGGTTAGGATTACGATTGGACCTAGTGTTAGGGTTATGTTGAGGGCTAGGGTTAGAGATCCGGTTAGGATTACGATTGGACCTAGGGTTAGGGTTATGTTGAGGGCTAGGGTTAGAGATCCGGTTAGGGTTACGATTGGACCTAGGGTTAGGGTTATGTTGAGGGCTAGGGTTAGAGATCCGGTTAGGGTTACGATTGGACCTAGGGTTAGGGTTATGTTGACGGCTAAGGTTAGAGATCCGGTTATGCTTACGATTGGACCTAGGGTTAGGGTTATGTTGACGGCTAGGGTTAGAGATCCGGTTATGCTTACGATTGGACCTAGGGTTAGGGTTATGTTGTGGGCTAGGGTTAGAGAGACGGTTAGGGTTACGATTGGACCTAGGGTTAGGGTTATGTTGACGGCTAGGGCTAGAGATGCCGTTAGGGTTACGATTGGACCTAGGGTTAGGGTTATGTTGAAGGTTAGGGTTAGAGATCCGGTTAGGGTTACGATTGGACCTAGGGTTAGCGTTATGTTGAGGGTTAGGGTTAGAGATCCGGTCTGGGTTACGATTGGACCAAGGGTTAGGGTTATGTTGAGGGCTAGGGTTAGAGAAGCGGTTAGGGTTACGATTGGACCTAGGGTTACGGTTATGTTGAGGGCTAGGGTTAGAGATGCGGTTAGGGTTACGATTGGACCTAGTGTTAGGGTTATGTTGAGGGCTAGGGTTAGAAATCCGGTTAGGGTTACGATTGGACCTAGGGTTAGGGTTATGTTGAGGGCTAGGGTTAGAGATGCGGATAGGGTTACGATTGGACCTAGGGTTAGGGTTATGTTGAGGGCTAGGGTTAGAGATCCGGTTAGGGTTACGATTGGACCTAGGGTTAGGGTTATGTTCAGAGGTAGGGTTAGAGATCCGGTCAGGGTTACGATTGGACCTAGGGTTAGGGTTATGTTGAGGGCTAGGGTTAGAGATCCGGTCAGGGTTACGATTGGACCTAGGGTTAGGGTTATGTTGAGGGCTAGGGTTAGAGATCCGGTCAGGGTTACGATTGGACCTAGGGTTAGGGTTATGTTGAGGGCTAGGGTTAGAGATGCGGTTAGGGTTACGATTGGACCTAGGGTTAGGGTTATGTTGAGGGCTAGGGTTAGAGATCCGGTTAGGGTTACGATTGGACCTAGGGTTAGGGTTATGTTGAGGGCTAGGGTTAGAGATCCGGTTAGGGTTACGATTGGACCTAGGGTTAGGGTTATGTTGAGGGCTAGGGTTAGATATCCGGTTAGGGTTACGATTGGACCTAGGGTTAGGGTTATGTTGAGGGCTAGGGTTAGAGACCCGGTTAGGGTTACGATTGGACCTAGGGTTAGGGTTATGTTGAGGGCTAGGGTTAGAGATCCGGTTAGGGTTACGATTGGACCTAGGGTTAGGGTTATGTTGAGGGCTAGGGTTAGAGATCCGGTTAGGGTTACGATTGGACCTAGGGTTAGGGTTATGTTGAGGGCTAGGGTTAGAGATGCGGTTAGGGTTACGATTGGACCTAGGGTTAGGGTTATGTTGAGGGCTAGGGTTAGAGATCCGGTTAGGGTTACGATTGGACCTAGGGTTAGGGTTATGTTGAGGGCTAGGGTTAGAGATGCGGTTAGGGTTACGATTGGACCTAGGGTTAGGGTTATGTTGAGGGCTAGGGTTAGAGATCCGGTTAGGGTTACGATTGGACCTAGGGTTAGGGTTATGTTGAGGGCTAGGGTTAGAGATCCGGTTAGGGTTACGATTGGACCTAGGGTTAGGGTTTGGTTGAGGGCTAGGGTTAGAGATCCGGTTAGGGTTACGATTGGACCTAGGGTTAGGGTTATGTTGAGGGCTAGGGTTAGAGATCCGGTTAGGGTTACGATTGGACCTAGGGTTAGGGTTATGTTGTGGGCTAGGGTTAGAGAGACGGTTAGGGTTACGATTGGACCTAGGGTTAGGGTTATGTTGACGGCTAGGGCTAGAGATGCCGTTAGGGTTACGATTGGACCTAGGGTTAGGGTTATGTTGAAGGTTAGGGTTAGAGATCCGGTTAGGGTTACGATTGCACCTAGGGTTAGCGTTATTTTGAGGGCTAGGGTTAGAGATCCGGTCTGGGTTACGATTGGACCTAGGGTTAGGGTTATGTTGAGGGCTAGGGTTAGAGATCCGGTTAGGGTTACGATTGGACCTAGAGTTAGGGTTATGTTGAGGGCTAGGGTTAGAGATCCGGTTAGGGTTACGATTGGACCTAGGGTTAGGGTTTGGTTGAGGGCTAGGGTTAGAGATCCGGTTAGGGTTACGATTGGACCTAGGGTTAGGGTTATGTTGAGGGCTAGGGTTAGAGAGACGGTTAGGGTTACTATTGGGCCTAGGGTTAGGTTTATGTTGAGGGCTAGGGTTAGAGATCCGGGTAGGGAGAAGATTGGACCTAGGGTTAGGGTTTGGTTGAGGGCTAGGTTTAGAGATCCGGTTAGGGTTACGATTGGACCTAGGGTTAGGGTTATGTTGAGGGCTAGGGTTAGAGATCTGGTTAGGGTTACGATTGGACCTAGGGTTAGGGTTATGTTGAGGGCTAGGGTTAGAGAAGCGGTTAGGGTTACGATTGGACCTAGGGTTAGGGTTATGTTGAGGGCTAGGGTTAGAGATCCGGTTAGGGTTACGATTGGACCTAGGGTTAGGGTTATGTTGAGGGCTAGGGTTAGAGATCCGGTTAGGGTTACGATTGGACCTAGGGTTAGGGTTATGTTGAGGGCTAGGGTTAGAGATCCGTTTAGGGTTACGATTGGACCTCGGGTTAGGGTTATGTTGAGGGCTAGGGTTAGAGATCCGGTTAGGGTTACGATTGGACCTAGGGTTAGGGTTATGTTGAGGGCTAGGGTTAGAGATCCGGTTAGGGTTACGATTGGACCTAGGGTTAGGGTTATGTTGAGGGCTAGGGTTAGAGATCCGGTTAGGGTTACGATTGGACCTAGGGTTAGGGTTATGTTGAGGGCTAGGGTTAGAGATGCGGATAGGGTTACGATTGGACCTAGGGTTAGGGTTATGTTGAGGGCTAGGGTTAGAGATCCGGTTAGGGTTACGATTGGACCTAGGGTTAGGGTTATGTTCAGAGGTAGGGTTAGAGATCCGGTCAGGGTTACGATTGGACCTAGGGTTAGGGTTATGTTGAGGGCTAGGGTTAGAGATCCGGTCAGGGTTACGATTGGACCTAGGGTTAGGGTTATGTTGAGGGCTAGGGTTAGAGATCCGGTCAGGGTTACGATTGGACCTAGGGTTAGGGTTATGTTGAGGGCTAGGGTTAGAGATGCGGTTAGGGTTACGATTGGACCTAGGGTTAGGGTTATGTTGAGGGCTAGGGTTAGAGATCCGGTTAGGGTTACGATTGGACCTAGGGTTAGGGTTATGTTGAGGGCTAGGGTTAGAGATCCGGTTAGGGTTACGATTGGACCTAGGGTTAGGGTTATGTTGAGGGCTAGGGTTAGATATCCGGTTAGGGTTACGATTGGACCTAGGGTTAGGGTTATGTTGAGGGCTAGGGTTAGAGACCCGGTTAGGGTTACGATTGGACCTAGGGTTAGGGTTATGTTGAGGGCTAGGGTTAGAGATCCGGTTAGGGTTACGATTGGACCTAGGGTTAGGGTTATGTTGAGGGCTAGGGTTAGAGATCCGGTTAGGGTTACGATTGGACCTAGGGTTAGGGTTATGTTGAGGGCTAGGGTTAGAGATGCGGTTAGGGTTACGATTGGACCTAGGGTTAGGGTTATGTTGAGGGCTAGGGTTAGAGATCCGGTTAGGGTTACGATTGGACCTAGGGTTAGGGTTATGTTGAGGGCTAGGGTTAGAGATGCGGTTAGGGTTACGATTGGACCTAGGGTTAGGGTTATGTTGAGGGCTAGGGTTAGAGATCCGGTTAGGGTTACGATTGGACCTAGGGTTAGGGTTATGTTGAGGGCTAGGGTTAGAGATCCGGTTAGGGTTACGATTGGACCTAGGGTTAGGGTTTGGTTGAGGGCTAGGGTTAGAGATCCGGTTAGGGTTACGATTGGACCTAGGGTTAGGGTTATGTTGAGGGCTAGGGTTAGAGATCCGGTTAGGGTTACGATTGGACCTAGGGTTAGGGTTATGTTGTGGGCTAGGGTTAGAGAGACGGTTAGGGTTACGATTGGACCTAGGGTTAGGGTTATGTTGACGGCTAGGGCTAGAGATGCCGTTAGGGTTACGATTGGACCTAGGGTTAGGGTTATGTTGAAGGTTAGGGTTAGAGATCCGGTTAGGGTTACGATTGCACCTAGGGTTAGCGTTATTTTGAGGGCTAGGGTTAGAGATCCGGTCTGGGTTACGATTGGACCTAGGGTTAGGGTTATGTTGAGGGCTAGGGTTAGAGATCCGGTTAGGGTTACGATTGGACCTAGAGTTAGGGTTATGTTGAGGGCTAGGGTTAGAGATCCGGTTAGGGTTACGATTGGACCTAGGGTTAGGGTTTGGTTGAGGGCTAGGGTTAGAGATCCGGTTAGGGTTACGATTGGACCTAGGGTTAGGGTTATGTTGAGGGCTAGGGTTAGAGAGACGGTTAGGGTTACTATTGGGCCTAGGGTTAGGTTTATGTTGAGGGCTAGGGTTAGAGATCCGGGTAGGGAGAAGATTGGACCTAGGGTTAGGGTTTGGTTGAGGGCTAGGGTTAGAGATCCGGTTAGGGTTACGATTGGACCTAGGGTTAGGGTTATGTTGAGGGCTAGGGTTAGAGATCTGGTTAGGGTTACGATTGGACCTAGGGTTAGGGTTATGTTGAGGGCTAGGGTTAGAGAAGCGGTTAGGGTTACGATTGGACCTAGGGTTAGGGTTATGTTGAGGGCTAGGGTTAGAGATCCGGTTAGGGTTACGATTGGACCTAGGGTTAGGGTTATGTTGAGGGCTAGGGTTAGAGATCCGGTTAGGGTTACGATTGGACCTAGGGTTAGGGTTATGTTGAGGGCTAGGGTTAGAGATCCGTTTAGGGTTACGATTGGACCTCGGGTTAGGGTTATGTTGAGGGCTAGGGTTAGAGATCCGGTTAGGGTTACGATTGGACCTAGGGTTAGGGTTATGTTGAGGGCTAGGGTTAGAGATCCGGTTAGGGTTACGATTGGACCTAGGGTTAGGGTTATGTTGAGGGCTAGGGTTAGAGATCCGGTTAGGGTTACGATTGGACCTAGGGTTAGGGTTATGTTGAGGGCTAGGGTTAGAGATCCGGTTAGGGTTACGATTGGACCTAGGGTTAGGGTTATGTTGAGGGCTAGGGTTAGAGATCGGGTTAGGGTTACGATTGGACCTAGGGTTAGGGTTATGTTGAGGGCTAGGGTTAGAGATCCGGTTAGGGTTACGATTGGACCTAGGGTTAGGGTATGTTGCGGGCTAGGGTTAGAGATGCCGTTAGGGTTACGATTGGACCTAGGGTTAGGGTTATGTTGAGGGTTAGGGTTAGAGATCCAGTTAGGGTTACGATTGGACCTAGGGTTAGGGTTTTGTTGAGGGCTAGGGTTAGAGATGCCGTTAGGGTTACGATTGGATCTAGGGTTAGGGTTATGTTGAGAGCTAGGGTTAGAGATCCGGTTAGGGTTACGATTGGACCTAGGGTTAGGGTTATGTTGAGGGCTAGGGTTAGAGATCCGGTTAGGGTTATGATTGGACCTAGGGTTAGGGTTTGGTTGAGGGCTAGGGTTAGAGATCCGGTTAGGGTTACGATTGGACCTAGGGTTAGGGTTATGTTGAGGGCTAGGGTTAGAGATCCGGTTAGGGTTACGATTGGACCTAGGGTTAGGGTTATGTTGTGGGCTAGGGTTAGAGAGACGGTTAGGGTTACGATTGGACCTAGGGTTAGGGTTATGTTGACGGCTAGGGCTAGAGATGCCGTTAGGGTTACGATTGGACCTAGGGTTAGAGTTATGTTGAAGGTTAGGGTTAGAGATCCGGTTAGGGTTACGATTGCACCTAGGGTTAGCGTTATTTTGACGGCTAGGGTTAGAGATCCGGCCTGGGTTACGATTGGACCTAGGGTTAGGGTTATGTTGAGGGCTAGGGTTAGAGATCCGGTTAGGGTTACGATTGGACCTAGGGTTAGGGTTATGTTGAGGGTTAGGGTTAGAGATGCGGTTTGGGTTACTATTGGACCTAAGCTTAGGGTTATGTTGAGGGCTAGGGTTAGAGATCCGGTTAGGGTTACGATTGGACCTAGGGTTAGGGTTATGTTGAGGGCTAGGGTTAGAGATCCGGTTAGGGTTACGATTGGACCAAGGGTTAGGGTTATGTTGAGGGCTAGGGTTAGAGAAGCGGTTAGGGTTACGATTGGACCAAGGGTTAGGGTTATGTTGAGGGCTAGGGTTAGATAAGCGGTTAGGGTTACGATTGGACCTAGTGTTAGGGTTATGTTGAGGGCTAGGGTTAGAGATCCGGTTAGGGTTACGATTGGACCTAGGATTAGGGTTATGTTGACGGCTAGGGCTAGAGATCCGGTTAGGGTTATGATTGGACCTAGGGTTAGGGTTATGTTGAGGGCTAGGGTTAGAGATCCGGTTAGGGTTACGATTGGACCTAGGGTTAGGGTTATGTTGAGGGCTAGGGTTAGAGATGCGGTTAGGGTTACGATTGGACCTAGGGTTAGGGTTATGTTGAGGGCTAGGGTTAGAGATCCGGTCAGGGTTATGATTGGACCTAGGGTTAGGGTTATGTTGAGGGCTAGGGTTAGAGATCCGGTCAGGGTTACGATTGGACCTAGGGTTAGGGTTATGTTGAGGGCTAGGGTTAGAGATCCGGTCAGGGTTACGATTGGACCTAGGGTTAGGGTTATGTTGAGGGCTAGGGTTAGAGATGCAGTTACGGTTACGATTGGACCTAGGGTTAGGGTTATGTTGAGGGCTAGGGTTAGAGATCCGGTTAGGGTTACGATTGGACCTAGGGTTAGGGTTATGTTGAGGGCTAGGGTTAGAGATCCGGTTAGGGTTACGATTGGACCTAGGGTTAGGGTTATGTTGAGGGCTAGGGTTAGAGATCCGGTTAGGGTTACGATTGGACCTAGGGTTAGGGTTATGTTGAGGGCTAGGGTTAGAGATCCGGTTAGGATTACGATTGGACCTAGGGTTAGGGTTATGTTGAGGGCTAGGGTTAGAGATCCGGTTAGGATTACGATTGGACCTAGGGTTAGGGTTATGTTGAGGGCTAGGGTTAGAGATCCGGTTAGGGTTACGATTGGACCTAGGGTTAGGGTTATGTTGAGGGCTAGGGTTAGAGATCCGGTTAGGGTTACGATTGGACCTAGGGTTAGGGTTATGTTGACGGCTAAGGTTAGAGATCCGGTTATGCTTACGATTGGACCTAGGGTTAGGGTTATGTTGACGGCTAGGGTTAGAGATCCGGTTATGCTTACGATTGGACCTAGGGTTAGGGTTATGTTGTGGGCTAGGGTTAGAGAGACGGTTAGGGTTACGATTGGACCTAGGGTTAGGGTTATGTTGACGGCTAGGGCTAGAGATGCCGTTAGGGTTACGATTGGACCTAGGGTTAGGGTTATGTTGAAGGTTAGGGTTAGAGATCCGGTTAGGGTTACGATTGGACCTAGGGTTAGCGTTATGTTGAGGGTTAGGGTTAGAGATCCGGTCTGGGTTACGATTGGACCAAGGGTTAGGGTTATGTTGAGGGCTAGGGTTAGAGAAGCGGTTAGGGTTACGATTGGACCTAGGGTTACGGTTATGTTGAGGGCTAGGGTTAGAGATGCGGTTAGGGTTACGATTGGACCTAGTGTTAGGGTTATGTTGAGGGCTAGGGTTAGAAATCCGGTTAGGGTTACGATTGGACCTAGGGTTAGGGTTATCTTGAGGGCTAGGGTTAGAGATGCGGATAGGGTTACGATTGGACCTAGGGTTAGGGTTATGTTGAGGGCTAGGGTTAGAGATCCGGTTAGGGTTACGATTGGACCTAGGGTTAGGGTTATGTTCAGAGGTAGGGTTAGAGATCCGGTCAGGGTTACGATTGGACCTAGGGTTAGGGTTATGTTGAGGGCTAGGGTTAGAGATCCGGTCAGGGTTACGATTGGACCTAGGGTTAGGGTTATGTTGAGGGCTAGGGTTAGAGATCCGGTCAGGGTTACGATTGGACCTAGGGTTAGGGTTATGTTGAGGGCTAGGGTTAGAGATGCGGTTAGGGTTACGATTGGACCTAGGGTTAGGGTTATGTTGAGGGCTAGGGTTAGAGATCCGGTTAGGGTTACGATTGGACCTAGGGTTAGGGTTATGTTGAGGGCTAGGGTTAGAGATCCGGTTAGGGTTACGATTGGACCTAGGGTTAGGGTTATGTTGAGGGCTAGGGTTAGATATCCGGTTAGGGTTACGATTGGACCTAGGGTTAGGGTTATGTTGAGGGCTAGGGTTAGAGACCCGGTTAGGGTTACGATTGGACGTAGGGTTAGGGTTATGTTGAGGGCTAGGGTTAGAGATCCGGTTAGGGTTACGATTGGACCTAGGGTTAGGGTTATGTTGAGGGCTAGGGTTAGAGATCCGGTTAGGGTTACGATTGGACCTAGGGTTAGGGTTATGTTGAGGGCTAGGGTTAGAGATGCGGTTAGGGTTACGATTGGACCTAGGGTTAGGGTTATGTTGAGGGCTAGGGTTAGAGATCCGGTTAGGGTTACGATTGGACCTAGGGTTAGGGTTATGTTGAGGGCTAGGGTTAGAGATGCGGTTAGGGTTACGATTGGACCTAGGGTTAGGGTTATGTTGAGGGCTAGGGTTAGAGATCCGGTTAGGGTTACGATTGGACCTAGGGTTAGGGTTATGTTGAGGGCTAGGGTTAGAGATCCGGTTAGGGTTACGATTGGACCTAGGGTTAGGGTTTGGTTGAGGGCTAGGGTTAGAGATCCGGTTAGGGTTACGATTGGACCTAGGGTTAGGGTTATGTTGAGGGCTAGGGTTAGAGATCCGGTTAGGGTTACGATTGGACCTAGGGTTAGGGTTATGTTGTGGGCTAGGGTTAGAGAGACGGTTAGGGTTACGATTGGACCTAGGGTTAGGGTTATGTTGACGGCTAGGGCTAGAGATGCCGTTAGGGTTACGATTGGACCTAGGGTTAGGGTTATGTTGAAGGTTAGGGTTAGAGATCCGGTTAGGGTTACGATTGCACCTAGGGTTAGCGTTATTTTGAGGGCTAGGGTTAGAGATCCGGTCTGGGTTACGATTGGACCTAGGGTTAGGGTTATGTTGAGGGCTAGGGTTAGAGATCCGGTTAGGGTTACGATTGGACCTAGAGTTAGGGTTATGTTGAGGGCTAGGGTTAGAGATCCGGTTAGGGTTACGATTGGACCTAGGGTTAGGGTTTGGTTGAGGGCTAGGGTTAGAGATCCGGTTAGGGTTACGATTGGACCTAGGGTTAGGGTTATGTTGAGGGCTAGGGTTAGAGAGACGGTTAGGGTTACTATTGGGCCTAGGGTTAGGTTTATGTTGAGGGCTAGGGTTAGAGATCCGGGTAGGGAGAAGATTGGACCTAGGGTTAGGGTTTGGTTGAGGGCTAGGGTTAGAGATCCGGTTAGGGTTACGATTGGACCTAGGGTTAGGGTTATGTTGAGGGCTAGGGTTAGAGATCTGGTTAGGGTTACGATTGGACCTAGGGTTAGGGTTATGTTGAGGGCTAGGGTTAGAGAAGCGGTTAGGGTTACGATTGGACCTAGGGTTAGGGTTATGTTGAGGGCTAGGGTTAGAGATCCGGTTAGGGTTACGATTGGACCTAGGGTTAGGGTTATGTTGAGGGCTAGGGTTAGAGATCCGGTTAGGGTTACGATTGGACCTAGGGTTAGGGTTATGTTGAGGGCTAGGGTTAGAGATCCGTTTAGGGTTACGATTGGACCTCGGGTTAGGGTTATGTTGAGGGCTAGGGTTAGAGATCCGGTTAGGGTTACGATTGGACCTAGGGTTAGGGTTATGTTGAGGGCTAGGGTTAGAGATCCGGTTAGGGTTACGATTGGACCTAGGGTTAGGGTTATGTTGAGGGCTAGGGTTAGAGATCCGGTTAGGGTTACGATTGGACCTAGGGTTAGGGTTATGTTGAGGGCTAGGGTTAGAGATGCGGATAGGGTTACGATTGGACCTAGGGTTAGGGTTATGTTGAGGGCTAGGGTTAGATATCCGGTTAGGGTTACGATTGGACCTAGGGTTAGGGTTATGTTCAGAGGTAGGGTTAGAGATCCGGTCAGGGTTACGATTGGACCTAGGGTTAGGGTTATGTTGAGGGCTAGGGTTAGAGATCCGGTCAGGGTTACGATTGGACCTAGGGTTAGGGTTATGTTGATGGCTAGGGTTAGAGATCCGGTCAGGGTTACGATTGGACCTAGGGTTAGGGTTATGTTGAGGGCTAGGGTTAGAGATGCGGTTAGGGTTACGATTGGACCTAGGGTTAGGGTTATGTTGAGGGCTAGGGTTAGAGATCCGGTTAGGGTTACGATTGGACCTAGGGTTAGGGTTATGTTGAGGGCTAGGGTTAGAGATCTGGTTAGGGTTACGATTGGACCTAGGGTTAGGGTTATGTTGAGGGCTAGGGTTAGATATCCGGTTAGGGTTACGATTGGACCTAGGGTTAGGGTTATGTTGAGGGCTAGGGTTAGAGACCCGGTTAGGGTTACGATTGGACCTAGGGTTAGGGTTATGTTGAGGGCTAGGGTTAGAGATCCGGTTAGGGTTACGATTGGACCTAGGGTTAGGGTTATGTTGAGGGCTAGGGTTAGAGATCCGGTTAGGGTTACGATTGGACCTAGGGTTAGGGTTATGTTGAGGGCTAGGGTTAGAGATGCGGTTAGGGTTACGATTGGACCTAGGGTTAGGGTTATGTTGAGGGCTAGGGTTAGAGATCCGGTTAGGGTTACGATTGGACCTAGGGTTAGGGTTATGTTGAGGGCTAGGGTTAGAGATGCGGTTAGGGTTACGATTGGACCTAGGGTTAGGGTTATGTTGAGGGCTAGGGTTAGAGATCCGGTTAGGGTTACGATTGGACCTAGGGTTAGGGTTATGTTGAGGGCTAGGGTTAGAGATCCGGTTAGGGTTACGATTGGACCTAGGGTTAGGGTTTGGTTGAGGGCTAGGGTTAGAGATCCGGTTAGGGTTACGATTGGACCTAGGGTTAGGGTTATGTTGAGGGCTAGGGTTAGAGATCCGGTTAGGGTTACGATTGGACCTAGGGTTAGGGTTATGTTGTGGGCTAGGGTTAGAGAGACGGTTAGGGTTACGATTGGACCTAGGGTTAGGGTTATGTTGACGGCTAGGGCTAGAGATGCCGTTAGGGTTACGATTGGACCTAGGGTTAGGGTTATGTTGAAGGTTAGGGTTAGAGATCCGGTTAGGGTTACGATTGCACCTAGGGTTAGCGTTATTTTGAGGGCTAGGGTTAGAGATCCGGTCTGGGTTACGATTGGACCTAGGGTTAGGGTTATGTTGAGGGCTAGGGTTAGAGATCCGGTTAGGGTTACGATTGGACCTAGAGTTAGGGTTATGTTGAGGGCTAGGGTTAGAGATCCGGTTAGGGTTACGATTGGACCTAGGGTTAGGGTTTGGTTGAGGGCTAGGGTTAGAGATCCGGTTAGGGTTACGATTGGACCTAGGGTTACGGTTATGTTGAGGGCTAGGGTTAGAGAGACGGTTAGGGTTACTATTGGGCCTAGGGTTAGGTTTATGTTGAGGGCTAGGGTTAGAGATCCGGGTAGGGAGAAGATTGGACCTAGGGTTAGGGTTTGGTTGAGGGCTAGGGTTAGAGATCCGGTTAGGGTTACGATTGGACCTAGGGTTAGGGTTATGTTGAGGGCTAGGGTTAGAGATCTGGTTAGGGTTACGATTGGACCTAGGGTTAGGGTTATGTTGAGGGCTAGGGTTAGAGAAGCGGTTAGGGTTACGATTGGACCTAGGGTTAGGGTTATGTTGAGGGCTAGGGTTAGAGATCCGGTTAGGGTTACGATTGGACCTAGGGTTAGGGTTATGTTGAGGGCTAGGGTTAGAGATCCGGTTAGGGTTACGATTGGACCTAGGGTTAGGGTTATGTTGAGGGCTAGGGTTAGAGATCCGTTTAGGGTTACGATTGGACCTCGGGTTAGGGTTATGTTGAGGGCTAGGGTTAGAGATCCGGTTAGGGTTACGATTGGACCTAGGGTTAGGGTTATGTTGAGGGCTAGGGTTAGAGATCCGGTTAGGGTTACGATTGGACCTAGGGTTAGGGTTATGTTGAGGGCTAGGGTTAGAGATCCGGTTAGGGTTACGATTGGACCTAGGGTTAGGGTTATGTTGAGGGCTAGGGTTAGAGATCCGGTTAGGGTTACGATTGGACCTAGGGTTAGGGTTATGTTGAGGGCTAGGGTTAGAGATGCGGTTAGGGTTACGATTGGACCTAGGGTTAGGGTTATGTTGAGGGCTAGGGTTAGAGATCCGGTTAGGGTTACGATTGGACCTAGGGTTAGGGTTATGTTGAGGGCTAGGGTTAGAGATGCGGTTAGGGTTACGATTGGACCTAGGGTTAGGGTTATGTTGAGGGCTAGGGTTAGAGATCCGGTTAGGGTTACGATTGGACCTAGGGTTAGGGTTATGTTGAGGGCTAGGGTTAGAGATCCGGTTAGGGTTACGATTGGACCTAGGGTTAGGGTTTGGTTGAGGGCTAGGGTTAGAGATCCGGTTAGGGTTACGATTGGACCTAGGGTTAGGGTTATGTTGAGGGCTAGGGTTAGAGATCCGGTTAGGGTTACGATTGGACCTAGGGTTAGGGTTATGTTGTGGGCTAGGGTTAGAGAGACGGTTAGGGTTACGATTGGACCTAGGGTTAGGGTTATGTTGACGGCTAGGGCTAGAGATGCCGTTAGGGTTACGATTGGACCTAGGGTTAGGGTTATGTTGAAGGTTAGGGTTAGAGATCCGGTTAGGGTTACGATTGCACCTAGGGTTAGCGTTATTTTGAGGGCTAGGGTTAGAGATCCGGTCTGGGTTACGATTGGACCTAGGGTTAGGGTTATGTTGAGGGCTAGGGTTAGAGATCCGGTTAGGGTTACGATTGGACCTAGAGTTAGGGTTATGTTGAGGGCTAGGGTTAGAGATCCGGTTAGGGTTACGATTGGACCTAGGGTTAGGGTTTGGTTGAGGGCTAGGGTTAGAGATCCGGTTAGGGTTACGATTGGACCTAGGGTTACGGTTATGTTGAGGGCTAGGGTTAGAGAGACGGTTAGGGTTACTATTGGGCCTAGGGTTAGGTTTATGTTGAGGGCTAGGGTTAGAGATCCGGGTAGGGAGAAGATTGGACCTAGGGTTAGGGTTTGGTTGAGGGCTAGGGTTAGAGATCCGGTTAGGGTTACGATTGGACCTAGGGTTAGGGTTATGTTGAGGGCTAGGGTTAGAGATCTGGTTAGGGTTACGATTGGACCTAGGGTTAGGGTTATGTTGAGGGCTAGGGTTAGAGAAGCGGTTAGGGTTACGATTGGACCTAGGGTTAGGGTTATGTTGAGGGCTAGGGTTAGAGATCCGGTTAGGGTTACGATTGGACCTAGGGTTAGGGTTATGTTGAGGGCTAGGGTTAGAGATCCGGTTAGGGTTACGATTGGACCTAGGGTTAGGGTTATGTTGAGGGCTAGGGTTAGAGATCCGTTTAGGGTTACGATTGGACCTCGGGTTAGGGTTATGTTGAGGGCTAGGGTTAGAGATCCGGTTAGGGTTACGATTGGACCTAGGGTTAGGGTTATGTTGAGGGCTAGGGTTAGAGATCCGGTTAGGGTTACGATTGGACCTAGGGTTAGGGTTATGTTGAGGGCTAGGGTTAGAGATCCGGTTAGGGTTACGATTGGACCTAGGGTTAGGGTTATGTTGAGGGCTAGGGTTAGAGATCCGGTTAGGGTTACGATTGGACCTAGGGTTAGGGTTATGTTGAGGGCTAGGGTTAGAGATCGGGTTAGGGTTACGATTGGACCTAGGGTTAGGGTTATGTTGAGGGCTAGGGTTAGAGATCCGGTTAGGGTTACGATTGGACCTAGGGTTAGGGTATGTTGCGGGCTAGGGTTAGAGATGCCGTTAGGGTTACGATTGGACCTAGGGTTAGGGTTATGTTGAGGGTTAGGGTTAGAGATCCAGTTAGGGTTACGATTGGACCTAGGGTTAGGGTTTTGTTGAGGGCTAGGGTTAGAGATGCCGTTAGGGTTACGATTGGATCTAGGGTTAGGGTTATGTTGAGAGCTAGGGTTAGAGATCCGGTTAGGGTTACGATTGGACCTAGGGTTAGGGTTATGTTGAGGGCTAGGGTTAGAGATCCGGTTAGGGTTATGATTGGACCTAGGGTTAGGGTTTGGTTGAGGGCTAGGGTTAGAGATCCGGTTAGGGTTACGATTGGACCTAGGGTTAGGGTTATGTTGAGGGCTAGGGTTAGAGATCCGGTTAGGGTTACGATTGGACCTAGGGTTAGGGTTATGTTGTGGGCTAGGGTTAGAGAGACGGTTAGGGTTACGATTGGACCTAGGGTTAGGGTTATGTTGACGGCTAGGGCTAGAGATGCCGTTAGGGTTACGATTGGACCTAGGGTTAGAGTTATGTTGAAGGTTAGGGTTAGAGATCCGGTTAGGGTTACGATTGCACCTAGGGTTAGCGTTATTTTGACGGCTAGGGTTAGAGATCCGGCCTGGGTTACGATTGGACCTAGGGTTAGGGTTATGTTGAGGGCTAGGGTTAGAGATCCGGTTAGGGTTACGATTGGACCTAGGGTTAGGGTTATGTTGAGGGTTAGGGTTAGAGATGCGGTTTGGGTTACTATTGGACCTAGGCTTAGGGTTATGTTGAGGGCTAGGGTTAGAGATCCGGTTAGGGTTACGATTGGACCTAGGGTTAGGGTTATGTTGAGGGCTAGGGTTAGAGATCCGGTTAGGGTTACGATTGGACCAAGGGTTAGGGTTATGTTGAGGGCTAGGGTTAGAGAAGCGGTTAGGGTTACGATTGGACCAAGGGTTAGGGTTATGTTGAGGGCTAGGGTTAGATAAGCGGTTAGGGTTACGATTGGACCTAGTGTTAGGGTTATGTTGAGGGCTAGGGTTAGAGATCCGGTTAGGGTTACGATTGGACCTAGGATTAGGGTTATGTTGACGGCTAGGGCTAGAGATCCGGTTAGGGTTATGATTGGACCTAGGGTTAGGGTTATGTTGAGGGCTAGGGTTAGAGATCCGGTTAGGGTTACGATTGGACCTAGGGTTAGGGTTATGTTGAGGGCTAGGGTTAGAGATGCGGTTAGGGTTACGATTGGACCTAGGGTTAGGGTTATGTTGAGGGCTAGGGTTAGAGATCCGGTCAGGGTTACGATTGGACCTAGGGTTAGGGTTATGTTGAGGGCTAGGGTTAGAGATCCGGTCAGGGTTACTATTGGACCTAGGGTTAGGGTTATGTTGAGGGCTAGGGTTAGAGATCCGGTCAGGGTTACGATTGGACCTAGGGTTAGGGTTATGTTGAGGGCTAGGGTTAGAGATGCGGTTACGGTTACGATTGGACCTAGGGTTAGGGTTATGTTGAGGGCTAGGGTTAGAGATCCGGTTAGGGTTACGATTGGACCTAGGGTTAGGGTTATGTTGAGGGCTAGGGTTAGAGATCCGGTTAGGGTTACGATTGGACCTAGGGTTAGGGTTATGTTGAGGGCTAGGGTTAGAGATCCGGTTAGGGTTACGATTGGACCTAGGGTTAGGGTTATGTTGAGGGCTAGGGTTAGATATCCGGTTAGGATTACGATTGGACCTAGGGTTAGGGTTATGTTGAGGGCTAGGGTTAGAGATCCGGTTAGGATTACGATTGGACCTAGGGTTAGGGTTATGTTGAGGGCTAGGGTTAGAGATCCGGTTAGGGTTACGATTGGACCTAGGGTTAGGGTTATGTTGAGGGCTAGGGTTAGAGATCCGGTTAGGGTTACGATTGGACCTAGGGTTAGGGTTATGTTGAGGGCTAGGGTTAGAGATGCGGTTAGGTTTACGATTGGACCTAGGGTTAGGGTTATGTTGAGGGCTAGGGTTAGAGATCCGGTTAGGGTTACGATTGGACCTAGGGTTAGGGTTATGTTGAGGGCTAGGGTTAGAAATGCGGTTAGGGTTACGATTGGACCTAGGGTTAGGGTTATGTTGAGGGCTAGGGTTAGAGATCCGGTTATGCTTACGATTGGACCTAGGGTTAGGGTTATGTTGTGGGCTAGGGTTAGAGAGACGGTTAGGGTTACGATTGGACCTAGGGTTAGGGTTATGTTGACGGCTAGGGCTAGAGATGCCGTTAGGGTTACGATTGGACCTAGGGTTAGGGTTATGTTGAGGGTTAGGTTTAGAGATGCGGTTAGGGTTACTATTGGACCTAGGGTTAGGGTTATGTTGAGGGCTAGGGTTAGAGATCCGGTTCGGGTTACGATTGGACCTAGGGTTAGGGTTATGTTGAGGGCTAGGGTTAGAGAAGCGGTTAGGGTTACGATTGGACCTAGGGTTACGGTTATGTTGAGGGCTAGGGTTAGAGATGCGGTTAGGGTTACGATTGGACCTAGTGTTAGGGTTATGTTGAGGGCTAGGGTTAGAGATCCGGTTAGGGTTACGATTGGACCTAGGGTTAGGGTTATGTTGAGGGCTAGGGTTAGAGATGCGGTTAGGGTTACGATTGGACCTAGGGTTAGGGTTATGTTGATGGCTAGGGTTAGAGATCCGGTTAGGGTTACGATTGGACCTAGGGTTAGGGTTATGTTGAGGGCTAGGGTTAGAGATCCGGTTAGGGTTACGATTGGACCTAGGGTTAGGGTTATGTTGAGGGCTAGGGTTAGAGATGCGGTTAGGGTTACGATTGGACCTAGGGTTAGGGTTATGTTGAGGGCTAGGGTTAGAGATCCGGTTAGGGTTACGATTGGACCTAGGGTTAGGGTTATGTTGAGGGCTAGGGTTAGAGATGCGGTTAGGGTTACGATTGGACCTAGGGTTAGGGTTATGTTGAGGGCTAGGGTTAGAGATCCGGTTAGGGTTACGATTGGACCTAGGGTTAGGGTTATGTTGAGGGCTAGGGTTAGAGATGCGGTTAGGGTTACGATTGGACCTAGGGTTAGGGTTATGTTGAGGGCTAGGGTTAGAGATCCGGTTAGGGTTACGATTGGACCTAGGGTTAGGGTTATGTTGAGGGCTAGGGTTAGAGATCCGGTTAGGGTTACGATTGGACCTAGGGTTAGGGTTTGGTTGAGGGCTAGGGTTAGAGATCCGGTTAGGGTTACGATTGGACCTAGGGTTAGGGTTATGTTGAGGGCTAGGGTTAGAGATCCGGTTAGGGTTACGATTGGACCTAGGGTTAGGGTTATGTTGTGGGCTAGGGTTAGAGAGACGGTTAGGGTTACGATTGGACCTAGGGTTAGGGTTATGTTGACGGCTAGGGCTAGAGATGCCGTTAGGGTTACGATTGGACCTAGGGTTAGGGTTATGTTGAAGGTTAGGGTTAGAGATCCGGTTAGGGTTATGATTGCACCTAGGGTTAGCGTTATTTTGAGGGCTAGGGTTAGAGATCCGGTCTGGGTTACGATTGGACCTAGGGTTAGGGTTATGTTGAGGGCTAGGGTTAGAGATCCGGTTAGGGTTACGATTGGACCTAGAGTTAGGGTTATGTTGAGGGCTAGGGTTAGAGATCCGGTTAGGGTTACGATTGGACCTAGGGTTAGGGTTTGGTTGAGGGCTAGGGTTAGAGAGACGGTTAGGGTTACTATTGGGCCTAGGGTTAGGTTTATGTTGAGGGCTAGGGTTAGAGATCCGGATAGGGAGAAGATTGGACCTAGGGTTAGGGTTTGGTTGAGGGCTAGGGTTAGAGATCCGGTTAGGGTTACGATTGGACCTAGGGTTAGGGTTATGTTGAGGGCTAGGGTTAGAGATCTGGTTAGGGTTACGATTGGACCTAGGGTTAGGGTTATGTTGAGGGCTAGGGTTAGAGAAGCGGTTAGGGTTACGATTGGACCTAGGGTTAGGGTTATGTTGAGGGCTAGGGTTAGAGATCCGGTTAGGGTTACGATTGGACCTAGGGTTAGGGTTATGTTGAGGGCTAGGGTTAGAGATCCGGTTAGGGTTACGATTGGACCTAGGGTTAGGGTTATGTTGAGGGCTAGGGTTAGAGATCCGTTTAGGGTTACGATTGGACCTCGGGTTAGGGTTATGTTGAGGGCTAGGGTTAGAGATCCGGTTAGGGTTACGATTGGACCTAGGGTTAGGGTTATGTTGAGGGCTAGGGTTAGAGATCCGGTTAGGGTTACGATTGGACCTAGGGTTAGGGTTATGTTGAGGGCTAGGGTTAGAGATCCGGTTAGGGTTACGATTGGACCTAGGGTTAGGGTTATGTTGAGGGCTAGGGTTAGAGATCGGGTTAGGGTTACGATTGGACCTAGGGTTAGGGTTATGTTGAGGGCTAGGGTTAGAGATCCGGTTAGGGTTACGATTGGACCTAGGGTTAGGGTATGTTGCGGGCTAGGGTTAGAGATGCCGTTAGGGTTACGATTGGACCTAGGGTTAGGGTTATGTTGAGGGTTAGGGTTAGAGATCCAGTTAGGGTTACAATTGGACCTAGGGTTAGGGTTTTGTTGAGGGCTAGGGTTAGAGATGCCGTTAGGGTTACGATTGGATCTAGGGTTAGGGTTATGTTGAGAGCTAGGGTTAGAGATCCGGTTAGGGTTACGATTGGACCTAGGGTTAGGGTTATGTTGAGGGCTAGGGTTAGAGATCCGGTTAGGGTTACGATTGGACCTAGGGTTAGGGTTTGGTTGAGGGCTAGGGTTAGAGATCCGGTTAGGGTTACGATTGGACCTAGGGTTAGGGTTATGTTGAAGGCTAGGGTTAGAGATCCGGTTAGGGTTACGATTGGACCTAGGGTTAGGGTTATGTTGTGGGCTAGGGTTAGAGAGACGGTTAGGGTTACGATTGGACCTAGGGTTAGGGTTATGTTGACGGCTAGGGCTAGAGATGCCGTTAGGGTTACGATTGGACCTAGGGTTAGGGTTATGTTGAAGGTTAGGGTTAGAGATCCGGTTAGGGTTACGATTGCACCTAGGGTTAGCGTTATTTTGAGGGCTAGGGTTAGAGATCCGGTCTGGGTTACGATTGGACCTAGGGTTAGGGTTATGTTGAGGGCTAGGGTTAGAGATCCGGTTAGGGTTACGATTGGACCTAGGGTTAGGGTTATGTTGAGGGTTAGGGTTAGAGATGCGGTTTGGGTTACTATTGGACCTAGGCTTAGGGTTATGTTGAGGGCTAGGGTTAGAGATCCGGTTAGGGTTACGATTGGACCTAGGGTTAGGGTTATGTTGAGGGCTAGGGTTAGAGATCCGGTTAGGGTTACGATTGGACCAAGGGTTAGGGTTATGTTGAGGGCTAGGGTTAGAGAAGCGGTTAGGGTTACGATTGGACCAAGGGTTAGGGTTATGTTGAGGGCTAGGGTTAGAGAAGCGGTTAGGGTTACGATTGGACCTAGTGTTAGGGTTATGTTGAGGGCTAGGGTTAGAGATCCGGTTAGGGTTACGATTGGACCTAGGATTAGGGTTATGTTGACGGCTAGGGCTAGAGATCCGGTTAGGGTTATGATTGGACCTAGGGTTAGGGTTATGTTGAGGGCTAGGGTTAGAGATCCGGTTAGGGTTACGATTGGACCTAGGGTTAGGGTTATGTTGAGGGCTAGGGTTAGAGATGCGGTTAGGGTTACGATTGGACCTAGGGTTAGGGTTATGTTGAGGGCTAGGGTTAGAGATCCGGTCAGGGTTACGATTGGACCTAGGGTTAGGGTTATGTTGAGGGCTAGGGTTAGAGATCCGGTCAGGGTTACTATTGGACCTAGGGTTAGGGTTATGTTGAGGGCTAGGGTTAGAGATCCGGTCAGGGTTACGATTGGACCTAGGGTTAGGGTTATGTTGAGGGCTAGGGTTAGAGATGCGGTTACGGTTACGATTGGACCTAGGGTTAGGGTTATGTTGAGGGCTAGGGTTAGAGATCCGGTTAGGGTTACGATTGGACCTAGGGTTAGGGTTATGTTGAGGGCTAGGGTTAGAGATCCGGTTAGGGTTACGATTGGACCTAGGGTTAGGGTTATGTTGAGGGCTAGGGTTAGAGATCCGGTTAGGGTTACGATTGGACCTAGGGTTAGGGTTATGTTGAGGGCTAGGGTTAGATATCCGGTTAGGATTACGAATGGACCTAGGGTTAGGGTTATGTTGAGGGCTAGGGTTAGAGATCCGGTTAGGATTACGATTGGACCTAGGGTTAGGGTTATGTTGAGGGCTAGGGTTAGAGATCCGGTTAGGGTTACGATTGGACCTAGGGTTAGGGTTATGTTGAGGGCTAGGGTTAGAGATCCGGTTAGGGTTACGATTGGACCTAGGGTTAGGGTTATGTTGAGGACTAGGGTTAGAGATGCGGTTAGGTTTACGATTGGACCTAGGGTTAGGGTTATGTTGAGGGCTAGGGTTAGAGATCCGGTTAGGGTTACGATTGGACCTAGGGTTAGGGTTATGTTGAGGGCTAGGGTTAGAAATGCGGTTAGGGTTACGATTGGACCTAGGGTTAGGGTTATGTTGAGGGCTAGGGTTAGAGATCCGCTTATGCTTACGATTGGACCTAGGGTTAGGGTTATGTTGTGGGCTAGGGTTAGAGAGACGGTTAGGGTTACGATTGGACCTAGGGTTAGGGTTATGTTGACGGCTAGGGCTAGAGATGCCGTTAGGGTTACGATTGGACCTAGGGTTAGGGTTATGTTGAGGGTTAGGTTTAGAGATGCGGTTAGGGTTACTATTGGACCTAGGGTTAGGGTTATGTTGAGGGCTAGGGTTAGAGATCCGGTTCGGGTTACGATTGGACCTAGGGTTAGGGTTATGTTGAGGGCTAGGGTTAGAGAAGCGGTTAGGGTTACGATTGGACCTAGGGTTACGGTTATGTTGAGGGCTAGGGTTAGAGATGCGGTTAGGGTTACGATTGGACCTAGTGTTAGGGTTATGTTGAGGGCTAGGGTTAGAGATCCGGTTAGGGTTACGATTGGACCTAGGGTTAGGGTTATGTTGAGGGCTAGGGTTAGAGATGCGGTTAGGGTTACGATTGGACCTAGGGTTAGGGTTATGTTGATGGCTAGGGTTAGAGATCCGGTTAGGGTTACGATTGGACCTAGGGTTAGGGTTATGTTGAGAGGTAGGGTTAGAGATCCAGTCAGGGTTATGATTGGACCTAGGGTTAGGGTTATGTTGAGGGCTAGGGTTAGAGATCCGGTCAGGGTTACGATTGGACCTAGGGTTAGGGTTATGTTGAGGGCTAGGGTTAGAGATCCGGTCAGGGTTACGATTGGACCTAGGGTTAGGGTTATGTTGAGGGCTAGGGTTAGAGATGCGGTTAGGGTTACGATTGGACCTAGGGTTAGGGTTATGTTGAGGGCTAGGGTTAGAGATCCGGTTAGGGTTACAATTGGACCTAGGGTTAGGGTTATGTTGAGGGCTAGGGTTAGAGATCCGGTTAGGGTTACGATTGGACCTAGGGTTAGGGTTATGTTGAGGGCTAGGGTTAGATATCCGGTTAGGGTTACGATTGGACCTAGGGTTAGGGTTATGTTGAGGGCTAGGGTTAGAGATCCGGTTAGGGTTACGATTGGACCTAGGGTTAGGGTTATATTGAGGGCTAGGGTTAGAGATCCGTTTAGGGTTACGATTGGACCTAGGGTTAGGGTTATGTTGAGGGCTAGGGTTAGAGATCCGGTTAGGGTTACGATTGGACCTAGGGTTAGGGTTATGTTGAGGGCTAGGGTTAGAGATGCGGTTAGGGTTACGATTGGACCTAGGGTTAGGGTTATGTTGAGGGCTAGGGTTAGAGATGCGGTTAGGGTTACGATTGGACCTAGGGTTAGGGTTATGTTGAGGGCTAGGGTTAGAGATGCGGTTAGGGTTACGATTGCACCTAGGGTTAGGGTTATGTTGAGGGCTAGGGTTAGAGATCCGGTTAGGGTTACGATTGGACCTAGTGTTAGGGTTATGTTGAGGGCTAGGGTTAGAGATCCGGTTAGGGTTACGATTGGACCTAGGATTAGGGTTATGTTGACGGCTAGGGCTAGAGATCCGGTTAGGGTTATGATTGGACCTAGGGTTAGGGTTATGTTGAGGGCTAGGGTTAGAGATCCGGTTAGGGTTACGATTGGACCTAGGGTTAGGGTTATGTTGAGGGCTAGGGTTAGAGATGCGGTTAGGGTTACGATTGGACCTAGGGTTAGGGTTATGTTGAGGGCTAGGGTTAGAGATCCGGTCAGGGTTACGATTGGACCTAGGGTTAGGGTTATGTTGAGGGCTAGGGTTAGAGATCCGGTCAGGGTTACTATTGGACCTAGGGTTAGGGTTATGTTGAGGGCTAGGGTTAGAGATCCGGTCAGGGTTACGATTGGACCTAGGGTTAGGGTTATGTTGAGGGCTAGGGTTAGAGATGCGGTTACGGTTACGATTGGACCTAGGGTTAGGGTTATGTTGAGGGCTAGGGTTAGAGATCCGGTTAGGGTTACGATTGGACCTAGGGTTAGGGTTATGTTGAGGGCTAGGGTTAGAGATCCGGTTAGGGTTACGATTGGACCTAGGGTTAGGGTTATGTTGAGGGCTAGGGTTAGAGATCCGGTTAGGGTTACGATTGGACCTAGGGTTAGGGTTATGTTGAGGGCTAGGGTTAGATATCCGGTTAGGATTACGATTGGACCTAGGGTTAGGGTTATGTTGAGGGCTAGGGTTAGAGATCCGGTTAGGATTACGATTGGACCTAGGGTTAGGGTTATGTTGAGGGCTAGGGTTAGAGATCCGGTTAGGGTTACGATTGGACCTAGGGTTAGGGTTATGTTGAGGGCTAGGGTTAGAGATCCGGTTAGGGTTACGATTGGACCTAGGGTTAGGGTTATGTTGAGGACTAGGGTTAGAGATGCGGTTAGGTTTACGATTGGACCTAGGGTTAGGGTTATGTTGAGGGCTAGGGTTAGAGATCCGGTTAGGGTTACGATTGGACCTAGGGTTAGGGTTATGTTGAGGGCTAGGGTTAGAAATGCGGTTAGGGTTACGATTGGACCTAGGGTTAGGGTTATGTTTAGGGCTAGGGTTAGAGATCCGCTTATGCTTACGATTGGACCTAGGGTTAGGATTATGTTGTGGGCTAGGGTTAGAGAGACGGTTAGGGTTACGATTGGACCTAGGGTTAGGGTTATGTTGACGGCTAGGGCTAGAGATGCCGTTAGGGTTACGATTGGACCTAGGGTTAGGGTTATGTTGAGGGTTAGGTTTAGAGATGCGGTTAGGGTTACTATTGGACCTAGGGTTAGGGTTATGTTGAGGGCTAGGGTTAGAGATCCGGTTCGGGTTACGATTGGACCTAGGGTTAGGGTTATGTTGAGGGCTAGGGTTAGAGAAGCGGTTAGGGTTACGATTGGACCTAGGGTTACGGTTATGTTGAGGGCTAGGGTTAGAGATGCGGTTAGGGTTACGATTGGACCTAGTGTTAGGGTTATGTTGAGGGCTAGGGTTAGAGATCCGGTTAGGGTTACGATTGGACCTAGGGTTAGGGTTATGTTGAGGGCTAGGGTTAGAGATGCGGTTAGGGTTACGATTGGACCTAGGGTTAGGGTTATGTTGATGGCTAGGGTTAGAGATCCGGTTAGGGTTACGATTGGACCTAGGGTTAGGGTTATGTTGAGAGGTAGGGTTAGAGATCCAGTCAGGGTTATGATTGGACCTAGGGTTAGGGTTATGTTGAGGGCTAGGGTTAGAGATCCGGTCAGGGTTACGATTGGACCTAGGGTTAGGGTTATGTTGAGGGCTAGGGTTAGAGATCCGGTCAGGGTTACGATTGGACCTAGGGTTAGGGTTATGTTGAGGGCTAGGGTTAGAGATGCGGTTAGGGTTACGATTGGACCTAGGGTTAGGGTTATGTTGAGGGCTAGGGTTAGAGATCCGGTTAGGGTTACAATTGGACCTAGGGTTAGGGTTATGTTGAGGGCTAGGGTTAGAGATCCGGTTAGGGTTACGATTGGACCTAGGGTTAGGGTTATGTTGAGGGCTAGGGTTAGATATCCGGTTAGGGTTACGATTGGACCTAGGGTTAGGGTTATGTTGAGGGCTAGGGTTAGAGATCCGGTTAGGGTTACGATTGGACCTAGGGTTAGGGTTATATTGAGGGCTAGGGTTAGAGATCCGTTTAGGGTTACGATTGGACCTAGGGTTAGGGTTATGTTGAGGGCTAGGGTTAGAGATCCGGTTAGGGTTACGATTGGACCTAGGGTTAGGGTTATGTTGAGGGCTAGGGTTAGAGATGCGGTTAGGGTTACGATTGGACCTAGGGTTAGGGTTATGTTGAGGGCTAGGGTTAGAGATGCGGTTAGGGTTACGATTGGACCTAGGGTTAGGGTTATGTTGAGGGCTAGGGTTAGAGATGCGGTTAGGGTTACGATTGCACCTAGGGTTAGGGTTATGTTGAGGGCTAGGGTTAGAGATCCGGTTAGGGTTACGATTGGACCTAGGGTTAGGGTTATGTTGAGGGCTAGGGTTAGAGATGCGTTTAGGGTTACGATTGGACCTAGTGTTAGGGTTATGTTGAGGGCGAGGGTTAGAGATGCGTTTAGGGTTACGATTGGACCTAGTGTTAGGGTTATGTTGAGGGCTAGTGTTAGAGATCCGGTTAGGGTTACGATTGGACCTAGGGTTAGGGTTATGTTGACTGCTAGTGTTAGAGATGCCGTTAGGGTTACGATTGGACCTAGGGTTAGGGTTATGTTGAGGGATAGGGTTAGAGATCCGGTTAGGGTTACGATTGGACCTAGAGTTAGGGTTATGTTGAGGGCTAGGGTTAGAGATCCTGTTAGGGTTACGATTGGACCTAGGGTTAGGGTTTGGTTGAGGGCTAGGGTTAGAGATCCGGTTAGGGTTACGATTGGACCTAGGGTTAGGGTTATGTTGAGGGCTAGGGTTAGAGAGACGGTTAGGGTTACTATTGGGCCTAGGGTTAGGTTTATGTTGAGGGCTGGGTTAGAGATCCGGGTAGGGAGAAGATTGGACCTAGGGTTAGGGTTTGGTTGAGGGCTAGGGTTAGAGATCCGGTTAGGGTTACGATTGGACCTAGGGTTAGGGTTATGTTGAGGGCTAGGGTTAGAGATCTGGTTAGGGTTACGATTGGACCTAGGGTTAGGGTTATGTTGAGTGCTAGGGTTAGAGAAGCGCTTAGGGTGACGATTGGACCTAGGGTTAGGGTTATGTTGAGGGCTAGGGCTAGAGATCCGGTTAGGGTTACGATTGGACCTAGGGTTAGGGTTATGTTGAGGGCTAGGGTTAGAGATCCGGTTAGGGTTACGATTGGACCTAGGCTTAGGGTTATGTTGAGGGCTAGGGTTAGAGATCCGTTTAGGGTTACGATTGGACCTCGGGTTAGGGTTATGTTGAGGGCTAGGGTTAGAGATCGGGTTAGGGTTACGATTGGACCTAGGGTTAGGGTTATGTTGAGGGCTAGGGTTAGAGATCCGGTTAGGGTTACGATTGGACCTAGGGTTAGGGTTATGTTGAGGGCTAGGGTTAGAGATCCGGTTAGGGTTACGATTGGACCTAGGGTTAGGGTTATGTTGAGGGCTAGGGTTAGAGATCCGGTTAGGGTTACGATTGGACCTAGGGTTAGGGTTATGTTGAGGGCTAGGGTTAGAGATCGGGTTAGGGTTACGATTGGACCTAGGGTTAGGGTTATGTTGAGGGCTAGGGTTAGAGATCCAGTTAGGGTTACGATTGGACCTAGGGTTAGGGTATGTTGCGGGCTAGGGTTAGAGATCCGGTTAGGGTTACGATTGGACCTAGGGTTAGGGTTTTGTTGAGGGCTAGGGTTAGAGATGCCGTTAGGGTTACGATTGGATCTAGGGTTAGGGTTATGTTGAGGGCTAGGGTTAGAGATCCGGTTAGGGTTACGATTGGACCTAGGGTTAGGGTTATGTTGAGGGCTAGGGTTAGAGATCCGGTTAGGGTTACGATTGGACCTAGGGTTAGGGTTTGGTTGAGGGCTAGGGTTAGAGATCCGGTTAGGGTTACGATTGGACCTAGGGTTAGGGTTATGTTGAGGGCTAGGGTTAGAGATCAGGTTAGGGTTACGATTGGACCTAGGGTTAGGGTTATGTTGTGGGCTAGGGTTAGAGAGACGGTTAGGGTTACGATTGGACCTAGGGTTAGGGTTATGTTGACGGCTAGGGCTAGAGATGCCGTTAGGGTTACGATTGGACCTAGGGTTAGGGTTATGTTGAAGGTTAGGGTTAGAGATCCGGTTAGGGTTACGATTGCACCTAGGGTTAGCGTTATGTTGAGGGCTAGGGTTAGAAATCCGGTCTGGGTTACGATTGGACCTAGGGTTACGGTTATGTTGAGGGCTAGGGTTAGAGATGCGTTTAGGGTTACGATTGGACCTAGTGTTAGGGTTATGTTGAGGGCTAGGGTTAGAGATCCGGTTAGGGTTACGATTGGACCTAGGATTACGGTTATGTTGACGGCTAGGGCTAGAGATCCGGTTAGGGTTATGATTGGACCTAGGGTTAGGGTTATGTTGAGGGCTAGGGTTAGAGATCCGGTTAGGGTTACGATTGGACCTAGGGTTAGGGTTATGTTGAGGGCTAGGGTTAGAGATGCGGTTAGGGTTACGATTGGACCTAGGGTTAGGGTTATGTTGAGGGCTAGGGTTAGAGATCCGGTTAGGGTTACGATTGGACCTAGGCTTAGGGTTATGTTGAGGGCTAGGGTTAGAGATCCGGTCAGGGTTATGATTGGACCTAGGGTTAGGGTTATGTTGAGGGCTAGGGTTAGAGATCCGGTCAGGGTTACGATTGGACCTAGGGTTAGGGTTATGTTGAGGGCTAGGGTTAGAGATCCGGTCAGGGTTACGATTGGACCTAGGGTTAGGGTTATGTTGAGGGCTAGGTTTAGAGATGCGGTTAGGGTTACGATTGGACCTAGGGTTAGGGTTATGTTGAGGGCTAGGGTTAGAGATCCGGTTAGGTTTACGATTGGACCTAGGGTTAGGGTTATGTTGAGGGCTAGGGTTAGAGATCCGGTTAGGGTTACGATTGGACCTAGGGTTAGGGTTATGTTGAGGGCTAGGGTTAGAGATCCGGTTAGGGTTACGATTGGACCTAGGGTTAGGGTTATGTTGAGGGCTAGGGTTAGATATCCGGTTAGGGTTACGATTGGACCTAGGGTTAGGGTTATGTTGAGGGCTAGGGTTAGAGATCCGGTTAGGGTTACGATTGGACCTAGGGTTAGGGTTATGTTGAGGGCTAGGGTTAGAGATCCGGTTAGGGTTACGATTGGACCTAGGGTTAGGGTTATGTTGAGGGCTAGGGTTAGAGATCCGGTTAGGGTTACGATTGGACCTAGGGTTAGGGTTATGTTGAGGGCTAGGGTTAGAGATGCGGTTAGGGTTACGATTGGACCTAGGGTTAGGGTTATGTTGAGGGCTAGGGTTAGAGATCGGGTTAGGGTTACGATTGGACCTAGGGTTAGGGTTATGTTGAGGGCTAGGGTTAGAGATGCCGTTAGGGTTACGATTGGACCTAGGGTTAGGGTTATGTTGAGGGCTAGGGTTAGAAATCCGGTTAGGGTTACGATTGGACCTAGGGTTAGGGTTATGTTGAGGGCTAGGGTTAGAGATGCGTTTAGGGTTACGATTGGACCTAGTGTTAGGGTTATGTTGAGGGCTAGGGTTAGAGATGCGTTTAGGGTTACGATTGGACCTAGTGTTAGGGTTATGTTGAGGGCTAGTGTTAGAGATCCGGTTAGGGTTACGATTGGACCTAGGGTTAGGGTTATGTTGAAGGTTAGGGTTAGAGATCCGGTTAGGGTTACGATTGCACCTAGGGTTAGCGTTATGTTGAGGGCTAGGGTTAGAAATCCGGTCTGGGTTACGATTGGACCTAGGGTTACGGTTATGTTGAGGGCTAGGGTTAGAGATGCGTTTAGGGTTACGATTGGACCTAGTGTTAGGGTTATGTTGAGGGCTAGGGTTAGAGATCCGGTTAGGGTTACGATTGGACCTAGGATTACGGTTATGTTGACGGCTAGGGCTAGAGATCCGGTTAGGGTTATGATTGGACCTAGGGTTAGGGTTATGTTGAGGGCTAGGGTTAGAGATCCGGTTAGGGTAACGATTGGACCTAGGGTTAGGGTTATGTTGAGGGCTAGGGTTAGAGATGCGGTTAGGGTTACGATTGGACCTAGGGTTAGGGTTATGTTGAGGGCTAGGGTTAGAGATCCGGTTAGGGTTACGATTGGACCTAGGCTTAGGGTTATGTTGAGGGCTAGGGTTAGAGATCCGGTCAGGGTTATGATTGGACCTAGGGTTAGGGTTATGTTGAGGGCTAGGGTTAGAGATCCGGTCAGGGTTACGATTGGACCTAGGGTTAGGGTTATGTTGAGGGCTAGGGTTAGAGATCCGGTCAGGGTTACGATTGGACCTAGGGTTAGGGTTATGTTGAGGGCTAGGTTTAGAGATGCGGTTAGGGTTACGATTGGACCTAGGGTTAGGGTTATGTTGAGGGCTAGGGTTAGAGATCCGGTTAGGTTTACGATTGGACCTAGGGTTAGGGTTATGTTGAGGGCTAGGGTTAGAGATCCGGTTAGGGTTACGATTGGACCTAGGGTTAGGGTTATGTTGAGGGCTAGGGTTAGAGATCCGGTTAGGGTTACGATTGGACCTAGGGTTAGGGTTATGTTGAGGGCTAGGGTTAGATATCCGGTTAGGGTTACGATTGGACCTAGGGTTAGGGTTATGTTGAGGGCTAGGGTTAGAGATCCGGTTAGGGTTACGATTGGACCTAGGGTTAGGGTTATGTTGAGGGCTAGGGTTAGAGATCCGGTTAGGGTTACGATTGGACCTAGGGTTAGGGTTATGTTGAGGGCTAGGGTTAGAGATCCGGTTAGGGTTACGATTGGACCTAGGGTTAGGGTTATGTTGAGGGCTAGGGTTAGAGATGCGGTTAGGGTTACGATTGGACCTAGGGTTAGGGTTATGTTGAGGGCTAGGGTTAGAGATCGGGTTAGGGTTACGATTGGACCTAGGGTTAGGGTTATGTTGAGGGCTAGGGTTAGAGATGCCGTTAGGGTTACGATTGGACCTAGGGTTAGGGTTATGTTGAGGGCTAGGGTTAGAAATCCGGTTAGGGTTACGATTGGACCTAGGGTTAGGGTTATGTTGAGGGCTAGGGTTAGAGATGCGTTTAGGGTTACGATTGGACCTAGTGTTAGGGTTATGTTGAGGGCTAGGGTTAGAGATGCGTTTAGGGTTACGATTGGACCTAGTGTTAGGGTTATGTTGAGGGCTAGTGTTAGAGATCCGGTTAGGGTTACGATTGGACCTAGGGTTAGGGTTATGTTGACTGCTAGTGTTAGACATGCCGTTAGGGTTACGATTGGACCTAGGGTTAGGGTTATGTTGAGGGCTAGGGTTAGAGATCCGGTTAGGGTTACGATTGGACCTAGAGTTAGGGTTATGTTGAGGGCTAGGGTTAGATATCCGGTTAGGGTTACGATTGGACCTAGGGTTAGGGTTTGGTTGAGGGCTAGGGTTAGAGATCCGGTTAGTGTTACGATTGGACCTAGGGTTAGGGTTATGTTGAGGGCTAGGGTTAGAGATCCGGTTAGGGTTACGATTGGACCTAGGGTTGGGTTATGTTGAGGGCTAGGGTTAGAGATCCGGTTAGGGTTACGATTGGACCTAGGGTTAGGGTTATGTTGAGGGCTAGGGTTAGAGATGCCGTTAGGGTTACGATTGGACCTAGGGTTAGGGTTATGTTGAGGGCTAGGGTTAGCGATGCCGTTAGGGTTGCGATTGGACCTAGGGTTAGGGTTATGTTGAGGGTTAGGGTTAGAGATCCGGTTAGGGTTACGATTGGACCTAGGGTTAGGGTTATGTTGAGGGCTAGGGTTAGAGATGCGGTTAGGGTTACGATTGGACCTAGGGTTAGGGTTATGTTGAGGGCTAGGGTTACAGATCCGGTTAGGGTTACGATTGGACCTAGGGTTAGGGTTATGTTGAGGGCTAGGGTTAGAGATCCGGTTAGGGTTACGATTGGACCTAGGGTTAGGGTTATGTTGAGGGCTAGGGTTAGAGATCCGGTTAGGGTTACGATTGGACCTAGGGTTAGGGTTATGTTGAGGGCTAGGGTTAGAGATCCGGTTAGGGTTACGATTGGACCTAGGGTTAGGGTTATGTTGAGGGCTAGGGTTAGAGATCCGGTTAGGGTTACGATTGGACCTAGGGTTAGGGTTATGTTGAGGGCTAGGGTTAGAGATGCGGTTAGGGTTACGATTGGACCTAGGGTTAGGCTTATGTTGAGGGCTAGGGTTAGAGATCCGGTTAGGGTTACGATTGGACCTAGGGTTAGGGTTATGTTGAGGGCTAGGGTTAGAGATCCGGTTAGGGTTACGATTCGACCTAGGGTTAGGGTTATGTTGAGGGCTAAGGTTAGAGAAGCGGTTCCGGTTACGATTCGACCTAGGGTTAGGGTTATGTTGAGGGCTAGGGTTAGAGATCCGGTTAGGGTTACGATTGGACCTAGGGTTAGGGTTATGTTGAGGGCTAGGGTTAGAGATCCGGTTAGGGTTACGATTGGACCTAGGGTTAGGGTTATGTTGAGGGCTAGGGTTAGAGATCCGTTTAGGGTTACGATTGGACCTAGGGTTAGGGTTATGTTGAGGGCTAGGGTTAGAGATCCGGTTAGGGTTACGATTGGACCTAGGGTTAGGGTTATGTTGAGGGCTAGGGTTAGAGATCTGGTTAGGGTTACGATTGGACCTAGGGTTAGGGTTTGGTTGAGGGCTAGGGTTAGAGATCCGGTTAGGGTTACGATTGGACCTAGGGTTAGGGTTATGTTGAGGGCTAGGGTTAGAGATCCGGTTAGGGTTACGATTGGACCTAGGGTTAGGGTTATGTTGTGGGCTAGGGTTAGAGAGACGGTTAGGGTTACGATTGGACCTAGGGTTAGGGTTATGTTGAGGGCTAGGGCTAGAGATGCCGTTAGGGTTACGATTGGACCTAGGGTTAGGGTTATGTTGAAGGTTAGGGTTAGAGATCCGGTTAGGGTTACGATTGCACCTAGGGTTAGCGTTATGTTGAGGGCTAGGGTTAGAGATCCGGTCTGGGTTACGATTGGACCTAGGGTTACGGTTATGTTGAGGGCTAGGGTTAGAGATGCGGTTAGGGTTACGATTGGACCTAGTGTTAGGGTTATGTTGAGGGCTAGGGTTAGAGATCCGGTTAGGGTTACGATTGGACCTAGGATTAGGGTTATGTTGACGGCTAGGGCTAGAGATCCGGTTAGGGTTATGATTGGACCTAGGGTTAGGGTTATGTTGAGGGCTAGGGTTAGATATCCGGTTAGGGTTACGATTGGACCTAGGGTTAGGGTTATGTTGAGGGCTAGGGTTAGAGATGCGGTTAGGGTTACGATTGGACCTAGGGTTAGGGTTATGTTGAGGGCTAGGGTTAGAGATCCGGTTAGGGTTACGATTGGACCTAGGGTTAGGGTTATGTTGAGGGCTAGGGTTAGAGATCCGGTCAGGGTTATGATTGGACCTAGGGTTAGGGTTATGTTGAGGGCTAGGGTTAGAGATCCGGTCAGGGTTACGATTGGACCTAGGGTTAGGGTTATGTTGAGGGCTAGGGTTAGAGATCCGGTCAGGGTTACGATTGGACCTAGGGTTAGGGTTATGTTGAGGGCTAGGTTTAGAGATGCGGTTAGGGTTACGATTGGACCTAGGGTTAGGGTTATGTTGAGGGCTAGGGTTAGAGATCCGGTTAGGGTTACGATTGGACCTAGGGTTAGGGTTATGTTGAGGGCTAGGGTTAGAGATCCGGTTAGGGTTACGATTGGACCTAGGGTTAGGGTTATGTTGAGGGCTAGGGTTAGAGATCCGGTTAGGGTTACGATTGGACCTAGGGTTAGGGTTATGTTGAGGGCTAGGGTTAGATATCCGGTTAGGGTTACGATTGGACCTAGGGTTAGGGTTATGTTGAGGGCTAGGGTTAGAAATCCGGTTAGGGTTACGATTGGACCTAGGGTTAGGGTTATGTTGAGGGCTAGGGTTAGAGATCCGGTTAGGGTTACGATTGGACCTAGGGTTAGGGTTATGTTGAGGGCTAGGGTTCGAGATCCGGTTAGGGTTACGATTGGACCTATGGTTAGGGTTATGTTGAGGGCTAGGGTTAGAGATGCGGTTAGGGTTACGATTGGACCTAGGGTTAGGGTTATGTTGAGGGCTAGGGTTAGAGATCGGGTTAGGGTTACGATTGGACCTAGGGTTAGGGTTATGTTGAGGGCTAGGGTTAGAGATGCCGTTAGGGTTACGATTGGACCTAGGGTTAGGGTTATGTTGAGGGCTAGGGTTAGAGATCCGGTTAGGGTTACGATTGGACTTAGGGTTAGGGTTATGTTGAGGGCTAGGGTTAGAGATGCGTTTAGGGTTACGATTGGACCTAGTGTTAGGGTTATGTTGAGGGCTAGGGTTAGAGATCCGGTTAGGGTTACGATTGGACCTAGGGTTAGGGTTATGTTGAGGGCTAGGGTTAGAGATCCGGTTAGGGTTACGATTCGACCTAGGGTTAGGGTTATGTTGACTGCTAGTGTTAGACATGCCGTTAGGGTTACGATTGGACCTAGGGTTAGGGTTATGTTGAGGGCTAGGGTTAGAGATCCGGTTAGGGTTACGATTGGACCTAGAGTTAGGGTTATGTTGAGGGCTAGGGTTAGATATCCGGTTAGGGTTACGATTGGACCTAGGGTTAGGGTTATGTTGAGGGCTAGGGTTAGAGATCCGGTTAGGGTTACGATTCGACCTAGGGTTAGGGTTATGTTGAGGGCTAGGGTTAGAGAAGCGGTTCGGGTTACGATTGGACCTAGGGTTAGGGTTATGTTGAGGGCTAGGGTTAGAGATGCGGTTAGGGTTACGATTGGACCTAGGGTTAGGGTTATGTTGAGGGCTAGGGTTAGAGATCCGGTTAGGGTTACGATTGGACCTAGAGTTAGGGTTATGTTGAGGGCTAGGGTTAGATATCCGGTTAGGGTTACGATTGGACCTAGGGTTAGGGTTTGGTTGATGGCTAGGGTTAGAGATCCGGTTAGGGTTACGATTGGACCTAGGGTTAGGGTTATGTTGAGGGCTAGGGTTAGAGATCCGGTTAGGGTTACGATTGGACCTAGGGTTAGGGTTATGTTGAGGGCTAGGGTTAGAGAAGCGGTTCGGGTTACGATTCGAGCTAGGGTTAGGGTTATGTTGAGGGCTAGGGTTAGAGATGCGGTTAGGGTTACGATTGGACCTAGGGTTAGGGTTATGTTGAGGGCTAGGGTTAGAGATCCGGTTAGGGTTACGATTGGACCTAGGGTTAGGGTTATGTTGAGGGCTAAGGTTAGAGATCCGGTTAGGGTTACGATTGGACCTAGGGTTAGGGTTATGTTGAGGGCTAGGGTTAGAGATCCGGTTAGGGTTACGATTGGACCTACGGTTAGGGTTATGTTTAGGGCTAGGGTTAGAGATGCCGTTAGGGTTACGATTGGACCTAGGGTTAGGGTTATGTTGAGGGCTAGGGTTAGAGATCGGGTTAGGGTTACGATTGGACCTAGGGTTAGGGTTATGTTGAGGGCTAGGGTTAGAGATGCCGTTAGGGTTACGATTGGACCTAGGGTTAGGGTTATGTTGAGGGCTAGGGTTAGAAATCCGGTTAGGGTTACGATTGGACCTAGGGTTAGGGTTATGTTGAGGGCTAGGGTTAGAGATGCGTTTAGGGTTACGATTGGACCTAGTGTTAGGGTTATGTTGAGGGCTAGGGTTAGAGATGCGTTTAGGGTTACGATTGGACCTAGTGTTAGGGTTATGTTGAGGGCTAGTGTTAGAGATCCGGTTAGGGTTACGATTGGACCTAGGGTTAGGGTTATGTTGACTGCTAGTGTTAGACATGCCGTTAGGGTTACGATTGGACCTAGGGTTAGGGTTATGTTGAGGGCTAGGGTTAGAGATCCGGTTAGGGTTACGATTGGACCTAGAGTTAGGGTTATGTTGAGGGCTAGGGTTAGATATCCGGTTAGGGTTACGATTGGACCTAGGGTTAGGGTTTGGTTGAGGGCTAGGGTTAGAGATCCGGTTAGGGTTACGATTGGACCTAGGGTTAGGGTTATGTTGAGGGCTAGGGTTAGAGATCCGTTTAGGGTTACGATTGGACCTAGGGTTAGGGTTATGTTGAGGGCTAGGGTTAGAGATCCGGTTAGGGTTACGATTGGACCTAGGGTTAGGGTTATGTTGAGGGCTAGGGTTAGAGATACGGTTAGGGTTACGATTGGACCTAGGGTTAGGGTTATGTTGAGGGCTAGGGTTAAAGATCCGGTTAGTGTTACGATTGGACCTAGGGTTAGGGTTATGTTGAGGGCTAGGGTTAGAGATCCGGTTAGGGTTACGATTGGACCTAGGGTTGGGTTATGTTGAGGGCTAGGGTTAGAGATCCGGTTAGGGTTACGATTGGACCTAGGGTTAGGGTTATGTTGAGGGCTAGGGTTAGAGATGCCGTTAGGGTTACGATTGGACCTAGGGTTAGGGTTATGTTGAGGGCTAGGGTTAGCGATGCCGTTAGGGTTGCGATTGGACCTAGGGTTAGGGTTATGTTGAGGGTTAGGGTTAGAGATCCGGTTAGGGTTACGATTGGACCTAGGGTTAGGGTTATGTTGAGGGCTAGGGTTAGAGATGCGGTTAGGGTTACGATTGGACCTAGGGTTAGGGTTATGTTGAGGGCTAGGGTTACAGATCCGGTTAGGGTTACGATTGGACCTAGGGTTAGGGTTATGTTGAGGGCTAGGGTTAGAGATCCGGTTAGGGTTACGATTGGACCTAGGGTTAGGGTTATGTTGAGGGCTAGGGTTAGAGATCCGGTTAGGGTTACGATTGGACCTAGGGTTAGGGTTATGTTGAGGGCTAGGGTTAGAGATCCGGTTAGGGTTACGATTGGACCTAGGGTTAGGGTTATGTTGAGGGCTAGGGTTAGAGATCCGGTTAGGGTTACGATTGGACCTAGGGTTAGGGTTATGTTGAGGGCTAGGGTTAGAGATCCAGTTAGGGTTACGATTGGACCTAGGGTTAGGGTTATGTTGAGGGCTAGGGTTAGAGATCCGGTTAGGGTTGGGATTGGACCTAGGGTTAGGGTTATGTTGAGGGTTAGGGTTAGAGATCCGGTTAGGGTTACGATTGGACCTGGTGTTAGCGTTATATTGAGGGCTAGGGTTTGAGATCCGGTTAGGGTTACGATTGGACCTAGGGTTAGGGTTATGTTGAGGGCTAGGGTTAGAGATGCGGTTAGGGTTACGATTGGACCTAGGGTTAGGCTTATGTTGAGGGCTAGGGTTAGAGATCCGGTTAGGGTTACGATTGGACCTAGGGTTAGGGTTATGTTGAGGGCTAGGGTTAGAGATCCGGTTAGGGTTACGATTCGACCTAGGGTTAGGGTTATGTTGAGGGCTAAGGTTAGAGAAGCGGTTCGGGTTACGATTCGACCTAGGGTTAGGGTTATGTTGAGGGCTAGGGTTAGAGATCCGGTTAGGGTTACGATTGGACCTAGGGTTAGGGTTATGTTGAGGGCTAGGGTTAGAGATCCGGTTAGGGTTACGATTGGACCTAGGGTTAGGGTTATGTTGAGGGCTAGGGTTAGAGATCCGGTTAGGGTTACGATTGGACCTAGGGTTAGGGTTATGTTGAGGGCTAGGGTTAGAGATCCGGTTAGGGTTACGATTGGACCTAGGGTTAGGGTTATGTTGAGGGCTAGGGTTAGAGATCTGGTTAGGGTTACGATTGGACCTAGGGTTAGGGTTTGGTTGAGGGCTAGGGTTAGAGATCCGGTTAGGGTTACGATTGGACCTAGGGTTAGGGTTATGTTGAGGGCTAGGGTTAGAGATCCGGTTAGGGTTACGATTGGACCTAGGGTTAGAGTTATGTTGTGGGCTAGGGTTAGAGAGACGGTTAGGGTTACGATTGGACCTAGGGTTAGGGTTATGTTGAGGGCTAGGGCTAGAGATGCCGTTAGGGTTACGATTGGACCTAGGGTTAGGGTTATGTTGAAGGTTAGGGTTAGAGATCCGGTTAGGGTTACGATTGCACCTAGGGTTAGCGTTATGTTGAGGGCTAGGGTTAGAGATCCGGTCTGGGTTACGATTGGACCTAGGGTTACGGTTATGTTGAGGGCTAGGGTTAGAGATGCGGTTAGGGTTACGTTTGGACCTAGTGTTAGGGTTATGTTGAGGGCTAGGGTTAGAGATCCGGTTAGGGTTACGATTGGACCTAGGATTAGGGTTATGTTGACGGCTAGGGCTAGAGATCCGGTTAGGGTTATGATTGGACCTAGGGTTAGGGTTATGTTGAGGGCTAGGGTTAGATATCCGGTTAGGGTTACGATTGGACCTAGGGTTAGGGTTATGTTGAGGGCTAGGGTTAGAGATGCGGTTAGGGTTACGATTGGACCTAGGGTTAGGGTTATGTTGAGGGCTAGGGTTAGAGATCCGGTTAGGGTTACGATTGGACCTATGGTTAGGGTTATGTTGAGGGCTAGGGTTAGAGATCCGGTCAGGGTTATGATTGGACCTAGGGTTAGGGTTATGTTGAGGGCTAGGGTTAGAGATCCGGTCAGGGTTACGATTGGACCTAGGGTTAGGGTTATGTTGAGGGCTAGGGTTAGAGATCCGGTCAGGGTTACGATTGGACCTAGGGTTAGGGTTATGTTGAGGGCTAGGTTTAGAGATGCGGTTAGGGTTACGATTGGACCTAGGGTTAGCGTTATGTTGAGGGCTAGGGTTAGAGATCCGGTTAGGGTTACGATTGGACCTAGGGTTAGGGTTATGTTGAGGGCTAGGGTTAGAGATCCGGTTAGGGTTACGATTGGACCTAGGGTTAGGGTTATGTTGAGGGCTAGGGTTAGAGATCCGGTTAGGGTTACGATTGGACCTAGGGTTAGGGTTATGTTCAGGGCTAGGGTTAGATATCCGGTTAGGTTTACGATTGGACCTAGGGTTAGGGTTATGTTGAGGGCTAGGGTTAGAGATCCAGTTAGGGTTACGATTGGACCTAGGGTTAGGGTTATGTTGAGGGCTAGGGTTAGAGATCCGGTTAGGGTTGGGATTGGACCTAGGGTTAGGGTTATGTTGAGGGTTAGGGTTAGAGATCCGGTTAGGGTTACGATTGGACCTGGTGTTAGCGTTATATTGAGGGCTAGGGTTTGAGATCCGGTTAGGGTTACGATTGGACCTAGGGTTAGGGTTATGTTGAGGGCTAGGGTTAGAGATCGGGTTAGGGTTACGATTGGACCTAGGGTTAGGGTTATGTTGAGGGCTAGGGTTAGAGATGCCGTTAGGGTTACGATTGGACCTAGGGTTAGGGTTATGTTGAGGGCTAGGGTTAGAGATCCGGTTAGGGTTACGATTGGACTTAGGGTTAGGGTTATGTTGAGGGCTAGGGATAGAGATGCGTTTAGGGTTACGATTGGACCTAGTGTTAGGGTTATGTTGAGGGCTAGGGTTAGAGATCCGGTTAGGGTTACGATTGGACCTAGGGTTAGGGTTATGTTGAGGGCTAGAGTTAGAGATCCGGTTAGGGTTACGATTGGACCTAGGGTTAGGGTTATGTTGAGGGCTAGGGTTAGAGAAGCGGTTCGGGTTACGATTCGAGCTAGGGTTAGGGTTATGTTGAGGGCTAGGGTTAGAGATGCGGTTAGGGTTACGATTGGACCTAGGGTTAGGGTTATGTTGAGGGCTAGGGTTAGAGATCCGGTTAGGGTTACGATTGGACCTAGGGTTAGGGTTATGTTGAGGGCTAGGGTTAGAGATCCGGTTAGGGTTACGATTGGACCTAGGGTTAGGGTTATGTTGAGGGCTAGGGTTAGAGATCCGGTTAGGGTTACGATTGGACCTAGGGTTAGGGTTATGTTTAGGGCTAGGGTTAGAGATGCCGTTAGGGTTACGATTGGACCTAGGGTTAGGGTTATGTTGAGGGCTAGGGTTAGAGATCGGGTTAGGGTTACGATTGGACCTAGGGTTAGGGTTATGTTGAGGGCTAGGGTTAGAGATGCCGTTAGGGTTACGATTGGACCTAGTGTTAGGGTTATGTTGAGGGCTAGGGTTAGAAATCCGGTTAGGGTTACGATTGGACCTAGGGTTAGGGTTATGTTGAGGGCTAGGGTTAGAGATGCGTTTAGGGTTACGATTGGACCTAGTGTTAGGGTTATGTTGAGGGCTAGGGTTAGAGATGCGTTTAGGGTTACGATTGGACCTAGTGTTAGGGTTATGTTGAGGGCTAGTGTTAGAGATCCGGTTAGGGTTACGATTGGACCTAGGGTTAGGGTTATGTTGACTGCTAGTGTTAGACATGCCGTTAGGGTTACGATTGGACCTAGGGTTAGGGTTATGTTGAGGCCTAGGGTTAGAGATCCGGTTAGGGTTACGATTGGACCTAGAGTTAGGGTTATGTTGAGGGCTAGGGTTAGATATCCGGTTAGGGTTACGATTGGACCTAGGGTTAGGGTTTGGTTGAGGGCTAGGGTTAGAGATCCGGTTAGGGTTACGATTGGACCTAGGGTTAGGGTTATGTTGAGGGCTAGGGTTAGAGATCCGTTTAGGGTTACGATTGGACCTAGGGTTAGGGTTATGTTGAGGGCTAGGGTTAGAGATCCGGTTAGGGTTACGATTGGACCTAGGGTTAGGGTTATGTTGAGGGCTAGGGTTAGAGATACGGTTAGGGTTACGATTGGACCTAGGGTTAGGGTTATGTTGAGGGCTAGGGTTAAAGATCCGGTTAGTGTTACGATTGGACCTAGGGTTAGGGTTATGTTGAGGGCTAGGGTTAGAGATCCGGTTAGGGTTACGATTGGACCTAGGGTTGGGTTATGTTGAGGGCTAGGGTTAGAGATCCGGTTAGGGTTACGATTGGACCTAGGGTTAGGGTTATGTTGAGGGCTAGGGTTAGCGATGCCGTTAGGGTTGCGATTGGACCTAGGGTTAGGGTTATGTTGAGGGCTAGGGTTAGCGATGCCGTTAGGGTTGCGATTGGACCTAGGGTTAGGGTTATGTTGAGGGTTAGGGTTAGAGATCCGGTTAGGGTTACGATTGGACCTAGGGTTAGGGTTATGTTGAGGGCTAGGGTTAGAGATGCGGTTAGGGTTACGATTGGACCTAGGGTTAGGGTTATGTTGAGGGCTAGGGTTACAGATCCGGTTAGGGTTACGATTGGACCTAGGGTTAGGGTTATGTTGAGGGCTAGGGTTAGAGATCCGGTTAGGGTTACGATTGGACCTAGGGTTAGGGTTATGTTGAGGGCTAGGGTTAGAGATCCGGTTAGGGTTACGATTGGACCTAGGGTTAGGGTTATGTTGAGGGCTAGGGTTAGAGATCCGGTTAGGGTTACGATTGGACCTAGGGTTAGGGTTATGTTGAGGGCTAGGGTTAGAGATCCGGTTAGGGTTACGATTGGACCTAGGGTTAGGGTTATGTTGAGGGCTAGGGTTAGAGATCCAGTTAGGGTTACGATTGGACCTAGGGTTAGGGTTATGTTGAGGGCTAGGGTTAGAGATCCGGTTAGGGTTGGGATTGGACCTAGGGTTAGGGTTATGTTGAGGGTTAGGGTTAGAGATCCGGTTAGGGTTACGATTGGACCTGGTGTTAGCGTTATATTGAGGGCTAGGGTTTGAGATCCGGTTAGGGTTACGATTGGACCTAGGGTTAGGGTTATGTTGAGGGCTAGGGTTAGAGATGCGGTTAGGGTTACGATTGGACCTAGGGTTAGGCTTATGTTGAGGGCTAGGGTTAGAGATCCGGTTAGGGTTACGATTGGACCTAGGGTTAGGGTTATGTTGAGGGCTAGGGTTAGAGATCCGGTTAGGGTTACGATTGGACTTAGGGTTAGGGTTATGTTGAGGGCTAGGGTTAGAGATGCGTTTAGGGTTACGATTGGACCTAGTGTTAGGGTTATGTTGAGGGCTAGGGTTAGAGATCCGGTTAGGGTTACGATTGGACCTAGGGTTAGGGTTATGTTGAGGGCTAGGGTTAGAGATCCGGTTAGGGTTACGATTCGACCTAGGGTTAGGGTTATGTTGACTGCTAGTGTTAGACATGCCGTTAGGGTTACGATTGGACCTAGGGTTAGGGTTATGTTGAGGGCTAGGGTTAGAGATCCGGTTAGGGTTACGATTGGACCTAGAGTTAGGGTTATGTTGAGGGCTAGGGTTAGATATCCGGTTAGGGTTACGATTGGACCTAGGGTTAGGGTTATGTTGAGGGCTAGGGTTAGAGATCCGGTTAGGGTTACGATTCGACCTAGGGTTAGGGTTATGTTGAGGGCTAGGGTTAGAGAAGCGGTTCGGGTTACGATTCGACCTAGGGTTAGGGTTATGTTGAGGGCTAGGGTTAGAGATGCGGTTAGGGTTACGATTGGACCTAGGGTTAGGGTTATGTTGAGGGCTAGGGTTAGAGATCCGGTTAGGGTTACGATTGGACCTAGAGTTAGGGTTATGTTGAGGGCTAGGGTTAGATATCCGGTTAGGGTTACGATTGGACCTAGGGTTAGGGTTTGGTTGATGGCTAGGGTTAGAGATCCTGTTAGGGTTACGATTGGACCTAGGGTTAGGGTTATGTTGAGGGCTAGGGTTAGAGATCCGGTTAGGGTTACGATTGGACCTAGGGTTAGGGTTATGTTGAGGGCTAGGGTTAGAGAAGCGGTTCGGGTTACGATTCGAGCTAGGGTTAGGGTTATGTTGAGGGCTAGGGTTAGAGATGCGGTTAGGGTTACGATTGGACCTAGGGTTAGGGTTATGTTGAGGGCTAGGGTTAGAGATCCGGTTAGGGTTACGATTGGACCTAGGGTTAGGGTTATGTTGAGGGCTAGGGTTAGAGATCCGGTTAGGGTTACGATTGGACCTAGGGTTAGGGTTATGTTGAGGGCTAGGGTTAGAGATCCGGTTAGGGTTACGATTGGACCTACGGTTAGGGTTATGTTTAGGGCTAGGGTTAGAGATGCCGTTAGGGTTACGATTGGACCTAGGGTTAGGGTTATGTTGAGGGCTAGGGTTAGAGATCGGGTTAGGGTTACGATTGGACCTAGGGTTAGGGTTATGTTGAGGGCTAGGGTTAGAGATGCCGTTAGGGTTACGATTGGACCTAGGGTTAGGGTTATGTTGAGGGCTAGGGTTAGAAATCCGGTTAGGGTTACGATTGGACCTAGGGTTAGGGTTATGTTGAGGGCTAGGGTTAGAGATGCGTTTAGGGTTACGATTGGACCTAGTGTTAGGGTTATGTTGAGGGCTAGGGTTAGAGATGCGTTTAGGGTTACGATTGGACCTAGTGTTAGGGTTATGTTGAGGGCTAGTGTTAGAGATCCGGTTAGGGTTACGATTGGACCTAGGGTTAGGGTTATGTTGACTGCTAGTGTTAGACATGCCGTTAGGGTTACGATTGGACCTAGGGTTAGGGTTATGTTGAGGGCTAGGGTTAGAGATCCGGTTAGGGTTACGATTGGACCTAGAGTTAGGGTTATGTTGAGGGCTAGGGTTAGATATCCGGTTAGGGTTACGATTGGACCTAGGGTTAGGGTTTGGTTGAGGGCTAGGGTTAGAGATCCGGTTAGGGTTACGATTGGACCTAGGGTTAGGGTTATGTTGAGGGCTAGGGTTAGAGATCCGTTTAGGGTTACGATTGGACCTAGGGTTAGGGTTATGTTGAGGGCTAGGGTTAGAGATCCGGTTAGGGTTACGATTGGACCTAGGGTTAGGGTTATGTTGAGGGCTAGGGTTAGAGATACGGTTAGGGTTACGATTGGACCTAGGGTTAGGGTTATGTTGAGGGCTAGGGTTAAAGATCCGGTTAGTGTTACGATTGGACCTAGGGTTAGGGTTATGTTGAGGGCTAGGGTTAGAGATCCGGTTAGGGTTACGATTGGACCTAGGGTTGGGTTATGTTGAGGGCTAGGGTTAGAGATCCGGTTAGGGTTACGATTGGACCTAGGGTTAGGGTTATGTTGAGGGCTAGGGTTAGAGATGCCGTTAGGGTTACGATTGGACCTAGGGTTAGGGTTATGTTGAGGGCTAGGGTTAGCGATGCCGTTAGGGTTGCGATTGGACCTAGGGTTAGGGTTATGTTGAGGGTTAGGGTTAGAGATCCGGTTAGGGTTACGATTGGACCTAGGGTTAGGGTTATGTTGAGGGCTAGGGTTAGAGATGCGGTTAGGGTTACGATTGGACCTAGGGTTAGGGTTATGTTGAGGGCTAGGGTTACAGATCCGGTTAGGGTTACGATTGGACCTAGGGTTAGGGTTATGTTGAGGGCTAGGGTTAGAGATCCGGTTAGGGTTACGATTGGACCTAGGGTTAGGGTTATGTTGAGGGCTAGGGTTAGAGATCCGGTTAGGGTTACGATTGGACCTAGGGTTAGGGTTATGTTGAGGGCTAGGGTTAGAGATCCGGTTAGGGTTACGATTGGACCTAGGGTTAGGGTTATGTTGAGGGCTAGGGTTAGAGATCCGGTTAGGGTTACGATTGGACCTAGGGTTAGGGTTATGTTGAGGGCTAGGGTTAGAGATCCAGTTAGGGTTACGATTGGACCTAGGGTTAGGGTTATGTTGAGGGCTAGGGTTAGAGATCCGGTTAGGGTTGGGATTGGACCTAGGGTTAGGGTTATGTTGAGGGTTAGGGTTAGAGATCCGGTTAGGGTTACGATTGGACCTGGTGTTAGCGTTATATTGAGGGCTAGGGTTTGAGATCCGGTTAGGGTTACGATTGGACCTAGGGTTAGGGTTATGTTGAGGGCTAGGGTTAGAGATGCGGTTAGGGTTACGATTGGACCTAGGGTTAGGCTTATGTTGAGGGCTAGGGTTAGAGATCCGGTTAGGGTTACGATTGGACCTAGGGTTAGGGTTATGTTGAGGGCTAGGGTTAGAGATCCGGTTAGGGTTACGATTCGACCTAGGGTTAGGGTTATGTTGAGGGCTAAGGTTAGAGAAGCGGTTCGGGTTACGATTCGACCTAGGGTTAGGGTTATGTTGAGGGCTAGGGTTAGAGATCCGGTTAGGGTTACGATTGGACCTAGGGTTAGGGTTATGTTGAGGGCTAGGGTTAGAGATCCGGTTAGGGTTACGATTGGACCTAGGGTTAGGGTTATGTTGAGGGCTAGGGTTAGAGATCCGGTTAGGGTTACGATTGGACCTAGGGTTAGGGTTATGTTGAGGGCTAGGGTTAGAGATCCGGTTAGGGTTACGATTGGACCTAGGGTTAGGGTTATGTTGAGGGCTAGGGTTAGAGATCTGGTTAGGGTTACGATTGGACCTAGGGTTAGGGTTTGGTTGAGGGCTAGGGTTAGAGATCCGGTTAGGGTTACGATTGGACCTAGGGTTAGGGTTATGTTGAGGACTAGGGTTAGAGATCCGGTTAGGGTTACGATTGGACCTAGGGTTAGGGTTATGTTGTGGGCTAGGGTTAGAGAGACGTTTAGGGTTACGATTGGACCTAGGGTTAGGGTTATGTTGAGGGCTAGGGCTAGAGATGCCGTTAGGGTTACGATTGGACCTAGGGTTAGGGTTATGTTGAAGGTTAGGGTTAGAGATCCGGTTAGGGTTACGATTGCACCTAGGGTTAGCGTTATGTTGAGGGCTAGGGTTAGAGATCCGGTCTGGGTTACGATTGGACCTAGGGTTACGGTTATGTTGAGGGCTAGGGTTAGAGATGCGGTTAGGGTTACGTTTGGACCTAGTGTTAGGGTTATGTTGAGGGCTAGGGTTAGAGATCCGGTTAGGGTTACGATTGGACCTAGGATTAGGGTTATGTTGACGGCTAGGGCTAGAGATCCGGTTAGGGTTATGATTGGACCTAGGGTTAGGGTTATGTTGAGGGCTAGGGTTAGATATCCGGTTAGGGTTACGATTGGACCTAGGGTTAGGGTTATGTTGAGGGCTAGGGTTAGAGATGCGGTTAGGGTTACGATTGGACCTAGGGTTAGGGTTATGTTGAGGGCTAGGGTTAGAGATCCGGTTAGGGTTACGATTGGACCTAGGGTTAGGGTTATGTTGAGGGCTAGGGTTAGAGATCCGGTCAGGGTTATGATTGGACCTAGGGTTAGGGTTATGTTGAGGGCTAGGGTTAGAGATCCGGTCAGGGTTACGATTGGACCTAGGGTTAGGGTTATGTTGAGGGCTAGGGTTAGAGATCCGGTCAGGGTTACGATTGGACCTAGGGTTAGGGTTATGTTGAGGGCTAGGTTTAGAGATGCGGTTAGGGTTACGATTGGACCTAGGGTTAGGGTTATGTTGAGGGCTAGGGTTAGAGATCCGGTTAGGGTTACGATTGGACCTAGGGTTAGGGTTATGTTGAGGGCTAGGGTTAGAGATCCGGTTAGGGTTACGATTGGTCCTAGGGTTAGGGTTATGTTGAGGGCTAGGGTTAGAGATCCGGTTAGGGTTACGATTGGACCTAGGGTTAGGGTTATGTTCAGGGCTAGGGTTAGATATCCGGTTAGGGTTACGATTGGACCTAGGGTTAGGGTTATGTTGAGGGCTAGGGTTAGAGATCCAGTTAGGGTTACGATTGGACCTAGGGTTAGGGTTATGTTGAGGGCTAGGGTTAGAGATCCGGTTAGGGTTGGGATTGGACCTAGGGTTAGGGTTATGTTGAGGGTTAGGGTTAGAGATCCGGTTAGGGTTACGATTGGACCTGGTGTTAGCGTTATATTGAGGGCTAGGGTTTGAGATCCGGTTAGGGTTACGATTGGACCTAGGGTTAGGGTTATGTTGAGGGCTAGGGTTAGAGATCGGGTTAGGGTTACGATTGGACCTAGGGTTAGGGTTATGTTGAGGGCTAGGGTTAGAGATGCCGTTAGGGTTACGATTGGACCTAGGGTTAGGGTTATGTTGAGGGCTAGGGTTAGAGATCCGGTTAGGGTTACGATTGGACTTAGGGTTAGGGTTATGTTGAGGGCTAGGGATAGAGATGCGTTTAGGGTTACGATTGGACCTAGTGTTAGGGTTATGTTGAGGGCTAGGGTTAGAGATCCGGTTAGGGTTACGATTGGACCTAGGGTTAGGGTTATGTTGAGGGCTAGAGTTAGAGATCCGGTTAGGGTTACGATTGGACCTAGGGTTAGGGTTATGTTGAGGGCTAGGGTTAGAGAAGCGGTTCGGGTTACGATTCGAGCTAGGGTTAGGGTTATGTTGAGGGCTAGGGTTAGAGATGCGGTTAGGGTTACGATTGGACCTAGGGTTAGGGTTATGTTGAGGGCTAGGGTTAGAGATCCGGTTAGGGTTACGATTGGACCTAGGGTTAGGGTTATGTTGAGGGCTAGGGTTAGATTTCCGGTTAGGGTTACGATTGGACCTAGGGTTAGGGTTATGTTGAGGGCTAGGGTTAGAAATCCGGTTAGGGTTACGATTGGACCTAGGGTTAGGGTTATGTTTAGGGCTAGGGTTAGAGATGCCGTTAGGGTTACGATTGGACCTAGGGTTAGGGTTATGTTGAGGGCTAGGGTTAGAGATCGGGTTAGGGTTACGATTGGACCTAGGGTTAGGGTTATGTTGAGGGCTAGGGTTAGAGATGCCGTTAGGGTTACGATTGGACCTAGGGTTAGGGTTATGTTGAGGGCTAGGGTTAGAAATCCGGTTAGGGTTACGATTGGACCTAGGGTTAGGGTTATGTTGAGGGCTAGGGTTAGAGATGCGTTTAGGGTTACGATTGGACCTAGTGTTAGGGTTATGTTGAGGGCTAGGGTTAGAGATGAGTTTAGGGTTACGATTGGACCTAGTGTTAGGGTTATGTTGAGGGCTAGTGTTAGAGATCCGGTTAGGGTTACGATTGGACCTAGGGTTAGGGTTATGTTGACTGCTAGTGTTAGACATGCCGTTAGGGTTACGATTGGACCTAGGGTTAGGGTTATGTTGAGGGCTAGGGTTAGAGATCCGGTTAGGGTTACGATTGGACCTAGAGTTAGGGTTATGTTGAGGGCTAGGGTTAGATATCCGGTTAGGGTTACGATTGGACCTAGGGTTAGGGTTTGGTTGAGGGCTAGGGTTAGAGATCCGGTTAGGGTTACGATTGGACCTAGGGTTAGGGTTATGTTGAGGGCTAGGGTTAGAGATCCGTTTAGGGTTACGATTGGACCTAGGGTTAGGGTTATGTTGAGGGCTAGGGTTAGAGATCCGGTTAGGGTTACGATTGGACCTAGGGTTAGGGTTATGTTGAGGGCTAGGGTTAGAGATACGGTTAGGGTTACGATTGGACCTAGGGTTAGGGTTATGTTGAGGGCTAGGGTTAAAGATCCGGTTAGTGTTACGATTGGACCTAGGGTTAGGGTTATGTTGAGGGCTAGGGTTAGAGATCCGGTTAGGGTTACGATTGGACCTAGGGTTGGGTTATGTTGAGGGCTAGGGTTAGAGATCCGGTTAGGGTTACGATTGGACCTAGGGTTAGGGTTATGTTGAGGGCTAGGGTTAGCGATGCCGTTAGGGTTGCGATTGGACCTAGGGTTAGGGTTATGTTGAGGGCTAGGGTTAGCGATGCCGTTAGGGTTGCGATTGGACCTAGGGTTAGGGTTATGTTGAGGGTTAGGGTTAGAGATCCGGTTAGGGTTACGATTGGACCTAGGGTTAGGGTTATGTTGAGGGCTAGGGTTAGAGATGCGGTTAGGGTTACGATTGGACCTAGGGTTAGGGTTATGTTGAGGGCTAGGGTTACAGATCCGGTTAGGGTTACGATTGGACCTAGGGTTAGGGTTATGTTGAGGGCTAGGGTTAGAGATCCGGTTAGGGTTACGATTGGACCTAGGGTTAGGGTTATGTTGAGGGCTAGGGTTAGAGATCCGGTTAGGGTTACGATTGGACCTAGGGTTAGGGTTATGTTGAGGGCTAGGGTTAGAGATCCGGTTAGGGTTACGATTGGACCTAGGGTTAGGGTTATGTTGAGGGCTAGGGTTAGAGATCCGGTTAGGGTTACGATTGGACCTAGGGTTAGGGTTATGTTGAGGGCTAGGGTTAGAGATCCAGTTAGGGTTACGATTGGACCTAGGGTTAGGGTTATGTTGAGGGCTAGGGTTAGAGATCCGGTTAGGGTTGGGATTGGACCTAGGGTTAGGGTTATGTTGAGGGTTAGGGTTAGAGATCCGGTTAGGGTTACGATTGGACCTGGTGTTAGCGTTATATTGAGGGCTAGGGTTTGAGATCCGGTTAGGGTTACGATTGGACCTAGGGTTAGGGTTATGTTGAGGGCTAGGGTTAGAGATGCGGTTAGGGTTACGATTGGACCTAGGGTTAGGCTTATGTTGAGGGCTAGGGTTAGAGATCCGGTTAGGGTTACGATTGGACCTAGGGTTAGGGTTATGTTGAGGGCTAGGGTTAGAGATCCGGTTAGGGTTACGATTCGACCTAGGGTTAGGGTTATGTTGAGGGCTAAGGTTAGAGAAGCGGTTCGGGTTACGATTCGACCTAGGGTTAGGGTTATGTTGAGGGCTAGGGTTAGAGATCCGGTTAGGGTTACGATTGGACCTAGGGTTAGGGTTATGTTGAGGGCTAGGGTTAGAGATCCGGTTAGGGTTACGATTGGACCTAGGGTTAGGGTTATGTTGAGGGCTAGGGTTAGAGATCCGGTTAGGGTTACGATTGGACCTAGGGTTAGGGTTACGTTGAGGGCTAGGGTTAGAGATCCGGTTAGGGTTACGATTGGACCTAGGGTTAGGGTTATGTTGAGGGCTAGGGTTAGAGATCTGGTTAGTGTTACGATTGGACCTAGGGTTAGGGTTTGGTTGAGGGCTAGGGTTAGAGATCCGGTTAGGGTTACGATTGGACCTAGGGTTAGGGTTATGTTGAGGGCTAGGGTTAGAGATCCGGTTAGGGTTACGATTGGACCTAGGGTTAGGGTTATGTTGTGGGCTAGGGTTAGAGAGACGCTTAGGGTTACGATTGGACCTAGGGTTAGGGTTATGTTGAGGGCTAGGGCTAGAGATGCCGTTAGGGTTACGATTGGACCTAGGGTTAGGGTTATGTTGAAGGTTAGGGTTAGAGATCCGGTTAGGGTTACGATTGCACCTAGGGTTAGCGTTATGTTGAGGGCTAGGGTTAGAGATCCGGTCTGGGTTACGATTGGACCTAGGGTTACGGTTATGTTGAGGGCTAGGGTTAGAGATGCGGTTAGGGTTACGATTGGACCTAGTGTTAGGGTTATGTTGAGGGCTAGGGTTAGAGATCCGGTTAGGGTTACGATTGGACCTAGGATTAGGGTTATGTTGACGGCTAGGGCTAGAGATCCGGTTAGGGTTATGATTGGACCTAGGGTTAGGGTTATGTTGAGGGCTAGGGTTAGATATCCGGTTAGGGTTACGATTGGACCTAGGGTTAGGGTTATGTTGAGGGCTAGGGTTAGAGATGCGGTTAGGGTTACGATTGGACCTAGGGTTAGGGTTATGTTGAGGGCTAGGGTTAGAGATCCGGTTAGGGTTACGATTGGACCTAGGGTTAGGGTTATGTTGAGGGCTAGGGTTAGAGATCCGGTCAGGGTTATGATTGGACCTAGGGTTAGGGTTATGTTGAGGGCTAGGGTTAGAGATCCGGTCAGGGTTACGATTGGACCTAGGGTTAGGGTTATGTTGAGGGCTAGGGTTAGAGATCCGGTCAGGGTTACGATTGGACCTAGGGTTAGGGTTATGTTGAGGGCTAGGTTTAGAGATGCGGTTAGGGTTACGATTGGACCTAGGGTTAGGGTTATGTTGAGGGCTAGGGTTAGAGATCCGGTTAGGGTTACGATTGGACCTAGGGGTAGGGTTATGTTGAGGGCTAGGGTTAGAGATCCGGTTAGGGTTACGATTGGACCTAGGGTTAGGGTTATGTTGAGGGCTAGGGTTAGAGATCCGGTTAGGGTTACGATTGGACCTAGGGTTAGGGTTATGTTGAGGGCTAGGGTTAGAGAAGCGGTTCGGGTTACGATTCGAGCTAGGGTTAGGGTTATGTTGAGGGCTAGGGTTAGAGATGCGGTTAGGGTTACGATTGGACCTAGGGTTAGGGTTATGTTGAGGGCTAGGGTTAGAGATCCGGTTAGGGTTACGATTGGACCTAGGGTTAGGGTTATGTTGAGGGCTAGGGTTAGAGATCCGGTTAGGGTTACGATTGGACCTAGGGTTAGGGTTATGTTGAGGGCTAGGGTTAGAGATCCGGTTAGGGTTACGATTGGACCTAGGGTTAGGGTTATGTTTAGGGCTAGGGTTAGAGATCCAGTTAGGGTTACGATTGGACCTAGGGTTAGGGTTATGTTGAGGGCTAGGTTAGAGATCCGGTTAGGGTTACGATTGGACCTAGGGTTAGGGTTATGTTGAGGGCTAGGTTTAGAGATGCCGTTAGGGTTGGGATTGGACCTAGGGTTAGGGTTATGTTGAGGGTTAGGGTTAGAGATCCGGTTATGGTTACGATTGGACCTGGTGTTAGCGTTATATTGAGGGCTAGGGTTTGAGATCCGGTTAGGGTTACGATTGGACCTAGGGTTAGGGTTATGTTGAGGGCTAGGGTTAGAGATGCGGTTAGGGTTACGATTGGACCTAGGGTTAGGCTTATGTTGAGGGCTAGGGTTAGAGATCTGGTTAGGGTTACGATTGGACCTAGGGTTAGGGTTATGTTGAGGGCTAGGGTTAGAGATCCGGTTAGGGTTACGATTGGACCTAGGGTTAGGGTTATGTTGAGGGCTAGGGTTAGAGATCCGGTTAGGGTTACGATTGGACCAAGGGTTAGGGTTATGTTGAGGGCTAGGGTTAGAGAAGCGGTTAGGGTTACGATTGGACCTAGGGTTAGGGTTATGTTGAGGGCTAGGGTTAGAGATCCGGTTAGGGTTACGATTGGACCTAGGGTTAGGGTTATGTTGAGGGCTAGGGTTAGAGATGCCGTTAGGGTTGCGATTGGACCTAGGGTTAGGGTTATGTCGAGGGTTAGGGTTAGAGATCCGGTTAGGGTTACGATTGGACCTAGGGTTAGGGTTATGTTGAGGGCTAGGGTTAGAGATGCGGTTAGGGTTACGATTGGACCTAGGGTTAGGGTTATGTTGAGGGCTAGGGTTACAGATCCGGTTAGGGTTACGATTGGACCAAGGGTTAGGGTTATGTTGAGGGCTAGGGTTAGAGAAGCGGTTAGGGTTACGATTGGACCTAGGGTTAGGGTTATGTTGAGGGCTAGGGTTAGAGATCCGGTTAGGGTTACGATTGGACCAAGGGTTAGGGTTATGTTGAGGGCTAGGGTTAGAGAAGCGGTTAGGGTTACGATTGGACCTAGGGTTAGGGTTATGTTGAGGGCTAGGGTTAGAGATGCCATTAGGGTTACGATTGGACCTAGGGTTAGGGTTATGTTGAGGGCTAGGGTTAGAGATGCCGTTAGGGTTGCGATTGGACCTAGGGTTAGGGTTATGTCGAGGGTTAGGGTTAGAGATCCGGTTAGGGTTACGATTGGACCTAGGGTTAGGGTTATGTTGAGGGCTAGGGTTAGAGATGCGGTTAGGGTTACGATTGGACCTAGGGTTAGGGTTATGTTGAGGGCTAGGGTTACAGATCCGGTTAGGGTTACGATTGGACCTAGGGTTAGGGTTATGTTGAGGGCTAGGGTTAGAGATCCGGTTAGGGTTACGATTGGACCTAGGGTTAGGGTTATGTTGAGGGCTAGGGTTAGAGATCCGGTTAGGGTTACGATTGGACCTAGGGTTAGGGTTATGTTGAGGGCTAGGGTTAGAGATCCGGTTAGGGTTACGATTGGACCTAGGGTTAGGGTTATGTTGAGGGCTAGGGTTAGAGATCCGGTTAGGGTTACGATTGGACCTAGGGTTAGGGTTATGTTGAGGGCTAGGGTTAGAGATCCGGTTAGGGTTACGATTGGACCTAGGGTTAGGGTTATGTTGAGGGCTAGGGTTAGAGATCCGGTTAGGGTTACGATGGACCTAGGGTTAGGGTTATGTTGAGGGCTAGGGTTAGAGATCCGGTTAGGGTTACGATTGGACCTAGGGTTAGGGTTATGTTGAGGGCTAGGGTTAGAGATCCGGTTAGGGTTACGATTGGACCTAAGGTTAGGGTTATGTTGAGGGCTAGGGTTAGAGATCCGGTTAGGGTTACGATTGGACCTAGGGTTAGGGTTATGTTGAGGGCTAGGGTTAGAGAAGCGGTTCGGGTTACGATTCGACCTAGGGTTAGGGTTATGTTGAGGGCTAGGGTTAGAGATGCGGTTAGGGTTACGATTGGACCTAGGGTTAGGGTTATGTTGAGGGCTAGGGTTAGAGATGCGGTTAGGGTTACGATTGGACCTAGGGTTAGGGTTATGTTGAGGGCTAGGGTTAGAGATCCGGTTAGGGTTACGATTGGACCTAGGGTTAGGGTTATGTTGAGGGCTAGGGTTAGAGATCCGGTTAGGGTTCCGATTGGACCTAGGGTTAGGGTTATGTTGAGGGCTAGGGTTAGAGATCCGGTTAGGGTTACGATTGGACCTAGGGTTAGGGTTATGTTTAGGGCTAGGGTTAGAGATCCAGTTAGGGTTACGATTGGACCTAGGGTTAGGGTTATGTTGAGGGCTAGGGTTAGAGATCCGGTTAGGGTTACGATTGGACCTAGGGTTAGGGTTATGTTGAGGGCTAGGTTTAGAGATGCCGTTAGGGTTGGGATTGGACCTAGGGTTAGGGTTATGTTGAGGGTTAGGGTTAGAGATCCGGTTAGGGTTACGATTGGACCTGGTGTTAGCGTTATATTGAGGGCTAGGGTTTGAGATCTGGTTAGGGTTACGATTGGACCTAGGGTTAGGGTTATGTTGAGGGCTAGGGTTAGAGATCCGGTTAGGGTTACGATTGGACCTAGGGTTAGGGTTATGTTGAGGGCTAGGGTTAGAGATCCGGTTAGGGTTACGATTGGACCTAGGGTTAGGGTTATGTTGAGGGCTAGGGTTAGAGATGCGGTTAGGGTTACGATTGGACCTAGGGTTAGGCTTATGTTGAGGGCTAGGGTTAGAGATCCGGTTAGGGTTACGATTGGACCTAGGGTTAGGGTTATGTTGAGGGCTAGGGTTAGAGATCCGGTTAGGGTTACGATTCGACCTAGGGTTAGGGTTATGTTGAGGGCTAAGGTTAGAGAAGCGGTTCGGGTTACGATTCGACCTAGGGTTAGGGTTATGTTGAGGGCTAGGGTTAGAGATCCGGTTAGGGTTACGATTGGACCTAGGGTTAGGGTTATGTTGAGGGCTAGGGTTAGAGATCCGGTTAGGGTTACGATTGGACCTAGGGTTAGGGTTATGTTGAGGGCTAGGGTTAGAGATCCGGTTAGGGTTACGATTGGACCTAGGGTTAGGGTTACGTTGAGGGCTAGGGTTAGAGATCCGGTTAGGGTTACGATTGGACCTAGGGTTAGGGTTATGTTGAGGGCTAGGGTTAGAGATCTGGTTAGTGTTACGATTGGACCTAGGGTTAGGGTTTGGTTGAGGGCTAGGGTTAGAGATCCGGTTAGGGTTACGATTGGACCTAGGGTTAGGGTTATGTTGAGGGCTAGGGTTAGAGATCCGGTTAGGGTTACGATTGGACCTAGGGTTAGGGTTATGTTGTGGGCTAGGGTTAGAGAGACGGTTAGGGTTACGATTGGACCTAGGGTTAGGGTTATGTTGAGGGCTAGGGCTAGAGATGCCGTTAGGGTTACGATTGGACCTAGGGTTAGGGTTATGTTGAAGGTTAGGGTTAGAGATCCGGTTAGGGTTACGATTGCACCTAGGGTTAGCGTTATGTTGAGGGCTAGGGTTAGAGATCCGGTCTGGGTTACGATTGGACCTAGGGTTACGGTTATGTTGAGGGCTAGGGTTAGAGATGCGGTTAGTGTTACGATTGGACCTAGTGTTAGGGTTATGTTGAGGGCTAGGGTTAGAGATCCGGTTAGGGTTACGATTGGACCTAGGATTAGGGTTATGTTGACGGCTAGGGCTAGAGATCCGGTTAGGGTTATGATTGGACCTAGGGTTAGGGTTATGTTGAGGGCTAGGGTTAGATATCCGGTTAGGGTTACGATTGGACCTAGGGTTAGGGTTATGTTGAGGGCTAGGGTTAGAGATGCGGTTAGGGTTACGATTGGACCTAGGGTTAGGGTTATGTTGAGGGCTAGGGTTAGAGATCCGGTTAGGGTTACGATTGGACCTAGGGTTAGGGTTATGTTGAGGGCTAGGGTTAGAGATCCGGTCAGGGTTATGATTGGACCTAGGGTTAGGGTTATGTTGAGGGCTAGGGTTAGAGATCCGGTCAGGGTTACGATTGGACCTAGGGTTAGGGTTATGTTGAGGGCTAGGGTTAGAGATCCGGTCAGGGTTACGATTGGACCTAGGGTTAGGGTTATGTTGAGGGCTAGGTTTAGAGATGCGGTTAGGGTTACGATTGGACCTAGGGTTAGGGTTATGTTGAGGGCTAGGGTTAGAGATCCGGTTAGGGTTACGATTGGACCTAGGGGTAGGGTTATGTTGAGGGCTAGGGTTAGAGATCCGGTTAGGGTTACGATTGGACCTAGGGTTAGGGTTATGTTGAGGGCTAGGGTTAGAGATCCGGTTAGGGTTACGATTGGACCTAGGGTTAGGGTTATGTTGAGGGCTAGGGTTAGAAAAGCGGTTCGGGTTACGATTCGAGCTAGGGTTAGGGTTATGTTGAGGGCTAGGGTTAGAGATGCGGTTAGGGTTACGATTGGACCTAGGGTTAGGGTTATGTTGAGGGCTAGGGTTAGAGATCCGGTTAGGGTTACGATTGGACCTAGGGTTAGGGTTATGTTGAGGGCTAGGGTTAGAGATCCGGTTAGGGTTACGATTGGACCTAGGGTTAGGGTTATGTTGAGGGCTAGGGTTAGAGATGCGGTTAGGGTTACGATTGGACCTAGGGTTAGGGTTATGTTTAGGGCTAGGGTTAGAGATCCAGTTAGGGTTACGATTGGACCTAGGGTTAGGGTTATGTTGAGGGCTAGGTTAGAGATCCGGTTAGGGTTACGATTGGACCTAGGGTTAGGGTTATGTTGAGGGCTAGGTTTAGAGATGCCGTTAGGGTTGGGATTGGACCTAGGGTTAGGGTTATGTTGAGGGTTAGGGTTAGAGATCCGGTTATGGTTACGATTGGACCTGGTGTTAGCGTTATATTGAGGGCTAGGGTTTGAGATCCGGTTAGGGTTACGATTGGACCTAGGGTTAGGGTTATGTTGAGGGCTAGGGTTAGAGATGCGGTTAGGGTTACGATTGGACCTAGGGTTAGGCTTATGTTGAGGGCTAGGGTTAGAGATCTGGTTAGGGTTACGATTGGACCTAGGGTTAGGGTTATGTTGAGGGCTAGGGTTAGAGATCCGGTTAGGGTTACGATTGGACCTAGGGTTAGGGTTATGTTGAGGGCTAGGGTTAGAGATCCGGTTAGGGTTACGATTGGACCAAGGGTTAGGGTTATGTTGAGGGCTAGGGTTAGAGAAGCGGTTAGGGTTACGATTGGACCTAGGGTTAGGGTTATGTTGAGGGCTAGGGTTAGAGATCCGGTTAGGGTTACGATTGGACCTAGGGTTAGGGTTATGTTGAGGGCTAGGGTTAGAGATGCCGTTAGGGTTGCGATTGGACCTAGTGTTAGGGTTATGTCGAGGGTTAGGGTTAGAGATCCGGTTAGGGTTACGATTGGACCTAGGGTTAGGGTTATGTTGAGGGCTAGGGTTAGAGATGCGGTTAGGGTTACGATTGGACCTAGGGTTAGGGTTATGTTGAGGGCTAGGGTTACAGATCCGGTTAGGGTTACGATTGGACCAAGGGTTAGGGTTATGTTGAGGGCTAGGGTTAGAGAAGCGGTTAGGGTTACGATTGGACCTAGGGTTAGGGTTATGTTGAGGGCTAGGGTTAGAGATCCGGTTAGGGTTACGATTGGACCAAGGGTTAGGGTTATGTTGAGGGCTAGGGTTAGAGAAGCGGTTAGGGTTACGATTGGACCTAGGGTTAGGGTTATGTTGAGGGCTAGGGTTAGAGATGCCATTAGGGTTACGATTGGACCTAGGGTTGGGGTTATGTTGAGGGCTAGGGTTAGAGATGCCGTTAGGGTTGCGATTGGACCTAGGGTTAGGGTTATGTTGAGGGCTAGGGTTAGAGATCCGGTTAGGGTTGGGATTGGACCTAGGGTTAGGGTTATGTTGAGGGTTAGGGTTAGAGATCCGGTTAGGGTTACGATTGGACCCGGTGTTAGCGTTATATTGAGGGCTAGGGTTTGAGATCCGGTTAGGGTTACGATTGGACCTAGGGTTAGGGTTATGTTGAGGGCTAGGGTTAGAGATGCGGTTAGGGTTACGATTGGACCTAGGGTTAGGCTTATGTTGAGGGCTAGGGTTAGAGATCCGGTTAGGGTTACGATTGGACCTAGGGTTAGGGTTATGTTGAGGGCTAGGGTTAGAGATCCGGTTAGGGTTACGATTGGACCTAGGGTTAGGGTTATGTTGAGGGCTAGGGTTAGAGAAGCGGTTCGGGTTACGATTCGACCTAGGGTTAGGGTTATGTTGAGGGCTAGGGTTAGAGATGCGGTTAGGGTTACGATTGGACCTAGGGTTAGGGTTATGTTGAGGGCTAGGGTTAGAGATCCGGTTAGGGTTACGATGGACCTAGGGTTAGGGTTATGTTGAGGGCTAGGGTTAGAGATCCGGTTAGGGTTACGATTGGACCTAGGGTTAGGGTTATGTTGAGGGCTAGGGTTAGAGATCCGGTTAGGGTTACGATTGGACCTAAGGTTAGGGTTATGTTGAGGGCTAGGGTTAGAGATCCGGTTAGGGTTACGATTGGACCTAGGGTTAGGGTTATGTTGAGGGCTAGGGTTAGAGAAGCGGTTCGGGTTACGATTCGACCTAGGGTTAGGGTTATGTTGAGGGCTAGGGTTAGAGATGCGGTTAGGGTTACGATTGGACCTAGGGTTAGGGTTATGTTGAGGGCTAGGGTTAGAGATGCGGTTAGGGTTACGATTGGACCTAGGGTTAGGGTTATGTTGAGGGCTAGGGTTAGAGATCCGGTTAGGGTTACGATTGGACCTAGGGTTAGGGTTATGTTGAGGGCTAGGGTTAGAGATCCGGTTAGGGTTCCGATTGGACCTAGGGTTAGGGTTATGTTGAGGGCTAGGGTTAGAGATCCGGTTAGGGTTACGATTGGACCTAGGGTTAGGGTTATGTTTAGGGCTAGGGTTAGAGATCCAGTTAGGGTTACGATTGGACCTAGGGTTAGGGTTATGTTGAGGGCTAGGGTTAGAGATCCGGTTAGGGTTACGATTGGACCTAGGGTTAGGGTTATGTTGAGGGCTAGGTTTAGAGATGCCGTTAGGTTTGGGATTGGACCTAGGGTTAGGGTTATGTTGAGGGTTAGGGTTAGAGATCCGGTTAGGGTTACGATTGGACCTGGTGTTAGCGTTATATTGAGGGCTAGGGTTTGAGATCTGGTTAGGGTTACGATTGGACCTAGGGTTAGGGTTATGTTGAGGGCTAGGGTTAGAGATCCGGTTAGGGTTACGATTGGACCTAGGGTTAGGGTTATGTTGAGGGCTAGGGTTAGAGATCCGGTTAGGGTTACGATTGGACCAAGGGTTAGGGTTATGTTGAGGGCTAGGGTTAGAGATGCGGTTAGGGTTACGATTGGACCTAGGGTTAGGGTTATGTTGAGGGCTAGGGTTAGAGAAGCGGTTCGGGTTACGATTGGACCTAGGGTTAGGGTTATGTTGAGGGCTAGGGTTAGAGATCCGGTTAGGGTTCCGATTGGACCTAGTGTTAGGGTTATGTTGAGGGCTAGGGTTAGAGATCCGGTTAGGGTTACGATTGGACCTAGGGTTAGGGTTATGTTTAGGGCTAGGGTTAGAGATCCAGTTAGGGTTACGATTGGACCTAGGGTTAGGGTTATGTTGAGGGCTAGGGTTAGAGATCCGGTTAGGGTTACGATTGGACCTAGGGTTAGGGTTATGTTGAGGGCTAGGTTTAGAGATGCCGTTAGGGTTGGGATTGGACCTAGGGTTAGGGTTATGTTGAGGGTTAGGGTTAGAGATCCGGTTAGGGTTACGATTGGACCTGGTGTTAGCGTTATATTGAGGGCTAGGGTTTGAGATCCGGTTAGGGTTACGATTGGACCTAGGGTTAGGGTTATGTTGAGGGCTAGGGTTAGAGATGCGGTTAGGGTTACGATTGGACCTAGGGTTAGGCTTATGTTGAGGGCTAGGGTTAGAGATCTGGTTAGGGTTACGATTGGACCTAGGGTTAGGGTTACGATTGGACCTAGGGTTAGGCTTATGTTGAGGGCTAGGGTTAGAGATCTGGTTAGGGTTACGATTGGACCTAGGGTTAGGGTTATGTTGAGGGCTAGGGTTAGAGATCCGGTTAGGGTTACGATTGGACCTAGGGTTAGGGTTATGTTGAGGGCTAGGGTTAGAGATCCGGTTAGGGTTACGATTGGACCAAGGGTTAGGGTTATGTTGAGGGCTAGGGTTAGAGAAGCGGTTAGGGTTACGATTCGACCTAGGGTTAGGGTTATGTTGAGGGCTAGGGTTAGAGATCCGGTTAGGGTTACGATTGGACCTACGGTTAGGGTTATGTTGAGGGCTAGGGTTAGAGATCCGGTTAGGGTTACGATTGGACCTAGGGTTAGGGTTATGTTGAGGGCTAGGGTTAGAGATCCGGTTAGGGTTACGATTGGACCTAGGGTTAGGGTTATGTTGAGGGCTAGGGTTAGAGATCCGGTTAGGGTTACGATTGGACCTAGGGTTAGGGTTATGTTGAGGGCTAGGGTTAGAGATCCGGTTAGGGTTACGATTGGACCTATGGTTAGGGTTATGTTGAGGGCTAGGGTTAGAGATCCGGTCAGGGTTATGATTGGACCTAGGGTTAGGGTTATGTTGAGGGCTAGGGTTAGAGATCCGGTCAGGGTTACGATTGGACCTAGGGTTAGGGTTATGTTGAGGGCTAGGGTTAGAGATCCGGTCAGGGTTACGATTGGACCTAGGGTTAGGGTTATGTTGAGGGCTAGGTTTAGAGATGCGGTTAGGGTTACGATTGGACCTAGGGTTAGCGTTATGTTGAGGGCTAGGGTTAGAGATCCGGTTAGGGTTACGATTGGACCTAGGGTTAGGGTTATGTTGAGGGCTAGGGTTAGAGATCCGGTTAGGGTTACGATTGGACCTAGGGTTAGGGTTATGTTGAGGGCTAGGGTTAGAGATCCGGTTAGGGTTACGATTGGACCTAGGGTTAGGGTTATGTTCAGGGCTAGGGTTAGATATCCGGTTAGGTTTACGATTGGACCTAGGGTTAGGGTTATGTTGAGGGCTAGGGTTAGAGATCCAGTTAGGGTTACGATTGGACCTAGGGTTAGGGTTATGTTGAGGGCTAGGGTTAGAGATCCGGTTAGGGTTGGGATTGGACCTAGGGTTAGGGTTATGTTGAGGGTTAGGGTTAGAGATCCGGTTAGGGTTACGATTGGACCTGGTGTTAGCGTTATATTGAGGGCTAGGGTTTGAGATCCGGTTAGGGTTACGATTGGACCTAGGGTTAGGGTTATGTTGAGGGCTAGGGTTAGAGATCGGGTTAGGGTTACGATTGGACCTAGGGTTAGGGTTATGTTGAGGGCTAGGGTTAGAGATGCCGTTAGGGTTACGATTGGACCTAGGGTTAGGGTTATGTTGAGGGCTAGGGTTAGAGATCCGGTTAGGGTTACGATTGGACTTAGGGTTAGGGTTATGTTGAGGGCTAGGGATAGAGATGCGTTTAGGGTTACGATTGGACCTAGTGTTAGGGTTATGTTGAGGGCTAGGGTTAGAGATCCGGTTAGGGTTACGATTGGACCTAGGGTTAGGGTTATGTTGAGGGCTAGAGTTAGAGATCCGGTTAGGGTTACGATTGGACCTAGGGTTAGGGTTATGTTGAGGGCTAGGGTTAGAGAAGCGGTTCGGGTTACGATTCGAGCTAGGGTTAGGGTTATGTTGAGGGCTAGGGTTAGAGATGCGGTTAGGGTTACGATTGGACCTAGGGTTAGGGTTATGTTGAGGGCTAGGGTTAGAGATCCGGTTAGGGTTACGATTGGACCTAGGGTTAGGGTTATGTTGAGGGCTAGGGTTAGAGATCCGGTTAGGGTTACGATTGGACCTAGGGTTAGGGTTATGTTGAGGGCTAGGGTTAGAGATCCGGTTAGGGTTACGATTGGACCTAGGGTTAGGGTTATGTTTAGGGCTAGGGTTAGAGATGCCGTTAGGGTTACGATTGGACCTAGGGTTAGGGTTATGTTGAGGGCTAGGGTTAGAGATCGGGTTAGGGTTACGATTGGACCTAGGGTTAGGGTTATGTTGAGGGCTAGGGTTAGAGATGCCGTTAGGGTTACGATTGGACCTAGTGTTAGGGTTATGTTGAGGGCTAGGGTTAGAAATCCGGTTAGGGTTACGATTGGACCTAGGGTTAGGGTTATGTTGAGGGCTAGGGTTAGAGATGCGTTTAGGGTTACGATTGGACCTAGTGTTAGGGTTATGTTGAGGGCTAGGGTTAGAGATGCGTTTAGGGTTACGATTGGACCTAGTGTTAGGGTTATGTTGAGGGCTAGTGTTAGAGATCCGGTTAGGGTTACGATTGGACCTAGGGTTAGGGTTATGTTGACTGCTAGTGTTAGACATGCCGTTAGGGTTACGATTGGACCTAGGGTTAGGGTTATGTTGAGGGCTAGGGTTAGAGATCCGGTTAGGGTTACGATTGGACCTAGAGTTAGGGTTATGTTGAGGGCTAGGGTTAGAGATCCGGTTAGGGTTACGATTGGACCTAGGGTTAGGGTTATGTTGAGGGCTAGGGTTAGAGATCCGTTTAGGGTTACGATTGGACCTAGGGTTAGGGTTATGTTGAGGGCTAGGGTTAGAGATCCGGTTAGGGTTACGATTGGACCTAGGGTTAGGGTTATGTTGAGGGCTAGGGTTAGAGATACGGTTAGGGTTACGATTGGACCTAGGGTTAGGGTTATGTTGAGGGCTAGGGTTAAAGATCCGGTTAGTGTTACGATTGGACCTAGGGTTAGGGTTATGTTGAGGGCTAGGGTTAGAGATCCGGTTAGGGTTACGATTGGACCTAGGGTTGGGTTATGTTGAGGGCTAGGGTTAGAGATCCGGTTAGGGTTACGATTGGACCTAGGGTTAGGGTTATGTTGAGGGCTAGGGTTAGCGATGCCGTTAGGGTTGCGATTGGACCTAGGGTTAGGGTTATGTTGAGGGCTAGGGTTAGCGATGCCGTTAGGGTTGCGATTGGACCTAGGGTTAGGGTTATGTTGAGGGTTAGGGTTAGAGATCCGGTTAGGGTTACGATTGGACCTAGGGTTAGGGTTATGTTGAGGGCTAGGGTTAGAGATGCGGTTAGGGTTACGATTGGACCTAGGGTTAGGGTTATGTTGAGGGCTAGGGTTACAGATCCGGTTAGGGTTACGATTGGACCTAGGGTTAGGGTTATGTTGAGGGCTAGGGTTAGAGATCCGGTTAGGGTTACGATTGGACCTAGGGTTAGGGTTATGTTGAGGGCTAGGGTTAGAGATCCGGTTAGGGTTACGATTGGACCTAGGGTTAGGGTTATGTTGAGGGCTAGGGTTAGAGATCCGGTTAGGGTTACGATTGGACCTAGGGTTAGGGTTATGTTGAGGGCTAGGGTTAGAGATCCGGTTAGGGTTACGATTGGACCTAGGGTTAGGGTTATGTTGAGGGCTAGGGTTAGAGATCCAGTTAGGGTTACGATTGGACCTAGGGTTAGGGTTATGTTGAGGGCTAGGGTTAGAGATCCGGTTAGGGTTGGGATTGGACCTAGGGTTAGGGTTATGTTGAGGGTTAGGGTTAGAGATCCGGTTAGGGTTACGATTGGACCTGGTGTTAGCGTTATATTGAGGGCTAGGGTTTGAGATCCGGTTAGGGTTACGATTGGACCTAGGGTTAGGGTTATGTTGAGGGCTAGGGTTAGAGATGCGGTTAGGGTTACGATTGGACCTAGGGTTAGGCTTATGTTGAGGGCTAGGGTTAGAGATCCGGTTAGGGTTACGATTGGACCTAGGGTTAGGGTTATGTTGAGGGCTAGGGTTAGAGATCCGGTTAGGGTTACGATTGGACTTAGGGTTAGGGTTATGTTGAGGGCTAGGGTTAGAGATGCGTTTAGGGTTACGATTGGACCTAGTGTTAGGGTTATGTTGAGGGCTAGGGTTAGAGATCCGGTTAGGGTTACGATTGGACCTAGGGTTAGGGTTATGTTGAGGGCTAGGGTTAGAGATCCGGTTAGGGTTACGATTCGACCTAGGGTTAGGGTTATGTTGACTGCTAGTGTTAGACATGCCGTTAGGGTTACGATTGGACCTAGGGTTAGGGTTATGTTGAGGGCTAGGGTTAGAGATCCGGTTAGGGTTACGATTGGACCTAGAGTTAGGGTTATGTTGAGGGCTAGGGTTAGATATCCGGTTAGGGTTACGATTGGACCTAGGGTTAGGGTTATGTTGAGGGCTAGGGTTAGAGATCCGGTTAGGGTTACGATTCGACCTAGGGTTAGGGTTATGTTGAGGGCTAGGGTTAGAGAAGCGGTTCGGGTTACGATTCGACCTAGGGTTAGGGTTATGTTGAGGGCTAGGGTTAGAGATGCGGTTAGGGTTACGATTGGACCTAGGGTTAGGGTTATGTTGAGGGCTAGGGTTAGAGATCCGGTTAGGGTTACGATTGGACCTAGAGTTAGGGTTATGTTGAGGGCTAGGGTTAGATATCCGGTTAGGGTTACGATTGGACCTAGGGTTAGGGTTTGGTTGATGGCTAGGGTTAGAGATCCTGTTAGGGTTACGATTGGACCTAGGGTTAGGGTTATGTTGAGGGCTAGGGTTAGAGATCCGGTTAGGGTTACGATTGGACCTAGGGTTAGGGTTATGTTGAGGGCTAGGGTTAGAGATGCGGTTAGGGTTACGATTGGACCTAGGGTTAGGGTTATGTTGAGGGCTAGGGTTAGAGATCCGGTTAGGGTTACGATTGGACCTAGGGTTAGGGTTATGTTGAGGGCTAGGGTTAGAGATCCGGTTAGGGTTACGATTGGACCTAGGGTTAGGGTTATGTTGAGGGCTAGGGTTAGAGATCCGGTTAGGGTTACGATTGGACCTACGGTTAGGGTTATGTTTAGGGCTAGGGTTAGAGATGCCGTTAGGTTTACGATTGGACCTAGGGTTAGGGTTATGTTGAGGGCTAGGGTTAGAGATCGGGTTAGGGTTACGATTGGACCTAGGGTTAGGGTTATGTTGAGGGCTAGGGTTAGAGATGCCGTTAGGGTTACGATTGGACCTAGGGTTAGGGTTATGTTGAGGGCTAGGGTTAGAGATCCGGTTAGGGTTACGATTGGACCTAGGGTTAGGGTTATGTTGAGGGCTAGGGTTAGAGATCCGGTTAGGGTTACGATTGGACCTAGGGTTAGGGTTATGTTGAGGGCTAGGGTTGGAGATCCGGTTAGGGTTACGATTGGACCTAGGGTTAGGGTTATGTTGAGGGCTAGGGTTAGAGATCCGGTTAGGGTTACGATTGGACCTACGGTTAGGGTTATGTTTAGGGCTAGGGTTAGAGATGCCGTTAGGTTTACGATTGGACCTAGGGTTAGGGTTATGTTGAGGGCTAGGGTTAGAGATCGGGTTAGGGTTACGATTGGACCTAGGGTTAGGGTTATGTTGAGGGCTAGGGTTAGAGATGCCGTTAGGGTTACGATTGGACCTAGGGTTAGGGTTATGTTGAGGGCTAGGGTTAGAAATCCGGTTAGGGTTACGATTGGACCTAGGGTTAGGGTTATGTTGAGGGCTAGGGTTAGAGATGCGTTTAGGGTTACGATTGGACCTAGTGTTAGGGTTATGTTGAGGGCTAGGGTTAGAGATGCGTTTAGGGTTACGATTGGACCTAGTGTTAGGGTTATGTTGAGGGCTAGTGTTAGAGATCCGGTTAGGGTTACGATTGGACCTAGGGTTAGGGTTATGTTGACTGCTAGTGTTAGACATGCCGTTAGGGTTACGATTGGACCTAGGGTTAGGGTTATGTTGAGGGCTAGGGTTAGAGATCCGGTTAGGGTTACGATTGGACCTAGAGTTAGGGTTATGTTGAGGGCTAGGGTTAGATATCCGGTTAGGGTTACGATTGGACCTAGGGTTAGGGTTTGGTTGAGGGCTAGGGTTAGAGATCCGGTTAGGGTTACGATTGGACCTAGGGTTAGGGTTATGTTGAGGGCTAGGGTTAGAGATCCGTTTAGGGTTACGATTGGACCTAGGGTTAGGGTTATGTTGAGGGCTAGGGTTAGAGATCCGGTTAGGGTTACGATTGGACCTAGGGTTAGGGTTATGTTGAGGGCTAGGGTTAGAGATACGGTTAGGGTTACGATTGGACCTAGGGTTAGGGTTATGTTGAGGGCTAGGGTTAAAGATCCGGTTAGTGTTACGATTGGACCTAGGGTTAGGGTTATGTTGAGGGCTAGGGTTAGAGATCCGGTTAGGGTTACGATTGGACCTAGGGTTGGGTTATGTTGAGGGCTAGGGTTAGAGATCCGGTTAGGGTTACGATTGGACCTAGGGTTAGGGTTATGTTGAGGGCTAGGGTTAGAGATGCCGTTAGGGTTACGATTGGACCTAGGGTTAGGGTTATGTTGAGGGCTAGGGTTAGCGATGCCGTTAGGGTTGCGATTGGACCTAGGGTTAGGGTTATGTTGAGGGTTAGGGTTAGAGATCCGGTTAGGGTTACGATTGGACCTAGGGTTAGGGTTATGTTGAGGGCTAGGGTTAGAGATGCGGTTAGGGTTACGATTGGACCTAGGGTTAGGGTTATGTTGAGGGCTAGGGTTACAGATCCGGTTAGGGTTACGATTGGACCTAGGGTTAGGGTTATGTTGAGGGCTAGGGTTAGAGATCCGGTTAGGGTTACGATTGGACCTAGGGTTAGGGTTATGTTGAGGGCTAGGGTTAGAGATCCGGTTAGGGTTACGATTGGACCTAGGGTTAGGGTTATGTTGAGGGCTAGGGTTAGAGATCCGGTTAGGGTTACGATTGGACCTAGGGTTAGGGTTATGTTGAGGGCTAGGGTTAGAGATCCGGTTAGGGTTACGATTGGACCTAGGGTTAGGGTTATGTTGAGGGCTAGGGTTAGAGATCCAGTTAGGGTTACGATTGGACCTAGGGTTAGGGTTATGTTGAGGGCTAGGGTTAGAGATCCGGTTAGGGTTGGGATTGGACCTAGGGTTAGGGTTATGTTGAGGGTTAGGGTTAGAGATCCGGTTAGGGTTACGATTGGACCTGGTGTTAGCGTTATATTGAGGGCTAGGGTTTGAGATCCGGTTAGGGTTACGATTGGACCTAGGGTTAGGGTTATGTTGAGGGCTAGGGTTAGAGATGCGGTTAGGGTTACGATTGGACCTAGGGTTAGGCTTATGTTGAGGGCTAGGGTTAGAGATCCGGTTAGGGTTACGATTGGACCTAGGGTTAGGGTTATGTTGAGGGCTAGGGTTAGAGATCCGGTTAGGGTTACGATTCGACCTAGGGTTAGGGTTATGTTGAGGGCTAAGGTTAGAGAAGCGGTTCGGGTTACGATTCGACCTAGGGTTAGGGTTATGTTGAGGGCTAGGGTTAGAGATCCGGTTAGGGTTACGATTGGACCTAGGGTTAGGGTTATGTTGAGGGCTAGGGTTAGAGATCCGGTTAGGGTTACGATTGGACCTAGGGTTAGGGTTATGTTGAGGGCTAGGGTTAGAGATCCGGTTAGGGTTACGATTGGACCTAGGGTTAGGGTTATGTTGAGGGCTAGGGTTAGAGATCCGGTTAGGGTTACGATTGGACCTAGGGTTAGGGTTATGTTGAGGGCTAGGGTTAGAGATCTGGTTAGGGTTACGATTGGACCTAGGGTTAGGGTTTGGTTGAGGGCTAGGGTTAGAGATCCGGTTAGGGTTACGATTGGACCTAGGGTTAGGGTTATGTTGAGGACTAGGGTTAGAGATCCGGTTAGGGTTACGATTGGACCTAGGGTTAGGGTTATGTTGTGGGCTAGGGTTAGAGAGACGTTTAGGGTTACGATTGGACCTAGGGTTAGGGTTATGTTGAGGGCTAGGGCTAGAGATGCCGTTAGGGTTACGATTGGACCTAGGGTTAGGGTTATGTTGAAGGTTAGGGTTAGAGATCCGGTTAGGGTTACGATTGCACCTAGGGTTAGCGTTATGTTGAGGGCTAGGGTTAGAGATCCGGTCTGGGTTACGATTGGACCTAGGGTTACGGTTATGTTGAGGGCTAGGGTTAGAGATGCGGTTAGGGTTACGTTTGGACCTAGTGTTAGGGTTATGTTGAGGGCTAGGGTTAGAGATCCGGTTAGGGTTACGATTGGACCTAGGATTAGGGTTATGTTGACGGCTAGGGCTAGAGATCCGGTTAGGGTTATGATTGGACCTAGGGTTAGGGTTATGTTGAGGGCTAGGGTTAGATATCCGGTTAGGGTTACGATTGGACCTAGGGTTAGGGTTATGTTGAGGGCTAGGGTTAGAGATGCGGTTAGGGTTACGATTGGACCTAGGGTTAGGGTTATGTTGAGGGCTAGGGTTAGAGATCCGGTTAGGGTTACGATTGGACCTAGGGTTAGGGTTATGTTGAGGGCTAGGGTTAGAGATCCGGTCAGGGTTATGATTGGACCTAGGGTTAGGGTTATGTTGAGGGCTAGGGTTAGAGATCCGGTCAGGGTTACGATTGGACCTAGGGTTAGGGTTATGTTGAGGGCTAGGGTTAGAGATCCGGTCAGGGTTACGATTGGACCTAGGGTTAGGGTTATGTTGAGGGCTAGGTTTAGAGATGCGGTTAGGGTTACGATTGGACCTAGGGTTAGGGTTATGTTGAGGGCTAGGGTTAGAGATCCGGTTAGGGTTACGATTGGACCTAGGGTTAGGGTTATGTTGAGGGCTAGGGTTAGAGATCCGGTTAGGGTTACGATTGGACCTAGGGTTAGGGTTATGTTGAGGGCTAGGGTTAGAAATCCGGTTAGGGTTACGATTGGACCTAGGGTTAGGGTTATGTTCAGGGCTAGGGTTAGATATCCGGTTAGGGTTACGATTGGACCTAGGGTTAGGGTTATGTTGAGGGCTAGGGTTAGAGATCCAGTTAGGGTTACGATTGGACCTAGGGTTAGGGTTATGTTGAGGGCTAGGGTTAGAGATCCGGTTAGGGTTGGGATTGGACCTAGGGTTAGGGTTATGTTGAGGGTTAGGGTTAGAGATCCGGTTAGGGTTACGATTGGACCTGGTGTTAGCGTTATATTGAGGGCTAGGGTTTGAGATCCGGTTAGGGTTACGATTGGACCTAGGGTTAGGGTTATGTTGAGGGCTAGGGTTAGAGATCGGGTTAGGGTTACGATTGGACCTAGGGTTAGGGTTATGTTGAGGGCTAGGGTTAGAGATGCCGTTAGGGTTACGATTGGACCTAGGGTTAGGGTTATGTTGAGGGCTAGGGTTAGAGATCCGGTTAGGGTTACGATTGGACTTAGGGTTAGGGTTATGTTGAGGGCTAGGGATAGAGATGCGTTTAGGGTTACGATTGGACCTAGTGTTAGGGTTATGTTGAGGGCTAGGGTTAGAGATCCGGTTAGGGTTACGATTGGACCTAGGGTTAGGGTTATGTTGAGGGCTAGAGTTAGAGATCCGGTTAGGGTTACGATTGGACCTAGGGTTAGGGTTATGTTGAGGGCTAGGGTTAGAGAAGCGGTTCGGGTTACGATTCGAGCTAGGGTTAGGGTTATGTTGAGGGCTAGGGTTAGAGATGCGGTTAGGGTTACGATTGGACCTAGGGTTAGGGTTATGTTGAGGGCTAGGGTTAGAGATCCGGTTAGGGTTACGATTGGACCTAGGGTTAGGGTTATGTTGAGGGCTAGGGTTAGAGATCCGGTTAGGGTTACGATTGGACCTAGGGTTAGGGTTATGTTGAGGGCTAGGGTTAGAAATCCGGTTAGGGTTACGATTGGACCTAGGGTTAGGGTTATGTTTAGGGCTAGGGTTAGAGATGCCGTTAGGGTTACGATTGGACCTAGGGTTAGGGTTATGTTGAGGGCTAGGGTTAGAGATCGGGTTAGGGTTACGATTGGACCTAGGGTTAGGGTTATGTTGAGGGCTAGGGTTAGAGATGCCGTTAGGGTTACGATTGGACCTAGGGTTAGGGTTATGTTGAGGGCTAGGGTTAGAAATCCGGTTAGGGTTACGATTGGACCTAGGGTTAGGGTTATGTTGAGGGCTAGGGTTAGAGATGCGTTTAGGGTTACGATTGGACCTAGTGTTAGGGTTATGTTGAGGGCTAGGGTTAGAGATGCGTTTAGGGTTACGATTGGACCTAGTGTTAGGGTTATGTTGAGGGCTAGTGTTAGAGATCCGGTTAGGGTTACGATTGGACCTAGGGTTAGGGTTATGTTGACTGCTAGTGTTAGACATGCCGTTAGGGTTACGATTGGACCTAGGGTTAGGGTTATGTTGAGGGCTAGGGTTAGAGATCCGGTTAGGGTTACGATTGGACCTAGAGTTAGGGTTATGTTGAGGGCTAGGGTTAGATATCCGGTTAGGGTTACGATTGGACCTAGGGTTAGGGTTTGGTTGAGGGCTAGGGTTAGAGATCCGGTTAGGGTTACGATTGGACCTAGGGTTAGGGTTATGTTGAGGGCTAGGGTTAGAGATCCGTTTAGGGTTACGATTGGACCTAGGGTTAGGGTTATGTTGAGGGCTAGGGTTAGAGATCCGGTTAGGGTTACGATTGGACCTAGGGTTAGGGTTATGTTGAGGGCTAGGGTTAGAGATACGGTTAGGGTTACGATTGGACCTAGGGTTAGGGTTATGTTGAGGGCTAGGGTTAAAGATCCGGTTAGTGTTACGATTGGACCTAGGGTTAGGGTTATGTTGAGGGCTAGGGTTAGAGATCCGGTTAGGGTTACGATTGGACCTAGGGTTGGGTTATGTTGAGGGCTAGGGTTAGAGATCCGGTTAGGGTTACGATTGGACCTAGGGTTAGGGTTATGTTGAGGGCTAGGGTTAGCGATGCCGTTAGGGTTGCGATTGGACCTAGGGTTAGGGTTATGTTGAGGGCTAGGGTTAGCGATGCCGTTAGGGTTGCGATTGGACCTAGGGTTAGGGTTATGTTGAGGGTTAGGGTTAGAGATCCGGTTAGGGTTACGATTGGACCTAGGGTTAGGGTTATGTTGAGGGCTAGGGTTAGAGATGCGGTTAGGGTTACGATTGGACCTAGGGTTAGGGTTATGTTGAGGGCTAGGGTTACAGATCCGGTTAGGGTTACGATTGGACCTAGGGTTAGGGTTATGTTGAGGGCTAGGGTTAGAGATCCGGTTAGGGTTACGATTGGACCTAGGGTTAGGGTTATGTTGAGGGCTAGGGTTAGAGATCCGGTTAGGGTTACGATTGGACCTAGGGTTAGGGTTATGTTGAGGGCTAGGGTTAGAGATCCGGTTAGGGTTACGATTGGACCTAGGGTTAGGGTTATGTTGAGGGCTAGGGTTAGAGATCCGGTTAGGGTTACGATTGGACCTAGGGTTAGGGTTATGTTGAGGGCTAGGGTTAGAGATCCAGTTAGGGTTACGATTGGACCTAGGGTTAGGGTTATGTTGAGGGCTAGGGTTAGAGATCCGGTTAGGGTTGGGATTGGACCTAGGGTTAGGGTTATGTTGAGGGTTAGGGTTAGAGATCCGGTTAGGGTTACGATTGGACCTGGTGTTAGCGTTATATTGAGGGCTAGGGTTTGAGATCCGGTTAGGGTTACGATTGGACCTAGGGTTAGGGTTATGTTGAGGGCTAGGGTTAGAGATGCGGTTAGGGTTACGATTGGACCTAGGGTTAGGCTTATGTTGAGGGCTAGGGTTAGAGATCCGGTTAGGGTTACGATTGGACCTAGGGTTAGGGTTATGTTGAGGGCTAGGGTTAGAGATCCGGTTAGGGTTACGATTCGACCTAGGGTTAGGGTTATGTTGAGGGCTAAGGTTAGAGAAGCGGTTCGGGTTACGATTCGACCTAGGGTTAGGGTTATGTTGAGGGCTAGGGTTAGAGATCCGGTTAGGGTTACGATTGGACCTAGGGTTAGGGTTATGTTGAGGGCTAGGGTTAGAGATCCGGTTAGGGTTACGATTGGACCTAGGGTTAGGGTTATGTTGAGGGCTAGGGTTAGAGATCCGGTTAGGGTTACGATTGGACCTAGGGTTAGGGTTACGTTGAGGGCTAGGGTTAGAGATCCGGTTAGGGTTACGATTGGACCTAGGGTTAGGGTTATGTTGAGGGCTAGGGTTAGAGATCTGGTTAGTGTTACGATTGGACCTAGGGTTAGGGTTTGGTTGAGGGCTAGGGTTAGAGATCCGGTTAGGGTTACGATTGGACCTAGGGTTAGGGTTATGTTGAGGGCTAGGGTTAGAGATCCGGTTAGGGTTACGATTGGACCTAGGGTTAGGGTTATGTTGTGGGCTAGGGTTAGAGAGACGCTTAGGGTTACGATTGGACCTAGGGTTAGGGTTATGTTGAGGGCTAGGGCTAGAGATGCCGTTAGGGTTACGATTGGACCTAGGGTTAGGGTTATGTTGAAGGTTAGGGTTAGAGATCCGGTTAGGGTTACGATTGCACCTAGGGTTAGCGTTATGTTGAGGGCTAGGGTTAGAGATCCGGTCTGGGTTACGATTGGACCTAGGGTTACGGTTATGTTGAGGGCTAGGGTTAGAGATGCGGTTAGGGTTACGATTGGACCTAGTGTTAGGGTTATGTTGAGGGCTAGGGTTAGAGATCCGGTTAGGGTTACGATTGGACCTAGGATTAGGGTTATGTTGACGGCTAGGGCTAGAGATCCGGTTAGGGTTATGATTGGACCTAGGGTTAGGGTTATGTTGAGGGCTAGGGTTAGATATCCGGTTAGGGTTACGATTGGACCTAGGGTTAGGGTTATGTTGAGGGCTAGGGTTAGAGATGCGGTTAGGGTTACGATTGGACCTAGGGTTAGGGTTATGTTGAGGGCTAGGGTTAGAGATCCGGTTAGGGTTACGATTGGACCTAGGGTTAGGGTTATGTTGAGGGCTAGGGTTAGAGATCCGGTCAGGGTTATGATTGGACCTAGGGTTAGGGTTATGTTGAGGGCTAGGGTTAGAGATCCGGTCAGGGTTACGATTGGACCTAGGGTTAGGGTTATGTTGAGGGCTAGGGTTAGAGATCCGGTCAGGGTTACGATTGGACCTAGGGTTAGGGTTATGTTGAGGGCTAGGTTTAGAGATGCGGTTAGGGTTACGATTGGACCTAGGGTTAGGGTTATGTTGAGGGCTAGGGTTAGAGATCCGGTTAGGGTTACGATTGGACCTAGGGGTAGGGTTATGTTGAGGGCTAGGGTTAGAGATCCGGTTAGGGTTACGATTGGACCTAGGGTTAGGGTTATGTTGAGGGCTAGGGTTAGAGATCCGGTTAGGGTTACGATTGGACCTAGGGTTAGGGTTATGTTGAGGGCTAGGGTTAGAGAAGCGGTTCGGGTTACGATTCGAGCTAGGGTTAGGGTTATGTTGAGGGCTAGGGTTAGAGATGCGGTTAGGGTTACGATTGGACCTAGGGTTAGGGTTATGTTGAGGGCTAGGGTTAGAGATCCGGTTAGGGTTACGATTGGACCTAGGGTTAGGGTTATGTTGAGGGCTAGGGTTAGAGATCCGGTTAGGGTTACGATTGGACCTAGGGTTAGGGTTATGTTGAGGGCTAGGGTTAGAGATCCGGTTAGGGTTACGATTGGACCTAGGGTTAGGGTTATGTTTAGGGCTAGGGTTAGAGATCCAGTTAGGGTTACGATTGGACCTAGGGTTAGGGTTATGTTGAGGGCTAGGTTAGAGATCCGGTTAGGGTTACGATTGGACCTAGGGTTAGGGTTATGTTGAGGGCTAGGTTTAGAGATGCCGTTAGGGTTGGGATTGGACCTAGGGTTAGGGTTATGTTGAGGGTTAGGGTTAGAGATCCGGTTATGGTTACGATTGGACCTGGTGTTAGCGTTATATTGAGGGCTAGGGTTTGAGATCCGGTTAGGGTTACGATTGGACCTAGGGTTAGGGTTATGTTGAGGGCTAGGGTTAGAGATGCGGTTAGGGTTACGATTGGACCTAGGGTTAGGCTTATGTTGAGGGCTAGGGTTAGAGATCTGGTTAGGGTTACGATTGGACCTAGGGTTAGGGTTATGTTGAGGGCTAGGGTTAGAGATCCGGTTAGGGTTACGATTGGACCTAGGGTTAGGGTTATGTTGAGGGCTAGGGTTAGAGATCCGGTTAGGGTTACGATTGGACCAAGGGTTAGGGTTATGTTGAGGGCTAGGGTTAGAGAAGCGGTTAGGGTTACGATTGGACCTAGGGTTAGGGTTATGTTGAGGGCTAGGGTTAGAGATCCGGTTAGGGTTACGATTGGACCTAGGGTTAGGGTTATGTTGAGGGCTAGGGTTAGAGATGCCGTTAGGGTTACGATTGGACCTAGGGTTAGGGTTATGTCGAGGGTTAGGGTTAGAGATCCGGTTAGGGTTACGATTGGACCTAGGGTTAGGGTTATGTTGAGGGCTAGGGTTAGAGATGCGGTTAGGGTTACGATTGGACCTAGGGTTAGGGTTATGTTGAGGGCTAGGGTTACAGATCCGGTTAGGGTTACGATTGGACCAAGGGTTAGGGTTATGTTGAGGGCTAGGGTTAGAGAAGCGGTTAGGGTTACGATTGGACCTAGGGTTAGGGTTATGTTGAGGGCTAGGGTTAGAGATCCGGTTAGGGTTACGATTGGACCAAGGGTTAGGGTTATGTTGAGGGCTAGGGTTAGAGAAGCGGTTAGGGTTACGATTGGACCTAGGGTTAGGGTTATGTTGAGGGCTAGGGTTAGAGATGCCATTAGGGTTACGATTGGACCTAGGGTTAGGGTTATGTTGAGGGCTAGGGTTAGAGATGCCGTTAGGGTTGCGATTGGACCTAGGGTTAGGGTTATGTCGAGGGTTAGGGTTAGAGATCCGGTTAGGGTTACGATTGGACCTAGGGTTAGGGTTATGTTGAGGGCTAGGGTTAGAGATGCGGTTAGGGTTACGATTGGACCTAGGGTTAGGGTTATGTTGAGGGCTAGGGTTACAGATCCGGTTAGGGTTACGATTGGACCTAGGGTTAGGGTTATGTTGAGGGCTAGGGTTAGAGATCCGGTTAGGGTTACGATTGGACCTAGGGTTAGGGTTATGTTGAGGGCTAGGGTTAGAGATCCGGTTAGGGTTACGATTGGACCTAGGGTTAGGGTTATGTTGAGGGCTAGGGTTAGAGATCCGGTTAGGGTTACGATTGGACCTAGGGTTAGGGTTATGTTGAGGGCTAGGGTTAGAGATCCGGTTAGGGTTACGATTGGACCTAGGGTTAGGGTTATGTTGAGGGCTAGGGTTAGAGATCCAGTTCGGGTTACGATTGGACCTAGGGTTAGGGTTATGTTGAGGGCTAGGGTTAGAGATCCGGTTAGGGTTGGGATTGGACCTAGGGTTAGGGTTATGTTGAGGGTTAGGGTTAGAGATCCGGTTAGGGTTACGATTGGACCCGGTGTTAGCGTTATATTGAGGGCTAGGGTTTGAGATCCGGTTAGGGTTACGATTGGACCTAGGGTTAGGGTTATGTTGAGGGCTAGGGTTAGAGATGCGGTTAGGGTTACGATTGGACCTAGGGTTAGGCTTATGTTGAGGGCTAGGGTTAGAGATCCGGTTAGGGTTACGATTGGACCTAGGGTTAGGGTTATGTTGAGGGCTAGGGTTAGAGATCCGGTTAGGGTTACGATTGGACCTAGGGTTAGGGTTATGTTGAGGGCTAGGGTTAGAGAAGCGGTTCGGGTTACGATTCGACCTAGGGTTAGGGTTATGTTGAGGGCTAGGGTTAGAGATGCGGTTAGGGTTACGATTGGACCTAGGGTTAGGGTTATGTTGAGGGCTAGGGTTAGAGATCCGGTTAGGGTTACGATGGACCTAGGGTTAGGGTTATGTTGAGGGCTAGGGTTAGAGATCCGGTTAGGCTTACGATTGGACCTAGGGTTAGGGTTATGTTGAGGGCTAGGGTTAGAGATCCGGTTAGGGTTACGATTGGACCTAAGGTTAGGGTTATGTTGAGGGCTAGGGTTAGAGATCCGGTTAGGGTTACGATTGGACCTAGGGTTAGGGTTATGTTGAGGGCTAGGGTTAGAGAAGCGGTTCGGGTTACGATTCGACCTAGGGTTAGGGTTATGTTGAGGGCTAGGGTTAGAGATGCGGTTAGGGTTACGATTGGACCTAGGGTTAGGGTTATGTTGAGGGCTAGGGTTAGAGATGCGGTTAGGGTTACGATTGGACCTAGGGTTAGGGTTATGTTGAGGGCTAGGGTTAGAGATCCGGTTAGGGTTACGATTGGACCTAGGGTTAGGGTTATGTTGAGGGCTAGGGTTAGAGATCCGGTTAGGGTTCCGATTGGACCTAGGGTTAGGGTTATGTTGAGGGCTAGGGTTAGAGATCCGGTTAGGGTTACGATTGGACCTAGGGTTAGGGTTATGTTTAGGGCTAGGGTTAGAGATCCAGTTAGGGTTACGATTGGACCTAGGGTTAGGGTTATGTTGAGGGCTAGGGTTAGAGATCCGGTTAGGGTTACGATTGGACCTAGGGTTAGGGTTATGTTGAGGGCTAGGTTTAGAGATGCCGTTAGGGTTGGGATTGGACCTAGGGTTAGGGTTATGTTGAGGGTTAGGGTTAGAGATCCGGTTAGGGTTACGATTGGACCTGGTGTTAGCGTTATATTGAGGGCTAGGGTTTGAGATCTGGTTAGGGTTACGATTGGACCTAGGGTTAGGGTTATGTTGAGGGCTAGGGTTAGAGATCCGGTTAGGGTTACGATTGGACCTAGGGTTAGGGTTATGTTGAGGGCTAGGGTTAGAGATCCGGTTAGGGTTACGATTGGACCTAGGGTTAGGGTTATGTTGAGGGCTAGGGTTAGAGATGCGGTTAGGGTTACGATTGGACCTAGGGTTAGGCTTATGTTGAGGGCTAGGGTTAGAGATCCGGTTAGGGTTACGATTGGACCTAGGGTTAGGGTTATGTTGAGGGCTAGGGTTAGAGATCCGGTTAGGGTTACGATTCGACCTAGGGTTAGGGTTATGTTGAGGGCTAAGGTTAGAGAAGCGGTTCGGGTTACGATTCGACCTAGGGTTAGGGTTATGTTGAGGGCTAGGGTTAGAGATCCGGTTAGGGTTACGATTGGACCTAGGGTTAGGGTTATGTTGAGGGCTAGGGTTAGAGATCCGGTTAGGGTTACGATTGGACCTAGGGTTAGGGTTATGTTGAGGGCTAGGGTTAGAGATCCGGTTAGGGTTACGATTGGACCTAGGGTTAGGGTTACGTTGGGGGCTAGGGTTAGAGATCCGGTTAGGGTTACGATTGGACCTAGGGTTAGGGTTATGTTGAGGGCTAGGGTTAGAGATCTGGTTAGTGTTACGATTGGACCTAGGGTTAGGGTTTGGTTGAGGGCTAGGGTTAGAGATCCGGTTAGGGTTACGATTGGACCTAGGGTTAGGGTTATGTTGAGGGCTAGGGTTAGAGATCCGGTTAGGGTTACGATTGGACCTAGGGTTAGGGTTATGTTGTGGGCTAGGGTTAGAGAGACGGTTAGGGTTACGATTGGACCTAGGGTTAGGGTTATGTTGAGGGCTAGGGCTAGAGATGCCGTTAGGGTTACGATTGGACCTAGGGTTAGGGTTATGTTGAAGGTTAGGGTTAGAGATCCGGTTAGGGTTACGATTGCACCTAGGGTTAGCGTTATGTTGAGGGCTAGGGTTAGAGATCCGGTCTGGGTTACGATTGGACCTAGGGTTACGGTTATGTTGAGGGCTAGGGTTAGAGATGCGGTTAGGGTTACGATTGGACCTAGTGTTAGGGTTATGTTGAGGGCTAGGGTTAGAGATCCGGTTAGGGTTACGATTGGACCTAGGATTAGGGTTATGTTGACGGCTAGGGCTAGAGATCCGGTTAGGGTTATGATTGGACCTAGGGTTAGGGTTATGTTGAGGGCTAGGGTTAGATATCCGGTTAGGGTTACGATTGGACCTAGGGTTAGGGTTATGTTGAGGGCTAGGGTTAGAGATGCGGTTAGGGTTACGATTGGACCTAGGGTTAGGGTTATGTTGAGGGCTAGGGTTAGAGATCCGGTTAGGGTTACGATTGGACCTAGGGTTAGGGTTATGTTGAGGGCTAGGGTTAGAGATCCGGTCAGGGTTATGATTGGACCTAGGGTTAGGGTTATGTTGAGGGCTAGGGTTAGAGATCCGGTCAGGGTTACGATTGGACCTAGGGTTAGGGTTATGTTGAGGGCTAGGGTTAGAGATCCGGTCAGGGTTACGATTGGACCTAGGGTTAGGGTTATGTTGAGGGCTAGGTTTAGAGATGCGGTTAGGGTTACGATTGGACCTAGGGTTAGGGTTATGTTGAGGGCTAGGGTTAGAGATCCGGTTAGGGTTACGATTGGACCTAGGGGTAGGGTTATGTTGAGGGCTAGGGTTAGAGATCCGGTTAGGGTTACGATTGGACCTAGGGTTAGGGTTATGTTGAGGGCTAGGGTTAGAGATCCGGTTAGGGTTACGATTGGACCTAGGGTTAGGGTTATGTTGAGGGCTAGGGTTAGAAAAGCGGTTCGGGTTACGATTCGAGCTAGGGTTAGGGTTATGTTGAGGGCTAGGGTTAGAGATGCGGTTAGGGTTACGATTGGACCTAGGGTTAGGGTTATGTTGAGGGCTAGGGTTAGAGATCCGGTTAGGGTTACGATTGGACCTAGGGTTAGGGTTATGTTGAGGGCTAGGGTTAGAGATCCGGTTAGGGTTACGATTGGACCTAGGGTTAGGGTTATGTTGAGGGCTAGGGTTAGAGATCCGGTTAGGGTTACGATTGGACCTAGGGTTAGGGTTATGTTTAGGGCTAGGGTTAGAGATCCAGTTAGGGTTACGATTGGACCTAGGGTTAGGGTTATGTTGAGGGCTAGGTTAGAGATCCGGTTAGGGTTACGATTGGACCTAGGGTTAGGGTTATGTTGAGGGCTAGGTTTAGAGATGCCGTTAGGGTTGGGATTGGACCTAGGGTTAGGGTTATGTTGAGGGTTAGGGTTAGAGATCCGGTTATGGTTACGATTGGACCTGGTGTTAGCGTTATATTGAGGGCTAGGGTTTGAGATCCGGTTAGGGTTACGATTGGACCTAGGGTTAGGGTTATGTTGAGGGCTAGGGTTAGAGATGCGGTTAGGGTTACGATTGGACCTAGGGTTAGGCTTATGTTGAGGGCTAGGGTTAGAGATCTGGTTAGGGTTACGATTGGACCTAGGGTTAGGGTTATGTTGAGGGCTAGGGTTAGAGATCCGGTTAGGGTTACGATTGGACCTAGGGTTAGGGTTATGTTGAGGGCTAGGGTTAGAGATCCGGTTAGGGTTACGATTGGACCAAGGGTTAGGGTTATGTTGAGGGCTAGGGTTAGAGAAGCGGTTAGGGTTACGATTGGACCTAGGGTTAGGGTTATGTTGAGGGCTAGGGTTAGAGATCCGGTTAGGGTTACGATTGGACCTAGGGTTCGGGTTATGTTGAGGGCTAGGGTTAGAGATGCCGTTAGGGTTGCGATTGGACCTAGTGTTAGGGTTATGTCGAGGGTTAGGGTTAGAGATCCGGTTAGGGTTACGATTGGACCTAGGGTTAGGGTTATGTTGAGGGCTAGGGTTAGAGATGCGGTTAGGGTTACGATTGGACCTAGGGTTAGGGTTATGTTGAGGGCTAGGGTTACAGATCCGGTTAGGGTTACGATTGGACCAAGGGTTAGGGTTATGTTGAGGGCTAGGGTTAGAGAAGCGGTTAGGGTTACGATTGGACCTAGGGTTAGGGTTATGTTGAGGGCTAGGGTTAGAGATCCGGTTAGGGTTACGATTGGACCAAGGGTTAGGGTTATGTTGAGGGCTAGGGTTAGAGAAGCGGTTAGGGTTACGATTGGACCTAGGGTTAGGGTTATGTTGAGGGCTAGGGTTAGAGATGCCATTAGGGTTACGATTGGACCTAGGGTTGGGGTTATGTTGAGGGCTAGGGTTAGAGATGCCGTTAGGGTTGCGATTGGACCTAGGGTTAGGGTTATGTCGAGGGTTAGGGTTAGAGATCCGGTTAGGGTTACGATTGGACCTAGGGTTAGGGTTATGTTGAGGGCTAGGGTTAGAGATGCGGTTAGGGTTACGATTGGACCTAGGGTTAGGGTTATGTTGAGGGCTAGGGTTACAGATCCGGTTAGGGTTACGATTGGACCTAGGGTTAGGGTTATGTTGAGGGCTAGGGTTAGAGATCCGGTTAGGGTTACGATTGGACCTAGGGTTAGGGTTATGTTGAGGGCTAGGGTTAGAGATCCGGTTAGGGTTACGATTGGACCTAGGGTTAGGGTTATGTTGAGGGCTAGGGTTAGAGATCCGGTTAGGGTTACGATTGGACCTAGGGTTAGGGTTATGTTGAGGGCTAGGGTTAGAGATCCGGTTAGGGTTACGATTGGACCTAGGGTTAGGGTTATGTTGAGGGCTAGGGTTAGAGATCCAGTTCGGGTTACGATTGGACCTAGGGTTAGGGTTATGTTGAGGGCTAGGGTTAGAGATCCGGTTAGGGTTGGGATTGGACCTAGGGTTAGGGTTATGTTGAGGGTTAGGGTTAGAGATCCGGTTAGGGTTACGATTGGACCCGGTGTTAGCGTTATATTGAGGGCTAGGGTTTGAGATCCGGTTAGGGTTACGATTGGACCTAGGGTTAGGGTTATGTTGAGGGCTAGGGTTAGAGATGCGGTTAGGGTTACGATTGGACCTAGGGTTAGGCTTATGTTGAGGGCTAGGGTTAGAGATCCGGTTAGGGTTACGATTGGACCTAGGGTTAGGGTTATGTTGAGGGCTAGGGTTAGAGATCCGGTTAGGGTTACGATTGGACCTAGGGTTAGGGTTATGTTGAGGGCTAGGGTTAGAGAAGCGGTTCGGGTTACGATTCGACCTAGGGTTAGGGTTATGTTGAGGGCTAGGGTTAGAGATGCGGTTAGGGTTACGATTGGACCTAGGGTTAGGGTTATGTTGAGGGCTAGGGTTAGAGTTCCGGTTAGGGTTACGATGGACCTAGGGTTAGGGTTATGTTGAGGGCTAGGGTTAGAGATCCGGTTAGGGTTACGATTGGACCTAGGGTTAGGGTTATGTTGAGGGCTAGGGTTAGAGATCCGGTTAGGGTTACGATTGGACCTAAGGTTAGGGTTATGTTGAGGGCTAGGGTTAGAGATCCGGTTAGGGTTACGATTGGACCTAGGGTTAGGGTTATGTTGAGGGCTAGGGTTAGAGAAGCGGTTCGGGTTACGATTCGACCTAGGGTTAGGGTTATGTTGAGGGCTAGGGTTAGAGATGCGGTTAGGGTTACGATTGGACCTAGGGTTAGGGTTATGTTGAGGGCTAGGGTTAGAGATGCGGTTAGGGTTACGATTGGACCTAGGGTTAGGGTTATGTTGAGGGCTAGGGTTAGAGATCCGGTTAGGGTTACGATTGGACCTAGGGTTAGGGTTATGTTGAGGGCTAGGGTTAGAGATCCGGTTAGGGTTCCGATTGGACCTAGGGTTAGGGTTATGTTGAGGGCTAGGGTTAGAGATCCGGTTAGGGTTACGATTGGACCTAGGGTTAGGGTTATGTTTAGGGCTAGGGTTAGAGATCCAGTTAGGGTTACGATTGGACCTAGGGTTAGGGTTATGTTGAGGGCTAGGGTTAGAGATCCGGTTAGGGTTACGATTGGACCTAGGGTTAGGGTTATGTTGAGGGCTAGGTTTAGAGATGCCGTTAGGGTTGGGATTGGACCTAGGGTTAGGGTTATGTTGAGGGTTAGGGTTAGAGATCCGGTTAGGGTTACGATTGGACCTGGTGTTAGCGTTATATTGAGGGCTAGGGTTTGAGATCTGGTTAGGGTTACGATTGGACCTAGGGTTAGGGTTATGTTGAGGGCTAGGGTTAGAGATCCGGTTAGGGTTACGATTGGACCTAGGGTTAGGGTTATGTTGAGGGCTAGGGTTAGAGATCCGGTTAGGGTTACGATTGGACCAAGGGTTAGGGTTATGTTGAGGGCTAGGGTTAGAGATGCGGTTAGGGTTACGATTGGACCTAGGGTTAGGGTTATGTTGAGGGCTAGGGTTAGAGAAGCGGTTCGGGTTACGATTGGACCTAGGGTTAGGGTTATGTTGAGGGCTAGGGTTAGAGATCCGGTTAGGGTTCCGATTGGACCTAGGGTTAGGGTTATGTTGAGGGCTAGGGTTAGAGATCCGGTTAGGGTTACGATTGGACCTAGGGTTAGGGTTATGTTTAGGGCTAGGGTTAGAGATCCAGTTAGGGTTACGATTGGACCTAGGGTTAGGGTTATGTTGAGGGCTAGGGTTAGAGATCCGGTTAGGGTTACGATTGGACCTAGGGTTAGGGTTATGTTGAGGGCTAGGTTTAGAGATGCCGTTAGGGTTGGGATTGGACCTAGGGTTAGGGTTATGTTGAGGGTTAGGGTTAGAGATCCGGTTAGGGTTACGATTGGACCTGGTGTTAGCGTTATATTGAGGGCTAGGGTTTGAGATCCGGTTAGGGTTACGATTGGACCTAGGGTTAGGGTTATGTTGAGGGCTAGGGTTAGAGATGCGGTTAGGGTTACGATTGGACCTAGGGTTAGGCTTATGTTGAGGGCTAGGGTTAGAGATCTGGTTAGGGTTACGATTGGACCTAGGGTTAGGGTTACGATTGGACCTAGGGTTAGGCTTATGTTGAGGGCTAGGGTTAGAGATCTGGTTAGGGTTACGATTGGACCTAGGGTTAGGGTTATGTTGAGGGCTAGGGTTAGAGATCCGGTTAGGGTTACGATTGGACCTAGGGTTAGGGTTATGTTGAGGGCTAGGGTTAGAGATCCGGTTAGGGTTACGATTGGACCAAGGGTTAGGGTTATGTTGAGGGCTAGGGTTAGAGAAGCGGTTAGGGTTACGATTCGACCTAGGGTTAGGGTTATGTTGAGGGCTAGGGTTAGAGATCCGGTTAGGGTTACGATTGGACCTACGGTTAGGGTTATGTTGAGGGCTAGGGTTAGAGATCCGGTTAGGGTTACGATTGGACCTAGGGTTAGGGTTATGTTGAGGGCTAGGGTTAGAGATCCGGTTAGGGTTACGATTGGACCTAGGGTTAGGGTTATGTTGAGGGCTAGGGTTAGAGATCCGGTTAGGGTTACGATTGGACCTAGGGTTAGGGTTATGTTGAGGGCTAGGGTTAGACATCCGGTTAGGGTTACGATTGGACCTAGGGTTAGGGTTATGTTGAGGGCTAGGTTTAGAGATCCGGTTAGGGTTACGATTGGACCTAGCGTTAGGGTTATGTTGAGGGCTAGGGTTAGACATCCGGTTAGGGTTACGATTGGACCTAGGGTTAGGGTTATGTTGAGGGCTAGGGTTAGAGATCCGGTTAGGGTTACGATTGGACCTAGGGTTAGGGTTATGTTGTGGGCTAGGGTTAGAGAGACGGTTAGCGTTACGAATGGACCTAGGGTTAGGGTTATGTTGAGGGCTAGGGTTAGAGATCCGGTTAGGGTTACGATTGGACCTAGGGTTAGGGTTATGTTGAGGGCTAGGGTTAGAGATGCCGTTAGGGTTACGATTGGACCTAAGGTTAGGGTTATGTTGAGGGTTAGGGTTAGAGATCCGGTTAGGGTTACGATTGGACCTAGGGTTAGGGTTATGTTGAGGGCTAGGGTTAGAGAATCGGTTAGGGTTACGATTGGACCTAGGGTTAGGGTTATGTTGAGGGCTAGGGTTAGAGATCCGGTTAGGGGTACGAATGGACCTAGGGTTAGGGTTATGTTGAGGGCTAGGGTTAGAGATCCGGTTAGGGTTACGATTGGACCTAGGGTTAGGGTTATGTTGAGGGCTAGGTTTAGAGATCCCGTTAGGGTTACGATTGGACCAAGGGTTAGGGTTATGTTGAGGGCTAGTGTTAGAGATCCGGTTAGGGTTACGATTGGACCTAGGGTTAGGGTTATGTTGTGGGCTAGGGTTAGAGAGACGGTTAGGGTTACGATTGGACCTAGGGTTAGGGTTATGTTGTGGGCTAGGGTTAGAGAGACGGTTAGGGTTACGATTGGACCTAGGGTTAGGGTTATGTTGTGGGCTAGGGTTAGAGATCCGGTTAGGGTTACGATTCGAGCTAGGGTTAGGGTTATGTTGAGGGCTAGGGTTAGAGATGCGGTTAGGGTTACGATTGGACCTAGGGTTAGGGTTATGTTGAGGGCTAGGGTTAGAGATCCGGTTAGGGTTACGATTGGACCTAGGGTTAGGGTTATGTTGAGGGCTAGGGTTAGAGATCCGGTTAGGGTTACGATTGGACCTAGGGTTAGGGTTATGTTGAGGGCTAGGGTTAGAGATCCGGTTAGGGTTACGATTGGACCTAGGGTTAGGGTTATGTTGAGGGCTAGGGTTAGAGATCCGGTTAGGGTTACGATGGACCTAGGGTTAGGGTTATGTTGAGGGCTAGGGTTAGAGATCCGGTTAGGGTTACGATTGGACCTAGGGTTAGGGTTATGTTGAGGGCTAGGGTTAGAGATCCGGTTAGGGTTACGATTGGACCTAAGGTTAGGGTTATGTTGAGGGCTTGGGTTAGAGATCCGGTTAGGGTTACGATTGGACCTAGGGTTAGGGTTATGTTGAGGGCTAGGGTTAGAGAAGCGGTTCGGGTTACGATTCGACCTAGGGTTAGGGTTATGCTAGAGATGCCGTTAGGGTTACGATTGGACCTAGGGTTAGGGTTATGTTGAAGGTTAGGGTTAGAGATCCGGTTAGGGTTACGATTGCACCTAGGGTTAGCGTTATGTTGAGGGCTAGGGTTAGAGATCCGGTCTGGGTTACGATTGGACCTAGGGTTACGGTTATGTTGAGGGCTAGGGTTAGAGATGCGGTTAGGGTTACGTTTGGACCTAGTGTTAGGGTTATGTTGAGGGCTAGGGTTAGAGATCCGGTTAGGGTTACGATTGGACCTAGGATTAGGGTTATGTTGACGGCTAGGGCTAGAGATCCGGTTAGGGTTATGATTGGACCTAGGGTTAGGGTTATGTTGAGGGCTAGGGTTAGATATCCGGTTAGGGTTACGATTGGACCTAGGGTTAGGGTTATGTTGAGGGCTAGGGTTAGAGATGCGGTTAGGGTTACGATTGGACCTAGGGTTAGGGTTATGTTGAGGGCTAGGGTTAGAGATCCGGTTAGGGTTACGATTGGACCTAGGGTTAGGGTTATGTTGAGGGCTAGGGTTAGAGATCCGGTCAGGGTTATGATTGGACCTAGGGTTAGGGTTATGTTGAGGGCTAGGGTTAGAGATCCGGTCAGGGTTACGATTGGACCTAGGGTTAGGGTTATGTTGAGGGCTAGGGTTAGAGATCCGGTCAGGGTTACGATTGGACCTAGGGTTAGGGTTATGTTGAGGGCTAGGTTTAGAGATGCGGTTAGGGTTACGATTGGACCTAGGGTTAGGGTTATGTTGAGGGCTAGGGTTAGAGATCCGGTTAGGGTTACGATTGGACCTAGGGTTAGGGTTATGTTGAGGGCTAGGGTTAGAGATCCGGTTAGGGTTACGATTGGACCTAGGGTTAGGGTTATGTTGAGGGCTAGGGTTAGAGATCCGGTTAGGGTTACGATTGGACCTAGGGTTAGGGTTATGTTCAGGGCTAGGGTTAGATATCCGGTTAGGGTTACGATTGGACCTAGGGTTAGGGTTATGTTGAGGGCTAGGGTTAGAGATCCAGTTAGGGTTACGATTGGACCTAGGGTTAGGGTTATGTTGAGGGCTAGGGTTAGAGATCCGGTTAGGGTTGGGATTGGACCTAGGGTTAGGGTTATGTTGAGGGTTAGGGTTAGAGATCCGGTTAGGGTTACGATTGGACCTGGTGTTAGCGTTATATTGAGGGCTAGGGTTTGAGATCCGGTTAGGGTTACGATTGGACCTAGGGTTAGGGTTATGTTGAGGGCTAGGGTTAGAGATCGGGTTAGGGTTACGATTGGACCTAGGGTTAGGGTTATGTTGAGGGCTAGGGTTAGAGATGCCGTTAGGGTTACGATTGGACCTAGGGTTAGGGTTATGTTGAGGGCTAGGGTTAGAGATCCGGTTAGGGTTACGATTGGACTTAGGGTTAGGGTTATGTTGAGGGCTAGGGATAGAGATGCGTTTAGGGTTACGATTGGACCTAGTGTTAGGGTTATGTTGAGGGCTAGGGTTAGAGATCCGGTTAGGGTTACGATTGGACCTAGGGTTAGGGTTATGTTGAGGGCTAGAGTTAGAGATCCGGTTAGGGTTACGATTGGACCTAGGGTTAGGGTTATGTTGAGGGCTAGGGTTAGAGAAGCGGTTCGGGTTACGATTCGAGCTAGGGTTAGGGTTATGTTGAGGGCTAGGGTTAGAGATGCGGTTAGGGTTACGATTGGACCTAGGGTTAGGGTTATGTTGAGGGCTAGGGTTAGAGATCCGGTTAGGGTTACGATTGGACCTAGGGTTAGGGTTATGTTGAGGGCTAGGGTTAGAGATCCGGTTAGGGTTACGATTGGACCTAGGGTTAGGGTTATGTTGAGGGCTAGGGTTAGAAATCCGGTTAGGGTTACGATTGGACCTAGGGTTAGGGTTATGTTTAGGGCTAGGGTTAGAGATGCCGTTAGGGTTACGATTGGACCTAGGGTTAGGGTTATGTTGAGGGCTAGGGTTAGAGATCGGGTTAGGGTTACGATTGGACCTAGGGTTAGGGTTATGTTGAGGGCTAGGGTTAGAGATGCCGTTAGGGTTACGATTGGACCTAGGGTTAGGGTTATGTTGAGGGCTAGGGTTAGAAATCCGGTTAGGGTTACGATTGGACCTAGGGTTAGGGTTATGTTGAGGGCTAGGGTTAGAGATGCGTTTAGGGTTACGATTGGACCTAGTGTTAGGGTTATGTTGAGGGCTAGGGTTAGAGATGCGTTTAGGGTTACGATTGGACCTAGTGTTAGGGTTATGTTGAGGGCTAGTGTTAGAGATCCGGTTAGGGTTACGATTGGACCTAAGGTTAGGGTTATGTTGACTGCTAGTGTTAGACATGCCGTTAGGGTTACGATTGGACCTAGGGTTAGGGTTATGTTGAGGGCTAGGGTTAGAGATCCGGTTAGGGTTACGATTGGACCTAGAGTTAGGGTTATGTTGAGGGCTAGGGTTAGATATCCGGTTAGGGTTACGATTGGACCTAGGGTTAGGGTTTGGTTGAGGGCTAGGGTTAGAGATCCGGTTAGGGTTACGATTGGACCTAGGGTTAGGGTTATGTTGAGGGCTAGGGTTAGAGATCCGTTTAGGGTTACGATTGGACCTAGGGTTAGGGTTATGTTGAGGGCTAGGGTTAGAGATCCGGTTAGGGTTACGATTGGACCTAGGGTTAGGGTTATGTTGAGGGCTAGGGTTAGAGATACGGTTAGGGTTACGATTGGACCTAGGGTTAGGGTTATGTTGAGGGCTAGGGTTAAAGATCCGGTTAGTGTTACGATTGGACCTAGGGTTAGGGTTATGTTGAGGGCTAGGGTTAGAGATCCGGTTAGGGTTACGATTGGACCTAGGGTTGGGTTATGTTGAGGGCTAGGGTTAGAGATCCGGTTAGGGTTACGATTGGACCTAGGGTTAGGGTTATGTTGAGGGCTAGGGTTAGCGATGCCGTTAGGGTTGCGATTGGACCTAGGGTTAGGGTTATGTTGAGGGCTAGGGTTAGCGATGCCGTTAGGGTTGCGATTGGACCTAGGGTTAGGGTTATGTTGAGGGTTAGGGTTAGAGATCCGGTTAGGGTTACGATTGGACCTAGGGTTAGGGTTATGTTGAGGGCTAGGGTTAGAGATGCGGTTAGGGTTACGATTGGACCTAGGGTTAGGGTTATGTTGAGGGCTAGGGTTACAGATCCGGTTAGGGTTACGATTGGACCTAGGGTTAGGGTTATGTTGAGGGCTAGGGTTAGAGATCCGGTTAGGGTTACGATTGGACCTAGGGTTAGGGTTATGTTGAGGGCTAGGGTTAGAGATCCGGTTAGGGTTACGATTGGACCTAGGGTTAGGGTTATGTTGAGGGCTAGGGTTAGAGATCCGGTTAGGGTTACGATTGGACCTAGGGTTAGGGTTATGTTGAGGGCTAGGGTTAGAGATCCGGTTAGGGTTACGATTGGACCTAGGGTTAGGGTTATGTTGAGGGCTAGGGTTAGAGATCCAGTTAGGGTTACGATTGGACCTAGGGTTAGGGTTATGTTGAGGGCTAGGGTTAGAGATCCGGTTAGGGTTGGGATTGGACCTAGGGTTAGGGTTATGTTGAGGGTTAGGGTTAGAGATCCGGTTAGGGTTACGATTGGACCTGGTGTTAGCGTTATATTGAGGGCTAGGGTTTGAGATCCGGTTAGGGTTACGATTGGACCTAGGGTTAGGGTTATGTTGAGGGCTAGGGTTAGAGATGCGGTTAGGGTTACGATTGGACCTAGGGTTAGGCTTATGTTGAGGGCTAGGGTTAGAGATCCGGTTAGGGTTACGATTGGACCTAGGGTTAGGGTTATGTTGAGGGCTAGGGTTAGAGATCCGGTTAGGGTTACGATTCGACCTAGGGTTAGGGTTATGTTGAGGGCTAAGGTTAGAGAAGCGGTTCGGGTTACGATTCGACCTAGGGTTAGGGTTATGTTGAGGGCTAGGGTTAGAGATCCGGTTAGGGTTACGATTGGACCTAGGGTTAGGGTTATGTTGAGGGCTAGGGTTAGAGATCCGGTTAGGGTTACGATTGGACCTAGGGTTAGGCTTATGTTGAGGGCTAGGGTTAGAGATCCGGTTAGGGTTACGATTGGACCTAGGGTTAGGGTTATGTTGAGGGCTAGGGTTAGAGATCCGGTTAGGGTTACGATTCGACCTAGGGTTAGGGTTATGTTGAGGGCTAAGGTTAGAGAAGCGGTTCGGGTTACGATTCGACCTAGGGTTAGGGTTATGTTGAGGGCTAGGGTTAGAGATCCGGTTAGGGTTACGATTGGACCTAGGGTTAGGGTTATGTTGAGGGCTAGGGTTAGAGATCCGGTTAGGGTTACGATTGGACCTAGGGTTAGGGTTATGTTGAGGGCTAGGGTTAGAGATCCGGTTAGGGTTACGATTGGACCTAGGGTTAGGGTTATGTTGAGGGCTAAGGTTAGAGAAGCGGTTCGGGTTACGATTCGACCTAGGGTTAGGGTTATGTTGAGGGCTAGGGTTAGAGAAGCGGTTAGGGTTACGATTGGACCTAGGGTTAGGGTTATGTTGAGGGCTAGGGTTAGAGATGCCGTTAGGGTTACGATTGGACCTAGGGTTAGGGTTATGTTGAGGGATAGGGTTAGAGATGCCGTTAGGGTTGCGATTGGACCTAGGGTTAGGGTTATGTCGAGGGTTAGGGTTAGAGATCCGGTTAGGGTTACGATTGGACCTAGGGTTAGGGTTATGTTGAGGGCTAGGGTTAGAGATGCGGTTAGGGTTACGATTGGACCTAGGGTTAGGGTTATGTTGAGGGCTAGGGTTACAGATCCGGTTAGGGTTACGATTGGACCTAGGGTTAGGGTTATGTTGAGGGCTAGAGTTAGAGATCCGGTTAGGGTTACGATTGGACCTAGGGTTAGGGTTATGTTGAGGGCTAGGGTTAGAGATCCGGTTAGGGTTACGATTGGACCTAGGGTTAGGGTTATGTTGAGGGCTAGGGTTAGAGATCCGGTTAGGGTTACGATTGGACCTAGGGTTAGGGTTATGTTGAGGGCTAGGGTTAGAGATCCGGTTAGGGTTACGATTGGACCTAGGGTTAGGGTTATGTTGAGGGCTAGGGTTAGAGATCCAGTTCGGGTTACGATTGGACCTAGGGTTAGGGTTATGTTGAGGGCTAGGGTTAGAGATCCGGTTAGGGTTGGGATTGGACCTAGGGTTAGGGTTATGTTGAGGGTTAGGGTTAGAGATCCGGTTAGGGTTACGATTGGACCCGGTGTTAGCGTTATATTGAGGGCTAGGGTTTGAGATCCGGTTAGGGTTACGATTGGACCTAGGGTTAGGGTTATGTTGAGGGCTAGGGTTAGATATGCGGTTAGGGTTACGATTGGACCTAGGGTTAGGCTTATGTTGAGGGCTAGGGTTAGAGATCCGGTTAGGGTTACGATTGGACCTAGGGTTAGGGTTATGTTGAGGGCTAGGGTTAGAGATCCGGTTAGGGTTACGATTGGACCTAGGGTTAGGGTTATGTTGAGGGCTAGGGTTAGAGAAGCGGTTCGGGTTACGATTCGACCTAGGGTTAGGGTTATGTTGAGGGCTAGGGTTAGAGATGCGGTTAGGGTTACGATTGGACCTAGGGTTAGGGTTATGTTGAGGGCTAGGGTTAGAGATCCGGTTAGGGTTACGATGGACCTAGGGTTAGGGTTATGTTGAGGGCTAGGGTTAGAGATCCGGTTAGGGTTACGATTGGACCTAGGGTTAGGGTTATGTTGAGGGCTAGGGTTAGAGATCCGGTTAGGGTTACGATTGGACCTAAGGTTAGGGTTATGTTGAGGGCTAGGGTTAGAGATCCGGTTAGGGTTACGATTGGACCTAGGGTTAGGGTTATGTTGAGGGCTAGGGTTAGAGAAGCGGTTCGGGTTACGATTCGACCTAGGGTTAGGGTTATGTTGAGGGCTAGGGTTAGAGATGCGGTTAGGGTTACGATTGGACCTAGGGTTAGGGTTATGTTGAGGGCTAGGGTTAGAGATGCGGTTAGGGTTACGATTGGACCTAGGGTTAGGGTTATGTTGAGGGCTAGGGTTAGAGATCCGGTTAGGGTTACGATTGGACCTAGGGTTAGGGTTATGTTGAGGGCTAGGGTTAGAGATCCGGTTAGGGTTCCGATTGGACCTAGGGTTAGGGTTATGTTGAGGGCTAGGGTTAGAGATCCGGTTAGGGTTACGATTGGACCTAGGGTTAGGGCTATGTTTAGGGCTAGGGTTAGAGATCCAGTTAGGGTTACGATTGGACCTAGGGTTAGGGTTATGTTGAGGGCTAGGGTTAGAGATCCGGTTAGGGTTACGATTGGACCTAGGGTTAGGGTTATGTTGAGGGCTAGGTTTAGAGATGCCGTTAGGGTTGGGATTGGACCTAGGGTTAGGGTTATGTTGAGGGTTAGGGTTAGAGATCCGGTTAGGGTTACGATTGGACCTGGTGTTAGCGTTATATTGAGGGCTAGGGTTTGAGATCTGGTTAGGGTTACGATTGGACCTAGGGTTAGGGTTATGTTGAGGGCTAGGGTTAGAGATCCGGTTAGGGTTACGATTGGACCTAGGGTTAGGGTTATGTTGAGGGCTTGGGTTAGAGATCCGGTTAGGGTTACGATTGGACCAAGGGTTAGGGTTATGTTGAGGGCTAGGGTTAGAGATGCGGTTAGGGTTACGATTGGACCTAGGGTTAGGGTTATGTTGAGGGCTAGGGTTAGAGAAGCGGTTCGGGTTACGATTGGACCTAGGGTTAGGGTTATGTTGAGGGCTAGGGTTAGAGATCCGGTTAGGGTTCCGATTGGACCTAGGGTTAGGGTTATGTTGAGGGCTAGGGTTAGAGATCCGGTTAGGGTTACGATTGGACCTAGGGTTAGGGTTATGTTTAGGGCTAGGGTTAGAGATCCAGTTAGGGTTACGATTGGACCTAGGGTTAGGGTTATGTTGAGGGCTAGGGTTAGAGATCCGGTTAGGGTTACGATTGGACCTAGGGTTAGGGTTATGTTGAGGGCTAGGTTTAGAGATGCCGTTAGGGTTGGGATTGGACCTAGGGTTAGGGTTATGTTGAGGGTTAGGGTTATAGATCCGGTTAGGGTTACGATTGGACCTGGTGTTAGCGTTATATTGAGGGCTAGGGTTTGAGATCCGGTTAGGGTTACGATTGGACCTAGGGTTAGGGTTATGTTGAGGGCTAGGGTTAGAGATGCGGTTAGGGTTACGATTGGACCTAGGGTTAGGCTTATGTTGAGGGCTAGGGTTAGAGATCTGGTTAGGGTTACGATTGGACCTAGGGTTAGGGTTACGATTGGACCTAGGGTTAGGCTTATGTTGAGGGCTAGGGTTAGAGATCTGGTTAGGGTTACGATTGGACCTAGGGTTAGGGTTATGTTGAGGGCTAGGGTTAGAGATCCGGTTAGGGTTACGATTGGACCTAGGGTTAGGGTTATGTTGAGGGCTAGGGTTAGAGAAGCGGTTAGGGTTACGATTCGACCTAGGGTTAGGGTTATGTTGAGGGCTAGGGTTAGAGATCCGGTTAGGGTTACGATTGGACCTACGGTTAGGGTTATGTTGAGGGCTAGGGTTAGAGATCCGGTTAGGGTTACGATTGGACCTAGGGTTAGGGTTATGTTGAGGGCTAGGGTTAGAGATCCGGTTAGGGTTACGATTGGACCTAGGGTTAGGGTTATGTTGAGGGCTAGGGTTAGAGATCCGGTTAGGGTTACGATTGGACCTAGGGTTAGGGTTATGTTGAGGGCTAGGGTTAGACATCCGGTTAGGGTTACGATTGGACCTAGGGTTAGGGTTATGTTGAGGGCTAGGTTTAGAGATCCGGTTAGGGTTACGATTGGACCTAGCGTTAGGGTTATGTTGAGGGCTAGGGTTAGACATCCGGTTAGGGTTACGATTGGACCTAGGGTTAGGGTTATGTTGAGGGCTAGGGTTAGAGATCCGGTTAGGGTTACGATTGGACCTAGGGTTAGGGTTATGTTGTGGGCTAGGGTTAGAGATCCGGTTAGGGTTACGATTGGACCTAGGGTTAGGGTTATGTTGAGGGCTAGGGTTAGAGATGCCGTTAGGGTTACGATTGGACCTAGGGTTAGGGTTATGTTGAGGGCTAGGGTTAGAGATCCGGTTAGGGTTACGATTGGACCTAGGGTTAGGGTTATGTTGAGGGCTAGGGTTAGAGATCCGGTTAGGGTTACGATTGGACCTAGGGTTAGGGTTATGTTGAGGGCTAGGGTTAGACATCCGGTTAGGGTTACGATTGGACCTAGGGTTAGGGTTATGTTGAGGGCTAGGTTTAGAGATCCGGTTAGGGTTACGATTGGACCTAGCGTTAGGGTTATGTTGAGGGCTAGGGTTAGACATCCGGTTAGGGTTACGATTGGACCTAGGGTTAGGGTTATGTTGAGGGCTAGGGTTAGAGATCCGGTTAGGGTTACGATTGGACCTAGGGTTAGGGTTATGTTGTGGGCTAGGGTTAGAGATCCGGTTAGGGTTACGATTGGACCTAGGGTTAGGGTTATGTTGAGGGCTAGGGTTAGAGATGCCGTTAGGGTTACGATTGGACCTAGGGTTAGGGTTATGTTGAGGGCTAGGGTTAGAGATCCGGTTAGGGTTACGATTGGACCTAGGGTTAGGGTTATGTTGAGGGCTAGGGTTAGAGATCCGGTTAGGGTTACGATTGGACCTAGGGTTAGGGTTATGTTGAGGGCTAGGGTTAGAGATGCCGTTAGGGTTACGATTGGACCTAAGGTTAGGGTTATGTTGAGGGTTAGGGTTAGAGATCCGGTTAGGGTTACGATTGGACCTAGGGTTAGGGTTATGTTGAGGGCTAGGGTTAGAGAATCGGTTAGGGTTACGATTGGACCTAGGGTTAGGGTTATGTTGAGGGCTAGGGTTAGAGATCCGGTTAGGGGTACGAATGGACCTAGGGTTAGGGTTATGTTGAGGGCTAGGGTTAGAGATCCGGTTAGGGTTACGATTGGACCTAGGGTTAGGGTTATGTTGAGGGCTAGGGTTAGAGATCCGGTTAGGGGTACGATTGGACCTACGGTTAGGGTTATGTTGAGGGCTAGGGTTAGAGATGCCGTTAGGGTTACGATTGGACCTAGGGTTAGGGTTATGTTGAGGGCTAGGGTTAGAGATCCGGTTAGGGTTACGATTGGACCTAGGGTTAGGGTTATGTTGAGGGCTAGGGTTAGAGATCCGGTTAGGGTTACGATTGGACCTAGGGTTAGGGTTATGTTGAGGGCTAGGGTTAGACATCCGGTTAGGGTTACGATTGGACCTAGGGTTAGGGTTATGTTGAGGGCTAGGTTTAGAGATCCGGTTAGGGTTACGATTGGACCTAGCGTTAGGGTTATGTTGAGGGCTAGGGTTAGACATCCGGTTAGGGTTACGATTGGACCTAGGGTTAGGGTTATGTTGAGGGCTAGGGTTAGAGATCCGGTTAGGGTTACGATTGGACCTAGGGTTAGGGTTATGTTGTGGGCTAGGGTTAGAGATCCGGTTAGGGTTACGATTGGACCTAGGGTTAGGGTTATGTTGAGGGCTAGGGTTAGAGATGCCGTTAGGGTTACGATTGGACCTAGGGTTAGGGTTATGTTGAGGGCTAGGGTTAGAGATCCGGTTAGGGTTACGATTGGACCTAGGGTTAGGGTTATGTTGAGGGCTAGGGTTAGAGATCCGGTTAGGGTTACGATTGGACCTAGGGTTAGGGTTATGTTGAGGGCTAGGGTTAGAGATGCCGTTAGGGTTACGATTGGACCTAAGGTTAGGGTTATGTTGAGGGTTAGGGTTAGAGATCCGGTTAGGGTTACGATTGGACCTAGGGTTAGGGTTATGTTGAGGGCTAGGGTTAGAGAATCGGTTAGGGTTACGATTGGACCTAGGGTTAGGGTTATGTTGAGGGCTAGGGTTAGAGATCCGGTTAGGGGTACGAATGGACCTAGGGTTAGGGTTATGTTGAGGGCTAGGGTTAGAGATCCGGTTAGGGTTACGATTGGACCTAGGGTTAGGGTTATGTTGAGGGCTAGGTTTAGAGATCCCGTTAGGGTTACGATTGGACCAAGGGTTAGGGTTATGTTGAGGGCTAGTGTTAGAGATCCGGTTAGGGTTACGATTGGACCTAGGGTTAGGGTTATGTTGTGGGCTAGGGTTAGAGAGACGGTTAGGGTTACGATTGGACCTAGGGTTAGGGTTATGTTGTGGGCTAGGGTTAGAGAGACGGTTAGGGTTACGATTGGACCTAGGGTTAGGGTTATGTTGTGGGCTAGGGTTAGAGATCCGGTTAGGGTTACGATTCGAGCTAGGGTTAGGGTTATGTTGAGGGCTAGGGTTAGAGATGCGGTTAGGGTTACGATTGGACCTAGGGTTAGGGTTATGTTGAGGGCTAGGGTTAGAGATCCGGTTAGGGTTACGATTGGACCTAGGGTTAGGGTTATGTTGAGGGCTAGGGTTAGAGATCCGGTTAGGGTTACGATTGGACCTAGGGTTAGGGTTATGTTGAGGGCTAGGGTTAGAGATCCGGTTAGGGTTACGATTGGACCTAGGGTTAGGGTTATGTTGAGGGCTAGGGTTAGAGATCCGGTTAGGGTTACGATGGACCTAGGGTTAGGGTTATGTTGAGGGCTAGGGTTAGAGATCCGGTTAGGGTTACGATTGGACCTAGGGTTAGGGTTATGTTGAGGGCTAGGGTTAGAGATCCGGTTAGGGTTACGATTGGACCTAAGGTTAGGGTTATGTTGAGGGCTTGGGTTAGAGATCCGGTTAGGGTTACGATTGGACCTAGGGTTAGGGTTATGTTGAGGGCTAGGGTTAGAGAAGCGGTTCGGGTTACGATTCGACCTAGGGTTAGGGTTATGTTGAGGGCTAGGGTTAGAGATGCGGTTAGGGTTACGATTGGACCTAGGGTTAGGGTTATGTTGAGGGCTAGGGTTAGAGATCCGGTTAGGGTTACGATTGGACCTAGGGTTAGGGTTATGTTGAGGGCTAGGGTTAGAGATCCGGTTAGGGTTACGATTGGACCTAGGGTTAGGGTTATGTTGAGGGCTAGGGTTAGAGATCCGGTTAGGGTTCCGATTGGACCTAGGGTTAGGGTTATGTTGAGGGCTAGGGTTAGAGATCCGGTTAGGGTTACGATTGGACCTAGGGTTAGGGTTATGTTTAGGGCTAGGGTTAGAGATCCGGTTAGGGTTACGATTGGACCTAGGGTTAGGGTTATGTTGAGGGCTAGGGTTAGAGATCCGGTTAGGGTTACGATTGGACCTAGGGTTAGGGTTATGTTGAGGGCTAGGTTTAGAGATGCCGTTAGGGTTGGGATTGGACCTAGGGTTAGGGTTATGTTGAGGGTTAGGGTTAGAGATCCGGTTAGGGTTACGATTGGACCTGGTGTTAGCGTTATATTGAGGGCTAGGGTTTGAGATCTGGTTAGGGTTACGATTGGACCTAGGGTTAGGGTTATGTTGAGGGCTAGGGTTAGAGATCCGGTTAGGGTTACGATTGGACCTAGGGTTAGGGTTATGTTGAGGGCTAGGGTTAGAGATCCGGTTAGGGTTACGATTGGACCAAGGGTTAGGGTTATGTTGAGGGCTAGGGTTAGAGATGCGGTTAGGGTTACGATTGGACCTAGGGTTAGGGTTATGTTGAGGGCTAGGGTTAGAGAAGCGGTTCGGGTTACGATTGGACCTAGGGTTAGGGTTATGTTGAGGGCTAGGGTTAGAGATCCGGTTAGGGTTACGATTGGACCTAGGGTTAGGGTTATGTTGAGGGCTAGGGTTAGAGATACGGTTAGGGTTACGATTGGACCTAGGGTTAGGGTTATGTTTAGGGCTAGGGTTAGAGATCCGGTTAGGGTTACGATTGGACCTAGGGTTAGGGTTATGTTGAGGGCTAGGGTTAGAGATCCAGTTCGGGTATGATTGGACCTAGGGTTAGGGTTATTTTGAGGGCTAGGGTTAGAGATCCGGTCAGAGTTACTATTGGACCTAGGGTTAGGGTTATGTTGAGGGCTAGGGTTAGAGATCCGGTCAGGGTTACGATTGGACCTAGGGTTACGGTTATGTTGAGGGCTAGGGTTAGAGATCCGGTTAGGGTTACGATTGGACCTAGGGTTAGGGTTATGTTGAGGGGTAGGGTTAGAGATCCGGTTAGGGTTACGATTGGACCTAGGGTTAGGGTTATGTTGAGGGCTAGGGTTAGAGATCCGGTTAGGGTTACGATTGGACCTAGGGTTAGGGTTATGTTGAGGGCTAGGGTTAGAGATCCGGTTAGGGTTACGATTGGACCTAGGGTTAGGGTTATGTTGAGGGCTAGGGTTAGAGATCCGGTTACGGTTACGATTGGACCTAGGGTTAGGGTTATGTTGAGGGCTAGGTTTAGAGATCCGGTTAGGGTTACGATTGGACCAAGGGTTAGGGTTATGTTGAGGGCTAGTGTTAAAGATCCGGTTAGGGTTACGATTGGACCTAGGGTTAGGGTTATGTTGTGGGCTAGGGTTAGAGAGACGGTTAGGGTTACGATTGGACCTAGGGTTAGGGTTATGTTGACGGCTAGGGTTAGAGATGCCGTTAGGGTTACGATTGGATCTAGGGTTAGGGTTATGTTGAGGGCTAGGGTTAGAGAACCGGTTAGGGTTACGATTGGACCTAGGGTTAGGGTTATGTTGAGGGCTAGGGTTAGAGATCCGGTTAGGGTTACGATTGGACCTAGGGTTAGGGTTATGTTGAGTGTTAGGGTTAGAGATCCGGTTAGGGTTACGATTGGACCTAGGGTTAGGGTTATGTTGAGGGCTAGGGTTAGAGATCCGGTTAGGGTTACGATTGGACCTAGGGTTAGTGTTTGGTTGAGGGCTAGGGGTAGAGATCCGGTTAGGGTTACGATTGGACCTAGGGTTAGGGTTATGTTGAGGGCTAGGGTTAGAGATCCGGTTAGGGTTATGATTGGACCTAGGGTTAGGGTTATGTTGTGGGCTAGGGTTAGAGAGACGGTTAGGGTTACGATTAGACCTAGGGTTAGGGTTATGTTGACGGCTAGGGCTAGAGATGCCGTTAGGGTTACGATTGGACCTAGGGTTAGGGTTATGTTGAAGGTTAGGGTTAGAGATCCGGTTAGGGTTACGATTGGACCTAGGGTTAGCGTTATGTTGAGGGCTAGGGTTAGAGATCCGGTCTGGGTTACGATTGGACCTAGGGTTAGGGTTATGTTGAGGGCTAAGGTTAGAGATCCGGTTAGGGTTACGATTGGACCTAGGGTTAGGGTTATGTTGAGGGTAAGGGTTAGAGATGCGGTTAGGGTTACTATTGGACCTAGGGTTAGGGTTATGTTGAGGGCCAGGGTTAGAGATTCGGTTAGGGTTACGATTGGACCTAGGGTTACGGTTATGTTGAGGGCTAGGGTTAGAGATCCGGTTAGGGTTACGATTGGACCTAGGGTTAGGGTTATGTTGAGGGCTAGGGTTAGAGATCCGGTTAGGGTTACGATTGGACCAAGGGTTAGGGTTATGTTGAGGGCTAGGGTTAGAGAAGCGGTTAGGGTTACGATTGGACCTAGGGTTACGGTTATGTTGAGGGCTAGGGTTAGAGATGCGGTTAGGGTTACGATTGGACCTAGTGTTAGGGTTATGTTGAGGGCTAGGGTTAGAGATCCGGTTAGGGTTACGATTGGACCTAGGATTAGGGTTATGTTGACGGCTAGGGCTAGTGATCCGGTTAGGGTTACGATTGGACCTAGGGTTAGGGTTATGTTGAGGGCTAGGGTTAGAGATCCGGTTAGGGTTACGATTGGACCTAGGGTTAGGGTTATGTTGAGGGCTAGGGTTAGAGATACGGTTAGGGTTACGATTGGACCTAGGGTTAGGGTTATGTTGAGGGGTAGGGTTAGAGATCCGGTTAGGGTATGATTGGACCTAGGGTTAGGGTTATTTTGAGGGCTAGGGTTAGAGTTCCGGTCAGAGTTACGATTGGACCTAGGGTTAGGGTTATGTTGAGGGCTAGGGTTAGAGATCCGGTCAGGGTTACGATTGGACCTAGGGTTACGGTTATGTTGAGGGCTAGGGTTAGAGATCCGGTTAGGGTTACGATTGGACCTAGGGTTAGGGTTATGTTGAGGGGTAGGGTTAGAGATCCGGTTAGGGTTACGATTGGACCTAGGGTTAGGGTTATGTTGAGGGCTAGGGTTAGAGATCCGGTTAGGGTTACGATTGGACCTAGGGTTAGGGTTATATTGAGGGCTAGGGTTAGAGATCCGGTTAGGGTTACGATTGGACCTAGGGTTAGGGTTATGTTGAGGGCTAGGGTTAGAGATCCGGTCTGGGTTACGATTGGACCTAGGGTTAGGGTTATGTTGAGGGCTAGGGTTAGAGAGACGGTTAGGGTTACGATTGGACCTAGGGTTAGCGTTATGTTGACGGCTAGGGCTAGAGATGCCGTTAGGGTTACGATTGGACCTAGGGTTAGGGTTATGTTGAAGGTTAGGGTTAGAGATCCGGTTAGGGTTACGATTGGACCTAGGGTTAGCGTTATGTTGAGGGCTAGGGTTAGAGATCCGGTCTGGGTTACGATTGGACCTAGGGTTAGGGTTATGTTGAGGGCTAGGGTTAGAGATCCGGTTAGGGTTACGATTGGACCTAGGGTTAGGGTTATGTTGAGGGTTAGGGTTAGAGATCCGGTTAGGGTTACGATTGGACCTAGGGTTAGGGTTATGTTGAGGGCTAGGGTTAGAGATCCGGTTAGGGTTACGATTGGACCTAGGGTTAGGGTTATGTTGAGGGCTAGGGTTAGAGATCCGGTTAGGGTTACGATTGGACCTAGGGTTAGGGTTATGTTGAGGGCTAGGGTTAGAGATCCGGTTAGGGTTACGATTGGACCTAGGGTTAGGGTTATGTTGAGGGATAGGATTAGAGATCCGGTTAGGGTTACGATTGGACCAAGGGTTAGGGTTATGTTGAGGGCTAGGGTTAGAGAAGCGGTTAGGGTTACGATTGGACCTAGGGTTACGGTTATGTTGAGGGCTAGGGTTAGAGATCCGGTTAGGGTTACGATTGGACCTAGGGTTAGGGTTATGTTGAGGGCTAGTGTTAGAGATCCGGTTAGGGTTACGATTGGACCTAGGGTTAGGGTTATGTTGAGGGCTAGGGTTAGAGATCCGGTTAGGGTTACGATTGGACCTAGGGTTAGGGTTATGTTGAGGGCTAGGGTTAGAGATCCGGTTAGGGTTACGATTGGACCTAGGGTTAGGGTTATGTTGAGGGCTAGGTTTAGAGATCCGGTTAGGGTTACGATTGGACCAAGGGTTAGGGTTATGTTGAGGGCTAGTGTTAGAGATCCGGTTAGGGTTACGATTGGACCTAGGGTTAGGGTTATGTTGTGGGCTAGGGTTAGAGAGACGGTTAGGGTTACGATTGGACCTAGGGTTAGGGTTATGTTGACGGCTAGGGTTAGAGATGCCGTTAGGGTTACGATTGGATCTAGGGTTAGGGTTATGTTGAGGGCTAGGGTTAGAGATGCGGTTAGGGTTACGATTGGACCTAGGGTTAGGGTTATGTTGAGGGCTAGGGTTAGAGATCCGGTTAGGGTTACGATTGGACCTAGGGTTAGGGTTATGTTGAGGGTTAGGGTTAGAGATCCGGTTAGGGTTACGATTGGACCTAGAGTTAGGGTTATGTTGAGGGCTAGGGTTAGAGATCCGGTAAGGGTTACGATTGGACCTAGGGTTAGGGTTTGGTTGAGGGCTAGGGGTAGAGATCCGGTTAGGGTTACGATTGGACCTAGGGTTAGGGTTATGTTGAGGGCTAGGGTTAGAGATCCGGTTAGGGTTATGATTGGACCTAGGGTTAGGGTTATGTTGTGGGCTAGGGTTAGAGAGACGGTTAGGGTTACGATTAGACCTAGGGTTAGGGTTATGTTGACGGCTAGGGCTAGAGATGCCGTTAGGGTTACGATTGGACCTAGGGTTAGGGTTATGTTGAAGGTTAGGGTTAGAGATCCGGTTAGGGTTACGATTGGACCTAGGGTTAGCGTTATGTTGAGGGCTAGGGTTAGAGATCCGGTCTGGGTTACGATTGGACCTAGGGTTAGGGTTATGTTGAGGGCTAAGGTTAGAGATCCGGTTAGGGTTACGATTGGACCTAGGGTTAGGGTTATGTTGAGGGTAAGGGTTAGAGATGCGGTTAGGGTTACTATTTGACCTAGGGTTAGGGTTATGTTGAGGGCCAGGGTTAGAGATTCGGTTAGGGTTACGATTGGACCTAGGGTTACGGTTATGTTGAGGGCTAGGGTTAGAGATCCGGTTAGGGTTACGATTGGACCTAGGGTTAGGGTTATGTTGAGGGCTAGGGTTAGAGATCCGGTTAGGGTTACGATTGGACCAAGGGTTAGGGTTATGTTGAGGGCTAGGGTTAGAGAAGCGGTTAGGGTTACGATTGGACCTAGGATTAGGGTTATGTTGACGGCTAGGGCTAGAGATCCGGTTAGGGTTACGATTGGACCTAGGGTTAGGGTTATGTTGAGGGCTAGGGTTAGAGATCCGGTTAGGGTTACCATTGGACCTAGGGTTAGGGTTATGTTGAGGGCTAGGGTTAGAGATACGGTTAGGGTTACGATTGGACCTAGGGTTAGGGTTATGTTGAGGGCTAGGGTTAGAGATGCGGTTAGGGTTACGATTGGACCTAGGGTTAGGGTTATGTTGAGGGCTAGGGTTAGAGATCCGGTTAGGGTTACGATTGGACCTAGGGTTAGGGTTATGTTGAGGGCTAGGGTTAGAGATGCGGTTAGGGTTACGATTGGACCTAGGGTTAGGGTTATGTTGAGGGCTAGGGTTAGACATCCGGTTAGGGTTACGATTGGACCTAGGGTTAGGGTTATGTTGAGGGCTAGGGTTAGAGATGCGTTTAGGGTTACGATTGGACCTAGTGTTAGGGTTATGTTGAGGGCTCGGGTTAGAGATGCGTTTAGGGTTACGATTGGACCTAGTGTTAGGGTTATGTTGAGGGCTAGTGTTAGAGATCCGGTTAGGGTTACGATTGGACCTAGGGTTAGGGTTATGTTGACTGCTAGTGTTAGAGATGCCGTTAGGGTTACGATTGGACCTAGGGTTAGGGTTATGTTGAGGGCTAGGGTTAGAGATCCGGTTAGGGTTACGATTGGACCTAGAGTTAGGGTTATGTTGAGGGCTAGGGTTAGAGATCCGGTTAGGGTTACGATTGGACCTAGGGTTAGGGTTTGGTTGAGGGCTAGGGTTAGAGATCCGGTTAGGGTTACGATTGGACCTAGGGTTAGGGTTATGTTGAGGGCTAGGGTTAGAGATCCGGTTAGGGTTACGATTGGACCTAGGGTTAGGGTTATGTTGAGGGCTAGGGTTAGAGATCCGGTTAGGGTTACGATTGGACCTAGGGTTAGGGTTATGTTGAGGGCTAGGGTTACAGATCCGGTTAGTGTTACGATTGGACCTAGGGTTAGGGTTATGTTGAGGGCTAGGGTTAGAGATCCGGTTAGGGTTACGATTGGACCTAGGGTTAGGGTTATGTTGAGGGCTAGGGTTAGAGATGCGGTTAGGGTTACGATTGGACCTAGGGTTAGGGTTATGTTGAGGGCTAGGGTTAGACATCCGGTTAGGGTTACGATTGGACCTAGGGTTAGGGTTATGTTGAGGGCTAGGGTTAGAGATGCGTTTAGGGTTACGATTGGACCTAGTGTTAGGGTTATGTTGAGGGCTCGGGTTAGAGATGCGTTTAGGGTTACGATTGGACCTAGTGTTAGGGTTATGTTGAGGGCTAGTGTTAGAGATCCGGTTAGGGTTACGATTGGACCTAGGGTTAGGGTTATGTTGACTGCTAGTGTTAGAGATGCCGTTAGGGTTACGATTGGACCTAGGGTTAGGGTTATGTTGAGGGCTAGGGTTAGAGATCCGGTTAGGGTTACGATTGGACCTAGAGTTAGGGTTATGTTGAGGGCTAGGGTTAGAGATCCGGTTAGGGTTACGATTGGACCTAGGGTTAGGGTTTGGTTGAGGGCTAGGGTTAGAGATCCGGTTAGGGTTACGATTGGACCTAGGGTTAGGGTTATGTTGAGGGCTAGGGTTAGAGATCCGGTTACGGTTACGATTGGACCTAGGGTTAGGGTTATGTTGAGGGCTAGGGTTAGAGATCCCGTTAGGGTTACTAATGGACCTAGGGTTAGGGTTATGTTGAGGGCTAGGGTTAGAGTTGCCGTTAGGGTTACGATTGGACCTAGGGTTAGGGTTATGTTGAGGGCTAGGGTTAGAGCTGCCGTTAGGGTTGCGATTGGACCTAGGGTTAGGGTTATGTTGAGGGTTAGGGTTAGAGATCCGGTTAGGGTTACGATTGGACCTGGTGTTAGCGTTATGTTGAGGGCTAGGGTTTGAGATCCGGTTAGGGTTACGATTGGACCTAGGGTTAGGGTTATGTTGAGGGCTAGGGTTAGAGATGCGGTTAGGGTTACGATTGGACCTAGGGTTAGGGTTATGTTGAGGGCTAGGGTTAGAGATCCGGTTAGGGTTACGATTGGACCTAGGGTTAGGGTTATGTTGAGGGCTAGGGTTAGAGATCCGGTTAGGGTTACGATTGGACCTAGGGTTAGGGTTATGTTGAGGGCTAGGGTTAGAGATCCGGTTAGGGTTACGATTGGACCTAGGGTTAGGGTTATGTTGAGGGCTAGGGTTAGAGATCCGGTTAGGGTTACGATTGGACCTAGGGTTAGGGTTATGTTGAGGGCTAGGGTTAGAGATCCAGTTAGGGTTACGATTGGACCTAGGGTTAGGGTTATGTTGAGGGCTAGGGTTAGAGATCCGGTTAGGGTTGGGATTGGACCTAGGGTTAGGGTTATGTTGAGGGTTAGGGTTAGAGATCCGGTTAGGGTTACGATTGGACCTGGTGTTAGCGTTATATTGAGGGCTAGGGTTTGAGATCCGGTTAGGGTTACGATTGGACCTAGGGTTAGGGTTATGTTGAGGGCTAGGGTTAGAGATGCGGTTAGGGTTACGATTGGACCTAGGGTTAGGCTTATGTTGAGGGCTAGGGTTAGAGATCCGGTTAGGGTTACGATTGGACCTAGGGTTAGGGTTATGTTGAGGGCTAGGGTTAGAGATCCGGTTAGGGTTACGATTGGACCTAGGGTTAGGGTTATGTTGAGGGTTAGGGTTAGAGAAGCGGTTAGGGTTACGATTCGACCTAGGGTTAGGGTTATGTTGAGCGCTAGGGTTAGAGATGCGGTTAGGGTTACGATTGGACCTAGGGTTAGGGTTATGTTGAGGGCTAGGGTTAGAGATCCAGTTAGGGTTACGATTGGACCTAGGGTTAGGGTTATGTTGAGGGCTAGGGTTAGAGATGCAGTTAGGGTTGGGATTGGAGCTAGGGTTAGGGTTATGTTGAGGGCTAGGGTTAGAGATCCGGTTAGGGTTACGATTGGACCTAGGGTTAGGGTTATGTTGAGGGCTAGGGTTAGAGATCCAGTTAGGGTTACGATTGGACCTAGGGTTAGGGTTATGTTGAGGGCTAGGGTTAGAGATGCAGTTAGGGTTACGATTGGACCTAGGGTTAGGGTTATGTTGAGGGCTAGGGTTAGAGATGCGGTTAGGGTTACGATTGGACCTAGGGTTAGGCTTATGTTGAGGGCTAGGGTTAGAGATCTGGTTAGGGTTATGCTTGGACCTAGGGTTAGGGTTATGTTGAGGGCTAGGGTTAGAGATCCGGTTAGGGTTACAATTGGACCTACGGTTAGGGTTATGTTGAGGGCTAGGGTTAGAGATCCGGTTAGGGTTACGATTGGACCTAGGGTTAGGGTTATGTTGAGGGCTAGGGTTAGAGATCCGGTTAGGGTTACGATTGGACCTAGGGTTAGGGTTATGTTGAGGGCTAGGGTTAGAGATCCGGTTAGGGTTACAATTGGACCTACGGTTAGGGTTATGTTGAGGGCTAGGGTTAGAGATCCGGTTAGGGTTACGATTGGACCTAGGGTTAGGGTTATGTTGAGGGCTAGGGTTAGAGATCCGGTTAGGGTTACGATTGGACCTAGGGTTAGGGTTATGTTGAGGGCTAGGGTTAGAGATCCGGTTAGGGTTACGATTGGACCTAGGGTTAGGGTTATGTTGAGGGCTAGGGTTAGAGATCCGGTTAGGGTTACGATTGGACCTAGGGTTAGGGTTATGTTGTGGGCTAGGGTTAGAGAGACGGTTAGCGTTACGAATGGACCTAGGGTTAGGGTTATGTTGAGGGCTAGGGTTAGAGATCCGGTTAGGGTTACGATTGGACCTAGGGTTAGGGTTATGTTGAGGGCTAGGGTTAGAGATGCCGTTAGGGTTACGATTGGACCTAGGGTTAGGGTTATGTTGAGGGTTAGGGTTAGAGATCCGGTTAGGGTTATGATTGGACCTAGGGTTAGGGTTATGTTGAGGGCTAGGGTTAGAGAATCGGTTAGGGTTACGATTGGACCTAGGGTTAGGGTTATGTTGAGGGCTAGGGTTAGAGATCCGGTTAGGGGTACGAATGGACCTAGGGTTAGGGTTATGTTGAGGGCTAGGGTTAGAGATCCGGTTAGGGTTACGATTGGACCTAGGGTTAGGGTTATGTTGAGGGCTAGGGTTAGAGATCCGGTTAGGGTTACGATTGGACCTAGGGTTAGGGTTATGTTGAGGGCTAGGGTTAGAGATCCGGTTAGGGTTACGATTGGACCAAGGGTTAGGGTTATGTTGAGGGCTAGTGTTAGAGATCCGGTTAGGGTTACGATTGGACCTAGGGTTAGGGTTATGTTGTGGGCTAGGGTTACAGAGACGGTTAGGGTTACGATTGGACCTAGGGTTAGGGTTATGTTGACGGCTAGGGTTAGAGATGCCGTTAGGGTTACCATTGGATCTAGGGTTAGGGTTATGTTGAGGGCTAGGGTTACAGATCCGGTTAGGGTTACGATTGGACCTAGGGTTAGGGTTATGTTGAGGGCTAGGGTTAGAGATCCGGTTAGGGTTACGATTGGACCTAGGGTTAGGGTTATGTTGAGGGTTAGGGTTAGAGATCCGGTTAGGGTTACGATTGGACCTAGGGTTAGGGTTATGTTGAGGGCTAGGGTTAGAGATCCGGTTAGGGTTACGATTGGACCTAGGGTTAGGGTTTGGTTGAGGGCTAGGGTTAGAGATCCGGTTAGGGTTACGATTGGACCTAGGGTTAGGGTTATGTTGAGGGCTAGGGTTAGAGATCCGGTTAGGGTTACGATTGGACCTAGGGATAGGGTTATGTTGTGGGCTAGGGTTAGAGAGACGGTTAGGGTTACGATTGGACCTAGGGTTAGGGTTATGTTGACGGCTAGGGCTAGATGCCGTTAGGGTTACGATTGGACCTAGGGTTAGGGTTATGTTGAAGGTTAGGGTTAGAGATCCGGTTAGGGTTACGATTGGACCTAGGGTTAGCGTTATGTTGAGGGCTAGGGTTAGAGATCCAGTCTGGGTTACGATTGGACCTAGGGTTAGGGTTATGTTGAGGGCTAAGTTTAGAGATCCGGTTAGGGTTACGATTGGACCTAGGGTTAGGGTTATGTTGAGGGTTAGGGTTAGAGATGCGGTTAGGGTTACTATTGGACCTAGGGTTAGGGTTATGTTGAGGGCTAGGGTTAGAGATCCGGTTAGGGTTACGATTGGACCTAGGGTTACGGTTATGTTGAGGGCTAGGGTTAGAGATCCGGTTAGGGTTACGATTGGACCTAGGGTTAGGGTTATGTTGAGGGCTAGGGTTAGAGATCCGGTTAGGGTTACGATTTGACCAAGGGTTAGGTTTATGTTGACGGCTAGAGTTAGAGAAGCGGTTAGGCTTACGATTGGACCTAGTGTTAGGGTTATGTTGAGGGCTAGGGTTAGAGATCCGGTTAGGGTTACGATTGGACCTAGGATTAGGGTTATGTTGACGGCTAGGGCTAGAGATCCGGTTAGGGTTACGATTGGACCTAGGGTTAGGGTTATGTTGAGGGCTAGGGTTAGAGATCCGGTTAGGGTTACGATTGGACCTAGGGTTAGGGTTATGTTGAGGGCTAGGGTTAGAGATACGGTTAGGGTTAAGATTGGACCTAGGGTTAGGGTTATGTTGAGGGCTAGGCTTAGAGATCCGGTTAGGGTTACGATTGGATCTAGGGTTAGGGTTATGTTGAGGGGTAGGGTTAGAGATCCGGTTAGGGTATGATTGGACCTAGGGTTAGGGTTATGTTGAGGGCTAGGGTTAGAGATCCGGTCAGAGTTACGATTGGACCTAGGGTTAGGGTTATGTTGAGGGCTAGGGTTAGAGATCCGGTCAGGGTTACGATTGGACCTAGGGTTAGGGTTATGTTGAGGGCTAGGGTTAGAGATCCGGTTAGGGTTACGATTGGACCTAGGGTTATGGTTATGTTGAGGGCTAGGATTAGAGATCCGGTTAGGGTTACGATTGGACCTAGGGTTAGGGTTATGTTGAGGGCTAGGGTTAGAGATCCGGTTAGGGTTACGATTGGACCTAGGGTTAGGGTTATGTTGAGGGCTAGGGTTAGAGATCCGGTTAGGGTTACGATTGGACCTAGGGTTAGGGTTATGTTGAGGGCTAGGGTTAGAGATCCGGTTAGGGTTAAGATTGGACCTAGGGTTAGGGTTATGTTGAGGGCCAGGGTTAGAGATCCGGTCTGGGTTACGATTGGACCTAGGGTTAGGGTTATGTTGAGGGCTAGGGTTAGAGATCCGGTTAGGGTTACGATTGGACCTAGGGTTAGGGTTATGTTGAGGGCTAGGGTTAGAGATCCGGTTAGGGTTACGATTGGACCTAGGGTTAGGGTTATGTTGAGGGTTAGGGTTAGAGAGACGGTTAGGGTTACGATTGGACCTAGGGTTAGGGTTATGTTGTGGGCTAGGGTTAGAGAGACGGTTAGGGTTACGATTGGACCTAGGGATAGGGTTATGTTGACGGCTAGGGCTAGAGATGCCGTTAGGGTTACAATTGGACCTAGGGTTAGGGTTATGTTGAAGGTTAGGGTTAGAGATCCGGTTAGGGTTACGATTGGACCTAGGGTTAGCGTTATGTTGAGGGCTAGGGTTAGAGATCCGGTCTGGGTTACGATTGGACCTAGGGTTAGGGTTATGTTGAGGGCTAGGGTTAGAGATCCGGTTAGGGGTACGAATGGACCTAGGGTTAGGGTTATGTTGAGGGCTAGGGTTAGAGATCCGGTTAGGGTTACGATTGGACCTAGGGTTAGGGTTATGTTGAGGGCTAGGGTTAGAGATCCGGTTAGGGTTACGATTGGACCTAGGGTTAGGGTTATGTTGAGGGCTAGGGTTAGAGATCCGGTTAGGGTTACGATTGGACCAAGGGTTAGGGTTATGTTGAGGGCTAGTGTTAGAGATCCGGTTAGGGTTACGATTGGACCTAGGGTTAGGGTTATGTTGTGGGCTAGGGTAACAGAGAAGGTTAGGGTTACGATTGGACCTAGGGTTAGGGTTATGTTGACGGCTAGGGTTAGAGATGCCGTTAGGGTTACGATTGGATCTAGGGTTAGGGTTATGTTGAGGGCTAGGGTTACAGATCCGGTTAGGGTTACGATTGGACCTAGGGTTAGGGTTATGTTGAGGGCTAGGGTTAGAGATCCGGTTAGGGTTACGATTGGACCTAGGGTTAGGGTTATGTTGAGGGTTAGGGTTAGAGATCCGGTTAGGGTTACGATTGGACCTAGGGTTAGGGTTATGTTGAGGGCTAGGGTTAGAGATCCGGTTAGGGTTACGATTGGACCTAGGGTTAGGGTTTGGTTGAGGGCTAGGGTTAGAGATCCGGTTAGGGTTACGATTGGACCTAGGGTTAGGGTTATGTTGAGGGCTAGGGTTAGAGATCCGGTTAGGGTTACGATTGGACCTAGGGTTAGGGTTATGTTGTGGGCTAGGGTTAGAGAGACGGTTAGGGTTACGATTGGACCTAGGGTTAGGGTTATGTTGACGGCTAGGGCTAGAGATGCCGTTAGGGTTACGATTGGACCTAGGGTTAGGGTTATGTTGAAGGTTAGGGTTAGAGATCCGGTTAGGGTTACGATTGGACCTAGGGTTAGCGTTATGTTGAGGGCTAGGCTTAGAGATCCGGTCTGGGTTACGATTGGACCTAGGGTTAGGGTTATGTTGAGGGCTAAGTTTAGAGATCCGGTTAGGGTTACGATTGGACCTAGGGTTAGGGTTATGTTGAGGGTTAGGGTTAGAGATCCGGTTAGGGTTACGATTGGACCTAGGGTTAGGGTTATGTTGAGGGCTAGGGTTAGAGATCCGGTTAGGGTTACGATTGGACCAAGGGTTAGGTTTATGTTGAGGGTTAGGGTTAGAGAAGCGGTTAGGGTTACGATTGGACCTAGTGTTAGGGTTATGTTGAGGGCTAGGGTTAGAGATGCGGTTAGGGCTACGATTGGACCTAGTGTTAGGGTTATGTTGAGGGCTAGGGTTAGAGATCCGGTTAGGGTTACGATTGGACCTAGGATTAGGGTTATGTTGACGGCTAGGGCTAGAGATCCGGTTAGGGTTACGATTGGACCTAGGGTTAGGGTTATGTTGAGGGCTAGGGTTAGAGATCCGGTTAGGGTTACGATTGGACCTAGGGTTAGGGTTATGTTGAGGGCTAGGGTTAGAGATACGGTTAGGGTTAAGATTGGACCTAGGGTTAGGGTTATGTTGAGGGCTAGGCTTAGAGATCCGGTTAGGGTTACGATTGGATCTAGGGTTAGGGTTATGTTGAGGGGTAGGGTTAGAGATCCGGTTAGGGTATGATTGGACCTAGGGTTAGGGTTATGTTGAGGGCTAGGGTTAGAGATCCGGTCAGAGTTACGATTGGACCTAGGGTTAGGGTTATGTTGAGGGCTAGGGTTAGAGATCCGGTCAGGGTTTCGATTGGACCTAGGGTTAGGGTTATTTTGAGGGCTAGGGTTAGAGATCCGGTTAGGGTTACGATTGGACCTAGGGTTAGGGTTATGTTGAGGGCTAGGGTTAGAGATCCGGTTAGGGTTACGATTGGACCTAGGGTTAGGGTTATGTTGAGGGCTAGGTTTAGAGATCCGGTTAGGGTTACGATTGGACCAAGGGTTAGGGCTATGTTGAGGGTTAGGGTTAGAGATCCGGTTAGGGTTACGATTGGACCTAGGGTTAGGGTTATGTTGTGGGCTAGGGTTAGAGAGACGGTTAGGGTTACGATTGGACCTAGGGTTAGGGTTATGTTGACGGCTAAGGCTAGAGATGCCGTTAGGGTTACGATTGGACCTAGGGTTAGGGTTATGTTGAAGGTTAGGGTTAGAGATCCGGTTAGGGTTACGATTGGACCTAGGGTTAGCGTTATGTTGAGGGCTAGGGTTAGAGATCCGGTTTGGGTTACGATTCGACCTAGGGTTAGGGTTATGTTGAGGGCTAGGGTTAGAGATCCGGTTAGGGTTACGATTGGACCTAGGGTTAGGGTTATGTTGAGGGCTAGGGTTAGAGATCCGGTTAGGGTTACGATTGGACCTAGGGTTAGGGTTATGTTGAGGGCTAGGGTTAGAGATCCGGTTAGGGTTACGATTGGACCTAGGGTTAGGGTTATGTTGAGGGCTAGGGTTAGAGATCCGGTTAGGGTTACGATGGGACCTAGGTTAGGGTTATGTTGAGGGCTAGGATTAGAGATCCGGTTAGGGTTACGATTGGACCAAGGGTTAAGGTTATGTTGAGGGCTAGGGTTAGAGAAGCGGTTACGGTTACGATTGGACCTAGGGTTACGGTTATGTTGAGGGCTAGGGTTAGAGATGCGTTTAGGGTTACGATTGGACCTAGTGTTAGGGTTATGTTGAGGGCTAGTGTTAGAGATCCGGTTAGGGTTACGATTGGACCTAGGGTTAGGGTTATGTTGTGGGCTAGGGTTAGAGAGACGGTTAGGGTTACGATTGGACCTAGGGTTAGGGTTACGTTGACGGCTAGGGTTAGAGATGCCGTTAGGGTTACGATTGGACCTAGGGTTAGGGTTATGTTGAGGGCTAGGGTTAGAGATCCGGTTAGGGTTACGATTGGACCTAGGGTTAGGGTTATGTTGAGGGCTAGGGTTAGAGATCCGGTTAGGGTTACGATTGGACCTAGGGTTAGGGTTATGTTGTGGGCTAGGGTTAGAGAGACGGTTAGGGTTACGATTGGACGTAGGGTTAGGGTTATGTTGACGGCTAGGGTTAGAGATCCGGTTAGGGTTACGATTGGACCTAGCGTTAGGGTTATGTTGAGGGCTAGCCTTAGAGATCCGGTTAGGGTAACAATTGGACCTAGGGTTAGGGTTATTTTGAGGGCTAGTTTTAGAGATCCGGTTAGGGTTACGATTGGACCTAGGGTTAGGGTTATGTTGTGGGCTAGGGTTAGAGAGACGGTTAGGGTTACGATTGGACCTAGGGTTAGGGTTATGTTGACGGCTAGGGTTAGAGATGCCGTTAGGGTTACGATTGGACCTAGGGTTAGGGTTATGTTGAGGGCTAGGGTTAGAGATGCGGTTAGGGTTACGATTGGACCTAGGGTTAGGGTTATGTTGAGGGCTAGGGTTAGAGATCCGGTTAGGGTTACGATTGGACCTAGGGTTAGAGTTTGGTTGAGGGCTAGGGTTAGAGATCCGGTTAGGGTTACGATTGGACCTAGGGTTAGGGTTATGTTGAGGGCTAGGGTTAGAGATCCGGTTAGGGTTACGATTGGACCTAGGGTTAGGGTTATGTTGTGGACTAGGGTTAGAGAGACGGTTAGGGTTACGATTGGACCTAGGGTTAGGGTTATGTTGACGGCTAGGGCTAGAGATGCCGTTAGGGTTACGATTGGACCTAGGGTTAGGGTTATGTTGAAGGTTAGGGTTAGAGATCCGGTTAGGGTTACGATTGGACCTAGGGTTAGCGTTATGTTGAGGGCTTGGGTTAGAGATCCGGTTAGGGTTACGATTGGACCTAGGGTTAGGGTTATGTTGACGGCTAGGGTTAGAGATCCGGTTACGGTTACGATTGGACCTAGGGTTCGGGTTATGTTGAGGGCTAGGGTTAGAGATCCGGTTAGGGTTACGATTGAACCTAGGGTTAGGGTTATGTTGAGAGCTAGGGTTAGAGTTGCAATTAGGGTTACGATTGGACCTAGGGTTAGGGTTATGTTGAGGGCTAGTGTTAGAGATCCGGTTAGGGTTACGATTGGACCTAGGGTTAGTGTTATGTTGAGGGGTAGGGTTAGAGATCCGGTTAGGGTTACGATTGGACCTAGGGTTAGCGTTATGTTGAGGGCTAGGGTTAGAGATCCGGTCAGGGTTACGATTGGACCTAGGGTTAGGGTTATGTTGAGGGCTAGGGTTAGAGATGCGGTTAGGGTTACGATTCGACCTAGGGTTAGGGTTATGTTGAGGGATAGGTTTAGAGATCCGGTTAGGGTTACGATTGGACCTAGGTTTAGGGTTATGTTGAGGGCTAGGGTTAGAGATCCGGTTAGGGTTACGATTGAACCTAGGGTTAGGGTTATGTTGAGGCCTAGGGTTAGAGATCCGGTTAGGGTTACGATTGGACCTAGGGTTAGGGTTATGTTGAGGGCTAGGGTTAGAGATCCGGTTAGGGTTACGATTGGACCTAGGGTTAGGGTTATGTTGAGGGCTAGGGTTAGAGATCCGGTTAGGGTTACGATTGGACCTAGGGTTAGGGTTATGTTGAGGGCTAGGGTTAGAGATCCGGTTAGGGTTACGATTGGACCTAGGGTTAGGGTTATGTTGAGGGCTAGGGTTAGAGATCCGGTTAGGGTTACGATTGGAACTAGGGTTAGGGTTATGTTGTGGACTAGGGTTAGAGAGACGGTTAGGGTTACGATTGGACCTAGGGTTAGGGTTATGTTGAGGGCTAGGGTTAGAGATCCGGTTAGGGTTACGATTGGACCTAGGGTTAGGGTTATGTTGAGGGCTAGGGTTAGAGATCCGGTTAGGGTTACGATTGGACCTAGGGTTAGGGTTATGTTGTGGGCTAGGGTTAGAGATCCGGTTAGGGTTACGATTGACCTAGCGTTAGGGTTATGTTGAGGGCTAGGTTTAGAGATCCGGTTAGGGTTACGATTGGACCTAGGGTTAGGGTTATGTTGAGGGCTAGGGTTAGATGTGCCGTTAGGGTTACGATTGGACCTAGGGTTAGGGTTATGTTGAGGGCTAGGGTTAGAGAATCGGTTAGGGTTACGATTGGACCTAGGGTTAGGGTTATGTTGAGGGCTAGGGTTAGAGATCTGGTTAGGGTTACGATTGGACCTAGGGTTAGGGTTATGTAGAGGGCTAGGGTTAGAGATCCGGTTAGGGTTACGATTGGACCTAGGGTTAGGGTTATGTTGAGGTCTAGGGTTAGAGATCCGGTTAGGGTTACGATTGGACCTAGGGTTAGGGTTATGTTGAGGGCTAGGGTTAGAGATCCGGTTAGGGTTACGATTGGACCTAGGGTTAGGGTTATGTTGAGGGCTAGGGTTAGAGATCCGGTTAGGGTTACGATTGGACCTAGTGTTAGGGTTATGTTGAGGGCTAGGGTTAGAGATCCGGTTAGGGTTACGATTGGACCTAGGGTTAGCGTTATGTTGAGGGCTAGGGTTAGAGATCCGGTCAGGGTTACGATTGGACCTAGGGTTAGGGTTATGTTGAGGGCTAGGGTTAGAGATCCGGTTAGGGTTACGATTGGACCTAGGGTTAGGGTTATGTTGAGGGCTAGGCTTAGAGATCCGGTTAGGGTTACGATTGGACCTAGGGTTAGGGTTATGTTGAGGGCTAGAGTTAGAGATCCGGTTAGGGTTACGATTGGACCAAGGGTTAGGGTTATGTTGAGGGCTAGGGATAGAGAAGCGGTTAGGGTTACGATTGGACCTAGGGTTATGGTTATGTTGAGGGCTAGGGTTAGAGATGCGGTTAGGGTTATGATTGGACCTAGTGTTAGGGTTATGTTGAGGGCTAGGGTTAGAGATCCGGTTAGGGTTAAGATTGGACCTAGGGTTAGGGTTATGTTGACGGCTAGGGTTAGAGATCCGGTTACGGTTACGATTGGACCTAGGGTTCGGGTTATGTTGAGGGCTAGGGTTAGAGATCCGGTTAGGGTTACGATTGAACCTAGGGTTAGGGTTATGTTGAGGGCTAGGGTTAGAGTTGCAATTAGGGTTACGATTGGACCTAGGGTTAGGGTTATGTTGAGGGCTAGGGTTAGAGATCGGGTTAGGGTTACGATTGGACCTAGGGTTAGGGTTATGTTGAGGGCTAGGGTTAGAGATCCGGTTAGGGTTACGATTGGACCTAGGGTTAGGGTTATGTTTAGGGCTAGGGTTAGAGATCCGGTTAGGGTTACGATTGGACCTAGGGTTAGGGTTATGTTGAGGGCTAGGGTTAGAGATCCGGTTAGGGTTACGATTGGAACTAGGGTTAGGGTTATGTTGTGGGCTAGGGTTAGAGAGACGGTTAGGGTTACGATTGGACCTAGGGATAGGGTTATGTTGAGGGTTAGGGTTAGAGATCCCGTTAGGGTTACGATTGGACCTAGGGTTAGGGTTATGTTGAGGGCTAGTGTTAGAGATCCGGTTAGGGTTACGATTGGACCTAGGGTTAGTGTTATGTTGAGGGGTAGGGTTAGAGATCCGGTTAGGGTTACGATTGGACCTAGGGTTAGCGTTATGTTGAGGGCTAGGGTTAGAGATCCGGTCAGGGTTACGATTGGACCTAGGGTTAGGGTTATGTTGAGGGCTAGGGTTAGAGATGCGGTTAGGGTTACGATTCGACCTAGGGTTAGGGTTATGTTGAGGGATAGGTTTAGAGATCCGGTTAGGGTTACGATTGGACCTAGGTTTAGGGTTATGTTGAGGGCTAGGGTTAGAGATCCGGTTAGGGTTACGATTGAACCTAGGGTTAGGGTTATGTTGAGGCCTAGGGTTAGAGATCCGGTTAGGGTTACGATTGGACCTAGGGTTAGGGTTATGTTGAGGGCTAGGGTTAGAGATCCGGTTAGGGTTACGATTGGACCTAGGGTTAGGGTTATGTTGAGGGCTAGGGTTAGAGATCCGGTTAGGGTTACGATTGGACCTAGGGTTAGGGTTATGTTGAGGGCTAGGGTTAGAGATCCGGTTAGGGTTACGATTGGACCTAGGGTTAGGGTTATGTTGAGGGCTAGGGTTAGAGATCCGGTTAGGGTTACGATTGGAACTAGGGTTAGGGTTATGTTGTGGACTAGGGTTAGAGAGACGGTTAGGGTTACGATTGGACCTAGGGTTAGGGTTATGTTGAGGGCTAGGGTTAGAGATCCGGTTAGGGTTACGATTGGACCTAGGGTTAGGGTTATGTTGAGGGCTAGGGTTAGAGATCCGGTTAGGGTTACGATTGGACCTAGGGTTAGGGTTATGTTGTGGGCTAGGGTTAGAGATCCGGTTAGGGTTACGATTGACCTAGCGTTAGGGTTATGTTGAGGGCTAGGTTTAGAGATCCGGTTAGGGTTACGATTGGACCTAGGGTTAGGGTTATGTTGAGGGCTAGGGTTAGATGTGCCGTTAGGGTTACGATTGGACCTAGGGTTAGGGTTATGTTGAGGGCTAGGGTTAGAGAATCGGTTAGGGTTACGATTGGACCTAGGGTTAGGGTTATGTTGAGGGCTAGGGTTAGAGATCTGGTTAGGGTTACGATTGGACCTAGGGTTAGGGTTATGTAGAGGGCTAGGGTTAGAGATCCGGTTAGGGTTACGATTGGACCTAGGGTTAGGGTTATGTTGAGGTCTAGGGTTAGAGATCCGGTTAGGGTTACGATTGGACCTAGGGTTAGGGTTATGTTGAGGGCTAGGGTTAGAGATCCGGTTAGGGTTACGATTGGACCTAGGGTTAGGGTTATGTTGAGGGCTAGGGTTAGAGATCCGGTTAGGGTTACGATTGGACCTAGTGTTAGGGTTATGTTGAGGGCTAGGGTTAGAGATCCGGTTAGGGTTACGATTGGACCTAGGGTTAGCGTTATGTTGAGGGCTAGGGTTAGAGATCCGGTCAGGGTTACGATTGGACCTAGGGTTAGGGTTATGTTGAGGGCTAGGGTTAGAGATCCGGTTAGGGTTACGATTGGACCTAGGGTTAGGGTTATGTTGAGGGCTAGGCTTAGAGATCCGGTTAGGGTTACGATTGGACCTAGGGTTAGGGTTATGTTGAGGGCTAGAGTTAGAGATCCGGTTAGGGTTACGATTGGACCAAGGGTTAGGGTTATGTTGAGGGCTAGGGTTAGAGAAGCGGTTAGGGTTACGATTGGACCTAGGGTTATGGTTATGTTGAGGGCTAGGGTTAGAGATGCGGTTAGGGTTATGATTGGACCTAGTGTTAGGGTTATGTTGAGGGCTAGGGTTAGAGATCCGGTTAGGGTTAAGATTGGACCTAGGGTTAGGGTTATGTTGACGGCTAGGGTTAGAGATCCGGTTACGGTTACGATTGGACCTAGGGTTCGGGTTATGTTGAGGGCTAGGGTTAGAGATCCGGTTAGGGTTACGATTGAACCTAGGGTTAGGGTTATGTTGAGGGCTAGGGTTAGAGTTGCAATTAGGGTTACGATTGGACCTAGGGTTAGGGTTATGTTGAGGGCTAGGGTTAGAGATCGGGTTAGGGTTACGATTGGACCTAGGGTTAGGGTTATGTTGAGGGCTAGGGTTAGAGATCCGGTTAGGGTTACGATTGGACCTAGGGTTAGGGTTATGTTTAGGGCTAGGGTTAGAGATCCGGTTAGGGTTACGATTGGACCTAGGGTTAGGGTTATGTTGAGGGCTAGGGTTAGAGATCCGGTTAGGGTTACGATTGGAACTAGGGTTAGGGTTATGTTGTGGGCTAGGGTTAGAGAGACGGTTAGGGTTACGATTGGACCTAGGGATAGGGTTATGTTGAGGGTTAGGGTTAGAGATCCCGTTAGGGTTACGATTGGACCTAGGGTTAGGGTTATGTTGAGGGCTAGGGTTAGAGATTCAGTTAGGGTTACGATTGGACCTAGGGTTAGGGTTATGTTGAGGGCTAGGGTTAGAGATCCGGTCAGGGTTACGATTGGACCTAGGGTTAGGGTTATGTTGAGGGCTAGGGTTAGAGATCCGGTTAGGGTTACGATTGGACCTAGGGTTAGGGTTATGTTGAGGGCTAGGGTTAGAGATCCGGTTAGGGTTACGATTGGACCTAGGGTTAGGGTTATGTTGAGGGCTAGGGTTAGAGATCCGGTTAGGGTTACGATTGGACCTAGGGTTAGGGTTATGTTGAGGGCTAGGGTTAGAGATCCGGTTAGGGTTACGATTGGAACTAGGGTTAGGGTTATGTTGTGGACTAGGGTTAGAGAGACGGTTAGGGTTACGATTGGACCTAGGGTTAGGGTTATGTTGAGGGCTAGGGTTAGAGATCCGGTTAGGGTTACGATTGGACCTAGGGTTAGGGTTATGTTGAGGGCTAGGGTTAGAGATCCGGTTAGGGTTACGATTGGACCTAGGGTTAGGGTTATGTTGTGGGCTAGGGTTAGAGATCCGGTTAGGGTTACGATTGACCTAGCGTTAGGGTTATGTTGAGGGCTAGGTTTAGAGATCCGGTTAGGGTTACGATTGGACCTAGGGTTAGGGTTATGTTGAGGGCTAGGGTTAGATGTGCCGTTAGGGTTACGATTGGACCTAGGGTTAGGGTTATGTTGAGGGCTAGGGTTAGAGAATCGGTTAGGGTTACGATTGGACCTAGGGTTAGGGTTATGTTGAGGGCTAGGGTTAGAGATCTGGTTAGGGTTACGATTGGACCTAGGGTTAGGGTTATGTAGAGGGCTAGGGTTAGAGATCCGGTTAGGGTTACGATTGGACCTAGGGTTAGGGTTATGTTGAGGTCTAGGGTTAGAGATCCGGTTAGGGTTACGATTGGACCTAGGGTTAGGGTTATGTTGAGGGCTAGGGTTAGAGATCCGGTTAGGGTTACGATTGGACCTAGGGTTAGGGTTATGTTGAGGGCTAGGGTTAGAGATCCGGTTAGGGTTACGATTGGACCTAGTGTTAGGGTTATGTTGAGGGCTAGGGTTAGAGATCCGGTTAGGGTTACGATTGGACCTAGGGTTAGCGTTATGTTGAGGGCTAGGGTTAGAGATCCGGTCAGGGTTACGATTGGACCTAGGGTTAGGGTTATGTTGAGGGCTAGGGTTAGAGATCCGGTTAGGGTTACGATTGGACCTAGGGTTAGGGTTATGTTGAGGGCTAGGCTTAGAGATCCGGTTAGGGTTACGATTGGACCTAGGGTTAGGGTTATGTTGAGGGCTAGAGTTAGAGATCCGGTTAGGGTTACGATTGGACCAAGGGTTAGGGTTATGTTGAGGGCTAGGGTTAGAGAAGCGGTTAGGGTTACGATTGGACCTAGGGTTATGGTTATGTTGAGGGCTAGGGTTAGAGATGCGGTTAGGGTTATGATTGGACCTAGTGTTAGGGTTATGTTGAGGGCTAGGGTTAGAGATCCGGTTAGGGTTAAGATTGGACCTAGGGTTAGGGTTATGTTGACGGCTAGGGTTAGAGATCCGGTTACGGTTACGATTGGACCTAGGGTTCGGGTTATGTTGAGGGCTAGGGTTAGAGATCCGGTTAGGGTTACGATTGAACCTAGGGTTAGGGTTATGTTGAGGGCTAGGGTTAGAGTTGCAATTAGGGTTACGATTGGACCTAGGGTTAGGGTTATGTTGAGGGCTAGGGTTAGAGATCGGGTTAGGGTTACGATTGGACCTAGGGTTAGGGTTATGTTGAGGGCTAGGGTTAGAGATCCGGTTAGGGTTACGATTGGACCTAGGGTTAGGGTTATGTTTAGGGCTAGGGTTAGAGATCCGGTTAGGGTTACGATTGGACCTAGGGTTAGGGTTATGTTGAGGGCTAGGGTTAGAGATCCGGTTAGGGTTACGATTGGAACTAGGGTTAGGGTTATGTTGTGGGCTAGGGTTAGAGAGACGGTTAGGGTTACGATTGGACCTAGGGATAGGGTTATGTTGAGGGTTAGGGTTAGAGATCCCGTTAGGGTTACGATTGGACCTAGGGTTAGGGTTATGTTGAGGGCTAGGGTTAGAGATTCAGTTAGGGTTACGATTGGACCTAGGGTTAGGGTTATGTTGAGGGCTAGGGTTAGAGATCCGGTCAGGGTTACGATTGGACCTAGGGTTAGGGTTATGTTGAGGGCTAGGGTTAGAGATCCGGTTAGGGTTACGATTGGACCTAGGGTTAGGGTTATGTTGAGGGCTAGGGTTAGAGATCCGGTTAGGGTTACGATTGGACCTAGGGTTAGGGTTATGTTGAGGGCTAGGGTTAGAGATCCGGTTAGGGTTACGATTGGACATAGGGTTAGGGTTATGTTGAGGGCTAGGGTTAGAGATCCGGTTAGGGTTACGATTGGAACTAGGGTTAGGGTTATGTTGTGGACTAGGGTTAGAGAGACGGTTAGGGTTACGATTGGACCTAGGGTTAGGGTTATGTTGAGGGCTAGGGTTAGAGATCCGGTTAGGGTTACGATTGGACCTAGGGTTAGGGTTATGTTGAGGGCTAGGGTTAGAGATCCGGTTAGGGTTACGATTGGACCTAGGGTTAGGGTTATGTTGTGGGCTAGGGTTAGAGATCCGGTTAGGGTTACGATTGACCTAGCGTTAGGGTTATGTTGAGGGCTAGGTTTAGAGATCCGGTTAGGGTTACGATTGGACCTAGGGTTAGGGTTATGTTGAGGGCTAGGGTTAGATGTGCCGTTAGGGTTACGATTGGACCTAGGGTTAGGGTTATGTTGAGGGCTAGGGTTAGAGAATCGGTTAGGGTTACGATTGGACCTAGGGTTAGGGTTATGTTGAGGGCTAGGGTTAGAGATCTGGTTAGGGTTACGATTGGACCTAGGGTTAGGGTTATGTAGAGGGCTAGGGTTAGAGATCCGGTTAGGGTTACGATTGGACCTAGGGTTAGGGTTATGTTGAGGTCTAGGGTTAGAGATCCGGTTAGGGTTACGATTGGACCTAGGGTTAGGGTTATGTTGAGGGCTAGGGTTAGAGATCCGGTTAGGGTTACGATTGGACCTAGGGTTAGTGTTATGTTGAGGGCTAGGGTTAGAGATCCGGTTAGGGTTACGATTGGACCTAGTGTTAGGGTTATGTTGAGGGCTAGGGTTAGAGATCCGGTTAGGGTTACGATTGGACCTAGGGTTAGCGTTATGTTGAGGGCTAGGGTTAGAGATCCGGTCAGGGTTACGATTGGACCTAGGGTTAGGGTTATGTTGAGGGCTAGGGTTAGAGATCCGGTTAGGGTTACGATTGGACCTAGGGTTAGGGTTATGTTGAGGGCTAGGCTTAGAGATCCGGTTAGGGTTACGATTGGACCTAGGGTTAGGGTTATGTTGAGGGCTAGAGTTAGAGATCCGGTTAGGGTTACGATTGGACCAAGGGTTAGGGTTATGTTGAGGGCTAGGGTTAGAGAAGCGGTTAGGGTTACGATTGGACCTAGGGTTATGGTTATGTTGAGGGCTAGGGTTAGAGATGCGGTTAGGGTTATGATTGGACCTAGTGTTAGGGTTATGTTGAGGGCTAGGGTTAGAGATCCGGTTAGGGTTAAGATTGGACCTAGGGTTAGGGTTATGTTGACGGCTAGGGTTAGAGATCCGGTTACGGTTACGATTGGACCTAGGGTTCGGGTTATGTTGAGGGCTAGGGTTAGAGATCCGGTTAGGGTTACGATTGAACCTAGGGTTAGGGTTATGTTGAGGGCTAGGGTTAGAGTTGCAATTAGGGTTACGATTGGACCTAGGGTTAGGGTTATGTTGAGGGCTAGGGTTAGAGATCGGGTTAGGGTTACGATTGGACCTAGGGTTAGGGTTATGTTGAGGGCTAGGGTTAGAGATCCGGTTAGGGTTACGATTGGACCTAGGGTTAGGGTTATGTTTAGGGCTAGGGTTAGAGATCCGGTTAGGGTTACGATTGGACCTAGGGTTAGGGTTATGTTGAGGGCTAGGGTTAGAGATCCGGTTAGGGTTACGATTGGAACTAGGGTTAGGGTTATGTTGTGGGCTAGGGTTAGAGAGACGGTTAGGGTTACGATTGGACCTAGGGATAGGGTTATGTTGAGGGTTAGGGTTAGAGATCCCGTTAGGGTTACGATTGGACCTAGGGTTAGGGTTATGTTGAGGGCTAGGGTTAGAGATTCAGTTAGGGTTACGATTGGACCTAGGGTTAGTGTTATGTTGAGGGCTAGGGTTAGAGATCCGGTCAGGGTTACGATTGGACCTAGGGTTAGGGTTATGTTGAGGGCTAGGGTTAGAGATCCGGTTAGGGTTACCATTGGACCTAGGGTTAGGGTTATGTTGAGGGTTAGGGTTAGAGATCCGGTCAGGGTTACGATTGGACCTAGGGTTAGGGTTATGTTGAGGGCTAGGGTTAGAGATCCGGTTAGGGTTACCATTGGACCTAGGGTTAGGGTTATGTTGAGGGCTAGGGTTAGAGATCCGGTTAGGGTTACGATTGGACCTAGGGTTAGTGTTTTGTTGAGGGCTAGGGTTAGAGATCCGGTTAGGGTTACGATTGGACTTAGGGTTAGGGTTATGTTGAGGGCTAGGGTTAGAGATCCGGTTAGGGTTACGATTGGACCTAGGGTTAGGGTTATGTTGAGGGCTAGGGTTAGAGATCCGGTTAGGGTTACGATTGGACCTAGGGTTAGGGTTATGTTGAGGGCTAGGGTTAGAGATCCGGTTAGGGTTACGATTGGACCTAGGGTTAGGGTTATGTTGAGGGCTAGGGTTAGAGATCCGGTTAGGGTTACGATTGGACCTACGGTTAGGGTTATGTTGTGGGCTACGGTTAGAGAGACGGTTAGGGTTACGATTGACCTAGGGTTAGGGTTATGTTGAGGGCTAGGGTTAGAGATCCGGTTAGGGTTACGATTGGACCTAGGGTTAGGGTTATGTTGAGGGCTAGGGTTAGAGATGCCGTTAGGGTTACGATTGGACCTAGGGTTAGGGTTATGTTGAGGGCTAGGGTTAGAGAATCGGTTAGGGTTACGATTAGACCTAGGGTTAGGGTTATGTTGAGGGCTAGGGTTAGAGATCCGGTTAGGGTTACGATTGGACCTAGGGTTAGGGTTATGTAGAGGGCTTGGGTTAGAGATGCGGTTAGGGTAACGATTGGACCTAGGGTTAGGGTTATGTTAAGGGCTAGGGTTAGAGATGCGGTTAGGGTTACGATTGGACCTAGGGTTAGGGTTATGTTGAGGGCTAGGGTTAGAGATCCGGTTAGGGTTACGATTTGACCTAGGGTTAGGGTTATGTTGAGGGCTAGGGTTAGAGATCCGGTTAGGGTTACGATTGGACATAGGGTTAGGGTTATGTTGAGGGCTAGGGTTAGGGATCAGGTTAGGGTTACGATTGGACCAAGGGTTAGGGTTATGTTGAGGGCTAGGGTTAGAGAAGCGGTTAGGGTTACGATTGGACCTAGGGTTACGGTTATGTTGAGGGTTAGGGTTAGAGATGCGGTTAGGGTTATGATTGGACCTAGTGTTAGGGTTATGTTGAGGGATAGGGTTAGAGATCCGGTTAGGATTACGATTGGACCTAGGGTTAGGGTTATGTTGACGGCTAGGGTTAGAGATCCGGTTACGGTTACGATTGGACCTAGGGTTAGGGTTATGTTCAGGGCTAGGGTTAGAGATCCGGTTAGGGTTACGATTGGACCTAGGGTTAGGGTTATGTTGAGGGCTAGGGTTAGAGGTGCGGTTAGGGTTACGATTGGACATAGGGTTAGGGTTATGTTGAGGGCTAGGGTTAGAGATCCGGTTAGGGTTACGATTGGACCGAGGGTTAGGGTTATGTTGAGGGCTAGGTTTAGAGATCCGGGTAGGGTTACGATTGGACCTAGGCTTAGGGTTATGTTGAGGGCTAGGGTTAGAGATCCGGTTAGGGTTACGATTGGACCTAGGGTTAGGGTTATGTTGAGGGCTAGGGTTAGAGATCCGGTTAGGGTTACGATTGGACCTAGGGTTAGGGTTATGTTGTGGGCTAGGGTTAGAGAGACGGTTAGGGTTACGATTGGACCTAGGGTTAGGGTTATGTTGACGGCTAGGGTTAGAGATGTCGTTAGGGTTACGATTGGACCTAGGGTTAGGGTTATGTTGAGGGTTAGGGTTAGAGATCCGGTTAGGGTTACGATTGGACCTAGGGTTAGTGTTATGTTGAGGGCTAAAGTTAGAGATGCCGTTAGGGTTACGATTGGACCTAGGGTTAGGGTTATGTTGAGGGCTAGGGTTAGAGATCCGGTTAGGGTTACGATTGGACCTAGGGTTAGGGTTATGTTGAGGGCTAGGGTTAGAGATCCGGTTAGGGTTACGATTGGACCTAGGGTTAGGGTTATGTTGAGGGCTAGGGTTAGAGATCCGGTTAGGGTTACGATTGGACCTAGGGTTAGGGTTATGTTGAGGGCTAGCGTTAGAGATCCGGTTAGGGTTACGATTGGACCTAGGGTTAGGGTTTGGTTGAGGGCTAGGGTTAGAGATCCGGTTAGGGTTACGATTGGACCTAGGGTTAGGGTTATGTTGAGGGCTAGGGTTACAGATCCGGTTAGGGTTACGATTGGACCTAGGGTTAGGGTTATGTTGAGGGCTAGGGTTAGAGATCCGGTTAGGGTTACGATTGGACCTAGGGTTAGGGTTATGTTGTGGGCTAGGGTTAGAGAGACGGTTAGGGTTACGATTGGACCTAGGGTTAGGGTTATGTTGACGGCTAGGGTTAGAGATGCCCTTAGGGTTACGATTGGACCTAGGGTTAGGGTTATGTTGAGGGTTAGGGTTAGAGATCCGGTTAGGGTTACGATTGGACCTAGGGTTAGCGTTATGTTGAGGGCTAGGGTTAGAGATCCGGTTAGGGTTACGATTGGACCTAGGGTTAGGGTTATGTTGAGGGCTAGGGTTAGAGATCCGGTTAGGGTTACGATTGGACCTAGGGTTAGGGTTATGTTGAGGGCTAGGGTTAGAGATCCGGTTAGGGTTACAATTGGACCTAGGGTTAGGGTTATGTTGTGGGCTAGGGTTAGAGAGACGGTTAGGGTTACGATTGACCTAGGGTTAGGGTTATGTTGAGGGCTAGGGTTAGAGATCCGGTTAGGGTTACGATTGGACCGAGGGTTAGGGTTATGTTGAGGGCTAGGGTTAGAGAAGCGGTTAGGGTTACGATTGGACTTAGGGTTACGGTTATGTTGAGGGCTAGGGTTAGAGATGCGGTTAGGGTTACGATTGGACCTAGGGTTAGGGTTCTGTTGAGGGCTAGGGTTAGAGATCCGGTTAGGGTTACGATTCGACCTAGGGTTAGGGTTATGTTGAGGGCTAGGGTTAGAGATCCGGTCAGGGTTACGATTGGACCTAGGGTTAGGGTTATGTTGAGGGCTAGGGTTAGAGATCCGGTTAGGGTTACCATTGGACCTAGGGTTAGGGTTATGTTGAGGGTTAGGGTTAGAGATCCGGTCAGGGTTACTATTGGACCTAGGGTTAGGGTTATGTTGAGGGCTAGGGTTAGAGATCCGGTTAGGGTTACCATTGGACCTAGGGTTAGGGTTATGTTGAGGGCTAGGGTTAGAGATCCGGTTAGGGTTACGATTGGACCTAGGGTTAGTGTTTTGTTGAGGGCTAGGGTTAGAGATCCCGTTAGGGTTACGATTGGACCTAGGGTTAGGGTTATGTTGAGGGCTAGGGTTAGAGATCCGGTTAGGGTTACGATTGGACCTAGGGTTAGGGTTATGTTGAGGGCTAGGGTTAGAGATCCGGTTAGGGTTACGATTGGACCTAGGGTTAGGGTTATGTTGAGGGCTAGGGTTAGAGATCTGGTTAGGGTTACGATTGGACCTAGGGTTAGGGTTATGTTGAGGGCTAGGGTTAGAGATCCGGTTAGGGTTACGATTGGACCTACGGTTAGGGTTATGTTGTGGGCTACGGTTAGAGAGACGGTTAGGGTTACGATTGACCTAGGGTTAGGGTTATGTTGAGGGCTAGGGTTAGAGATCCGGTTAGGGTTACGATTGGACCTAGGGTTAGGGTTATGTTGAGGGCTAGGGTTAGAGATGCCGTTAGGGTTACGATTGGACCTAGGGTTAGGGTTATGTTGAGGGCTAGGGTTAGAGAATCGGTTAGGGTTACGATTAGACCTAGGGTTAGGGTTATGTTGAGGGCTAGGGTTAGAGATCCGGTTAGGGTTACGATTGGACCTAGGGTTAGGGTTATGTAGAGGGCTTGGGTTAGAGATGCGGTTAGGGTAACGATTGGACCTAGGGTTAGGGTTATGTTAAGGGCTAGGGTTAGAGATGCGGTTAGGGTTACGATTGGACCTAGGGTTAGGGTTATGTTGAGGGCTAGGGTTAGAGATCCGGTTAGGGTTACGATTTGACCTAGGGTTAGGGTTATGTTGAGGGCTAGGGTTAGAGATCCGGTTAGGGTTACGATTGGACATAGGGTTAGGGTTATGTTGAGGGCTAGGGTTAGGGATCAGGTTAGGGTTACGATTGGACCAAGGGTTAGGGTTATGTTGAGGGCTAGGGTTAGAGAAGCGGTTAGGGTTACGATTGGACCTAGGGTTACGGTTATGTTGAGGGTTAGGGTTAGAGATGCGGTTAGGGTTATGATTGGACCTAGTGTTAGGGTTATGTTGAGGGATAGGGTTAGAGATCCGGTTAGGATTACGATTGGACCTAGGGTTAGGGTTATGTTGACGGCTAGGGTTAGAGATCCGGTTACGGTTACGATTGGACCTAGGGTTAGGGTTATGTTCAGGGCTAGGGTTAGAGATCCGGTTAGGGTTACGATTGGACCTAGGGTTAGGGTTATGTTGAGGGCTAGGGTTAGAGGTGCGGTTAGGGTTACGATTGGACATAGGGTTAGGGTTATGTTGAGGGCTAGGGTTAGAGATCCGGTTAGGGTTACGATTGGACCGAGGGTTAGGGTTATGTTGAGGGCTAGGTTTAGAGATCCGGGTAGGGTTACGATTGGACCTAGGCTTAGGGTTATGTTGAGGGCTAGGGTTAGAGATCCGGTTAGGGTTACGATTGGACCTAGGGTTAGGGTTATGTTGAGGGCTAGGGTTAGAGATCCGGTTAGGGTTACGATTGGACCTAGGGTTAGGGTTATGTTGTGGGCTAGGGTTAGAGAGACGGTTAGGGTTACGATTGGACCTAGGGTTAGGGTTATGTTGACGGCTAGGGTTAGAGATGTCGTTAGGGTTACGATTGGACCTAGGGTTAGGGTTATGTTGAGGGTTAGGGTTAGAGATCCGGTTAGGGTTACGATTGGACCTAGGGTTAGTGTTATGTTGAGGGCTAAAGTTAGAGATGCCGTTAGGGTTACGATTGGACCTAGGGTTAGGGTTATGTTGAGGGCTAGGGTTAGAGATCCGGTTAGGGTTACGATTGGACCTAGGGTTAGGGTTATGTTGAGGGCTAGGGTTAGAGATCCGGTTAGGGTTACGATTGGACCTAGGGTTAGGGTTATGTTGAGGGCTAGGGTTAGAGATCCGGTTAGGGTTACGATTGGACCTAGGGTTAGGGTTATGTTGAGGGCTAGGGTTAGAGATCCGGTTAGGGTTACGATTGGACCTACGGTTAGGGTTATGTTGTGGGCTACGGTTAGAGAGACGGTTAGGGTTACGATTGACCTAGGGTTAGGGTTATGTTGAGGGCTAGGGTTAGAGATCCGGTTAGGGTTACGATTGGACCTAGGGTTAGGGTTATGTTGAGGGCTAGGGTTAGAGATGCCGTTAGGGTTACGATTGGACCTAGGGTTAGGGTTATGTTGAGGGCTAGGGTTAGAGAATCGGTTAGGGTTACGATTAGACCTAGGGTTAGGGTTATGTTGAGGGCTAGGGTTAGAGATCCGGTTAGGGTTACGATTGGACCTAGGGTTAGGGTTATGTAGAGGGCTTGGGTTAGAGATGCGGTTAGGGTAACGATTGGACCTAGGGTTAGGGTTATGTTAAGGGCTAGGGTTAGAGATGCGGTTAGGGTTACGATTGGACCTAGGGTTAGGGTTATGTTGAGGGCTAGGGTTAGAGATCCGGTTAGGGTTACGATTTGACCTAGGGTTAGGGTTATGTTGAGGGCTAGGGTTAGAGATCCGGTTAGGGTTACGATTGGACATAGGGTTAGGGTTATGTTGAGGGCTAGGGTTAGGGATCAGGTTAGGGTTACGATTGGACCAAGGGTTAGGGTTATGTTGAGGGCTAGGGTTAGAGAAGCGGTTAGGGTTACGATTGGACCTAGGGTTACGGTTATGTTGAGGGTTAGGGTTAGAGATGCGGTTAGGGTTATGATTGGACCTAGTGTTAGGGTTATGTTGAGGGATAGGGTTAGAGATCCGGTTAGGATTACGATTGGACCTAGGGTTAGGGTTATGTTGACGGCTAGGGTTAGAGATCCGGTTACGGTTACGATTGGACCTAGGGTTAGGGTTATGTTCAGGGCTAGGGTTAGAGATCCGGTTAGGGTTACGATTGGACCTAGGGTTAGGGTTATGTTGAGGGCTAGGGTTAGAGGTGCGGTTAGGGTTACGATTGGACATAGGGTTAGGGTTATGTTGAGGGCTAGGGTTAGAGATCCGGTTAGGGTTACGATTGGACCGAGGGTTAGGGTTATGTTGAGGGCTAGGTTTAGAGATCCGGGTAGGGTTACGATTGGACCTAGGCTTAGGGTTATGTTGAGGGCTAGGGTTAGAGATCCGGTTAGGGTTACGATTGGACCTAGGGTTAGGGTTATGTTGAGGGCTAGGGTTAGAGATCCGGTTAGGGTTACGATTGGACCTAGGGTTAGGGTTATGTTGTGGGCTAGGGTTAGAGAGACGGTTAGGGTTACGATTGGACCTAGGGTTAGGGTTATGTTGACGGCTAGGGTTAGAGATGTCGTTAGGGTTACGATTGGACCTAGGGTTAGGGTTATGTTGAGGGTTAGGGTTAGAGATCCGGTTAGGGTTACGATTGGACCTAGGGTTAGTGTTATGTTGAGGGCTAAAGTTAGAGATGCCGTTAGGGTTACGATTGGACCTAGGGTTAGGGTTATGTTGAGGGCTAGGGTTAGAGATCCGGTTAGGGTTACGATTGGACCTAGGGTTAGGGTTATGTTGAGGGCTAGGGTTAGAGATCCGGTTAGGGTTACGATTGGACCTAGGGTTAGGGTTATGTTGAGGGCTAGGGTTAGAGATCCGGTTAGGGTTACGATTGGACCTAGGGTTAGGGTTATGTTGAGGGCTAGCGTTAGAGATCCGGTTAGGGTTACGATTGGACCTAGGGTTAGGGTTTGGTTGAGGGCTAGGGTTAGAGATCCGGTTAGGGTTACGATTGGACCTAGGGTTAGGGTTATGTTGAGGGCTAGGGTTACAGATCCGGTTAGGGTTACGATTGGACCTAGGGTTAGGGTTATGTTGAGGGCTAGGGTTAGAGATCCGGTTAGGGTTACGATTGGACCTAGGGTTAGGGTTATGTTGTGGGCTAGGGTTAGAGAGACGGTTAGGGTTACGATTGGACCTAGGGTTAGGGTTATGTTGACGGCTAGGGTTAGAGATGCCCTTAGGGTTACGATTGGACCTAGGGTTAGGGTTATGTTGAGGGTTAGGGTTAGAGATCCGGTTAGGGTTACGATTGGACCTAGGGTTAGCGTTATGTTGAGGGCTAGGGTTAGAGATCCGGTTAGGGTTACGATTGGACCTAGGGTTAGGGTTATGTTGAGGGCTAGGGTTAGAGATCCGGTTAGGGTTACGATTGGACCTAGGGTTACGGTTATGTTGAGGGCTAGGGTTAGAGATCCGGTTAGGGTTACAATTGGACCTAGGGTTAGGGTTATGTTGTGGGCTAGGGTTAGAGAGACGGTTAGGGTTACGATTGACCTAGGGTTAGGGTTATGTTGAGGGCTAGGGTTAGAGATCCGGTTAGGGTTACGATTGGACCGAGGGTTAGGGTTATGTTGAGGGCTAGGGTTAGAGAAGCGGTTAGGGTTACGATTGGACTTAGGGTTACGGTTATGTTGAGGGCTAGGGTTAGAGATGCGGTTAGGGTTACGATTGGACCTAGGGTTAGGGTTCTGTTGAGGGCTAGGGTTAGAGATCCGGTTAGGGTTACGATTCGACCTAGGGTTAGGGTTATGTTGAGGGCTAGGGTTAGAGATCCGGTCAGGGTTACGATTGGACCTAGGGTTAGGGTTATGTTGAGGGCTAGGGTTAGAGATCCGGTTAGGGTTACCATTGGACCTAGGGTTAGGGTTATGTTGAGGGTTAGGGTTAGAGATCCGGTCAGGGTTACGATTGGACCTAGGGTTAGGGTTATGTTGAGGGCTAGGGTTAGAGATCCGGTTAGGGTTACGATTGGACCTAGGGTTAGGGTTATGTTGAGGGCTAGGGTTAGAGATCCGGTTAGGGTTACGATTGGACCTAGGGTTAGGGTTATGTTCAGGGCTAGGGTTAGAGATCCGGTTAGGGTTACGATTGGACCTAGGGTTAGGGTTATGTAGAGGGCTTGGGTTAGAGATGCGGTTAGGGTAACGATTGGACCTAGGGTTAGGGTTATGTTAAGGGCTAGGGTTAGAGATGCGGTTAGGGTTACGATTGGACCTAGGGTTAGGGTTATGTTGAGGGCTAGGGTTAGAGATCCGGTTAGGGTTACGATTTGACCTAGGGTTAGGGTTATGTTGAGGGCTAGGGTTAGAGATCCGGTTAGGGTTACGATTGGACATAGGGTTAGGGTTATGTTGAGGGCTAGGGTTAGGGATCAGGTTAGGGTTACGATTGGACCAAGGGTTAGGGTTATGTTGAGGGCTAGGGTTAGAGAAGCGGTTAGGGTTACGATTGGACCTAGGGTTACGGTTATGTTGAGGGTTAGGGTTAGAGATGCGGTTAGGGTTATGATTGGACCTAGTGTTAGGGTTATGTTGAGGGATAGGGTTAGAGATCCGGTTAGGATTACGATTGGACCTAGGGTTAGGGTTATGTTGAGGGCTAGGGTTAGAGATCCGGTTAGGGTTACGATTGGACCTAGGGTTAGGGTTATGTTCAGGGCTAGGGTTAGAGATCCGGTTAGGGTTACGATTGGACCTAGGGTTAGGGTTATGTTGAGGGCTAGGGTTAGAGGTGCGGTTAGGGTTACGATTGGACATAGGGTTAGGGTTATGTTGAGGGCTAGGGTTAGAGATCCGGTTAGGGTTACGATTGGACCGAGGGTTAGGGTTATGTTGAGGGCTAGGTTTAGAGATCCGGGTAGGGTTACGATTGGACCTAGGCTTAGGGTTATGTTGAGGGCTAGGGTTAGAGATCCGGTTAGGGTTACGATTGGACCTAGGGTTAGGGTTATGTTGAGGGCTAGGGTTAGAGATCCGGTTAGGGTTACGATTGGACCTAGGGTTAGGGTTATGTTGTGGGCTAGGGTTAGAGAGACGGTTAGGGTTACGATTGGACCTAGGGTTAGGGTTATGTTGACGGCTAGGGTTAGAGATGTCGTTAGGGTTACGATTGGACCTAGGGTTAGGGTTATGTTGAGGGTTAGGGTTAGAGATCCGGTTAGGGTTACGATTGGACCTAGGGTTAGTGTTATGTTGAGGGCTAAAGTTAGAGATGCCGTTAGGGTTACGATTGGACCTAGGGTTAGGGTTATGTTGAGGGCTAGGGTTAGAGATCCGGTTAGGGTTACGATTGGACCTAGGGTTAGGGTTATGTTGAGGGCTAGGGTTAGAGATCCGGTTAGGGTTACGATTGGACCTAGGGTTAGGGTTATGTTGAGGGCTAGGGTTAGAGATCCGGTTAGGGTTACGATTGGACCTAGGGTTAGGGTTATGTTGTGGGCTAGGGTTAGAGAGACGGTTAGGGTTACGATTGGACCTAGGGTTAGGGTTATGTTGACGGCTAGGGTTAGAGATGCCCTTAGGGTTACGATTGGACCTAGGGTTAGGGTTATGTTGAGGGTTAGGGTTAGAGATCCGGTTAGGGTTACGATTGGACCTAGGGTTAGCGTTATGTTGAGGGCTAGGGTTAGAGATCCGGTTAGGGTTACGATTGGACCTAGGGTTAGGGTTATGTTGAGGGCTAGGGTTAGAGATCCGGTTAGGGTTACGATTGGACCTAGGGTTAGGGTTATGTTGAGGGCTAGGGTTAGAGATCCGGTTAGGGTTACAATTGGACCTAGGGTTAGGGTTATGTTGTGGGCTAGGGTTAGAGAGACGGTTAGGGTTACGATTGACCTAGGGTTAGGGTTATGTTGAGGGCTAGGGTTAGAGATCCGGTTAGGGTTACGATTGGACCGAGGGTTAGGGTTATGTTGAGGGCTAGGGTTAGAGAAGCGGTTAGGGTTACGATTGGACTTAGGGTTACGGTTATGTTGAGGGCTAGGGTTAGAGATGCGGTTAGGGTTACGATTGGACCTATAGTTAGGGTTCTGTTGAGGGCTAGGGTTAGAGATCCGGTTAGGGTTACGATTGGATCTAGGGTTAGGGTTATGTTGAGGGCTACGGTTAGAGATCCGTTTAGGGTTACGATTGGACCTAGGGTTAGGGTTATGTTGTGGGCTAGGGTTAGAGAGACGGTTAGGGTTACGATTGGACCTAGGGTTAGGGTTATGTTGAGGGCTAGGGTTAGATATCCGGTTAGGGTTACGATTGGACCTAGGGTTAGGGTTATGTTGAGGGCTAGGGTTAGAGATCCGGTTAGGGTTACGATTCGACCTAGGGTTAGGGTTATGTTGAGGGCTAGGGTTAGAGATCCGGTTAGGGTTACGATTGGACCGAGGGTTAGGGTTATGTTGAGGGCTAGGGTTATAGATCCGGTTAGGGTTACGATTGGACCTAGGGTTAGGGTTATGTTGAGGGCTAGGGTTAGAGATCCGGTTAGGGTTACGATTGGACCTAGGTTAGGGTTATGTTGAGGGCTAGGGTTAGAGATGCGGTTAGGGTTACGATTGGACCTAGGGTTAGGGTTATGTTGAGGGCTAGGGTTAGAGATCCGGTTAGGGTTACGATTGGACCTAGGGTTAGGGTTATGTTGAGGGCTAGGGTTAGAGATCCGGTTAGGGTTACGATTGGACCTAGGGTTAGGGTTATGTTGAGGGCTAGGGTTAGAGATCCGGTTAGGGTTACGATTGGACCTAGGGTTAGGGTTATGTTGAGGGCTAGGGTTAGAGATCCGGTTAGGGTTACGATTGGACCTAGGGTTAGGGTTATGTTGAGGGCTAGGGTTAGAGATCCGGTTAGGGTTACGATTGGACCTAGGGTTAGGGTTATGTTGAGGGCTAGGGTTAGAGATCCGGTTAGGGTTACGATTGACCTAGGGTTAGGGTTATGTTGAGGGCTAGGGTTAGAGATCCGGTTAGGGTTACGATTGGACCTAGGGTTAGGGTTATGTTGAGGGCTAGGGTTAGAGATCCGGTTAGGGTTACGATTGGACCTAGGTTAAGGTTATGTTGAGGGCTAGGGTTAGAGATGCGGTTAGGGTTACGATTGGACCTAGGGTTAGGGTTATGTTGAGGGCTAGGGTTAGAGATCCGGTTAGGGTTACGATTGGACCTAGGGTTAGGGTTATGTTGAGGGCTAGGGTTAGAGATCCGGTTAGGGTTACGATTGGACCTAGGGTTAGGGTTATGTTGAGGGCTAGGGTTAGAGATCCGGTTAGGGTTACGATTGGACCTAGGGTTAGGGTTATGTTGAGGGCTAGGGTTAGAGATCCGGTTAGGGTTACGATTGGACCTAGGGTTAGGGTTATGTTGAGGGCTAGGGTTAGAGATCCGGTTAGGGTTACGATTGGACCTAGGGTTAGGGTTATGTTGAGGGCTAGGGTTAGAGATCCGGTTAGGGTTACGATTGACCTAGGGTTAGGGTTATGTTGAGGGCTAGGGTTAGAGATCCGGTTAGGGTTACGATTGGACCTAGGGTTAGGGTTATGTTGAGGGCTAGGGTTAGAGATGCCGTTAGGGTTACGATTGGACCTAGGGTTAGGGTTATGTTGAGGGCTAGTGTTAGAGAATCGGTTAGGGTTACGATTGGACCTAGGGTTAGGGTTATGTTGAGGGCTAGGGTTAGAGATCCGGTTAGGGTTACGATTGGACCTAGGGTTAGGGTTATGTTGAGGGCTAGGGTTAGAGATGCCGTTAGGGTTACGATTGGACCTAGGGTTAGGGTTATGTTGAGGGCTAGGGTTAGAGATCCGGTTAGGGTTACGAATGACCTAGGGTTAGGGTTATGTTGAGGGCTAGGGTTAGAGATCCGGTTAGGGTTACGATTGGACCTAGGGTTAGGGTTATGTTGAGGGCTAGGTTTAGAGATGCCGTTAGGGTTACGATTGGACCTAGGGTTAGGGTTATGTTGAGGGCTAGGGTTAGAGATGCCATTAGGGTTACGATTGGACCTAGGGTTAGGGTTATGTTGAGGGTTAGGGTTAGAGATCCGGTTAGGGTTACGATTGGACCTAGGGTTAGTGTTATGTTGAGGGCTAGGGTTAGAGAATCGGTTAGGGTTACCATTGGACCTAGGGTTAGGATTATGTTGAGGGCTAGGGTTAGAGATCCGGTTAGGGTTACGATTGGACCTAGGGTTAGGGTTATGTTGAGGGCTAGGGTTAGAGATCCGGTTAGGGTTACGATTGGACCTAGGGTTAGGGTTATGTTGAGGGCTAGGGTTAGAGATCCCGTTAGGGTTACGATTGGACCTAGGGTTAAGGTTATGTTGAGGGCTAGGGTTAGAGATCCGGTTAGGGTTACGATTGGACCTAGGGTTAGGGTTATGTTGAGGGCTAGGGTTAGAGATCCGGTTAGGGTTACGATTGGACCTAGGGTTAGGGTTATGTTGAGGGCTAGGGTTATAGATGCGGTTAGGGTTACGATTGGACCTAGGGTTAGGGTTATGTTGAGGGCTAGGGTTAGAGATCCGGTTAGGGTTACGATTCGACCTAGGGTTAGGGTTATGTTGAGGGCTAGGGTTAGAGATCCGGTTAGGGTTACGATTGGACCTAGGGTTAGGGTTATGTTGAGGGCTAGGGTTAGAGATTCGGTTAGGGTTACGATTGGACCTAGGGTTAGGGTTATGTTGAGGGCTAGGTTTAGAGATCCGGTTAGGGTTACGATTGGACCTAGGGTTAGGGTTATGTTGAGGGCTAGGGTTAGAGATCCGGTTAGGGTTACGATTGGACCTAGGGTTAGGGTTTTGTTGAGGGCTAGGGTTAGAGATCCGGTTAGGGTTACGATTGGACCTAGGGTTAGGGTTATGTTGAGGGCTAGGGTTAGAGATCCGGTTAGGGTTACGATTGGACCTAGGGTTAGGGTTATGTTCAGGGCTATGGTTAGAGATCCGGTTAGGGTTACGATTGGACCTAGGGTTAGGGTTATGTTGAGGGCTAGGGTTAGAGATCCGGTTAGGGTTACGATTGGACCTAGGGTTAGGGTTATGTTGAGGGCTAGGGTTAGAAATGCCGTTAGGGTTACGATTGGACCTAGGGTTACGGTTATGTTGAGGGCTAGGGTTAGAGAATCGGTTAGGGTTACGATTGGACCTAGGGTTAGGGTTATGTTGAGGGCTAGGGTTAGAGATGCCGTTAGGGTTACGATTGGACCTAGGGTTAGGGTTATGTTGAGGGCTAGGGTTAGAGATGCCGTTAGGGTTACGATTGGACCTAGGGTTAGGGTTATGTTGAGGGCTAGGGTTAGAGAATCGGTTAGGGTTACGATTGGACCTAGGGTTAGGGTTATGTTGAGGGCTAGGGTTAGAGATCCGGTTAGGGTTACGATTGGACCAAGGGTTAGGGTTATGTTGAGGGCTAGGGTTAGAGATCCGGTTAGGGTTACGATTGGACCTAGGGTTAGGGTTATGTTGAGGGCTAGGGTTAGAGATCCGGTTAGGGTTACGATTGGACCTAGGGTTAGGGTTATGTTGAGGGCTAGGGTTAGAGATGCCGTTAGGGTTACGATTGGACCTAGGGTTAGGGTTATGTTGAGGGCTAGGGTTAGAGAATCGGTTAGGGTTACGATTGGACCTAGGGTTAGGGTTATGTTGAGGGCTAGGGTTAGAGATCCGGTTAGGGTTACGATTGCACCAAGGGTTAGGGTTATGTTGAGGGCTAGGGTTAGAGATCTGGTTAGGGTTACGATTGGACCTAGGGTTAGGGTTATGTTGAGGGCTAGGGTTAGAGATCCGGTTAGGGTTACGATTGCACCAAGGGTTAGGGTTATGTTGAGGGCTAGGGTTAGAGAAGCGGTTAGGGTTACGATTGGACCGAGGGTTACGGTTATGTTGAGGGCTAGGGTTAGAGATGCGGTTAGGGTTACGATTGGACCTAGTGTTAGGGTTCTGTTGAGGGCTAGGGTTAGAGATCCGGTTAGGGTTACGATTGGATCTAGGGTTAGGGTTATGTTGAGGGCTAGGGTTAGAGATCCGGTTAGGGTTACGATTGGACCTAGGGTTAGGGTTATGTTGTGGGCTAGGGTTATAGAGACGATTAGGGTTACGATTGGACCTAGGGTTAGGGTTATGTTGAGGGCTAGGGTTAGAGATGCCGTTAGGGTTACGATTGGACCTAGGGTTAGGGTTATGTTGAGGGCTAGGGTTAGAGAATCGGTTAGGGTTACGATTGGACCTAGGGTTAGGGTTATGTTGAGGGCTAGGGTTAGAGATCCGGTTAGGGTTACGATTGCACCAAGGGTTAGGGTTATGTTGAGGGCTAGGGTTAGAGATCTGGTTAGGGTTACGATTGGACCTAGGGTTAGGGTTATGTTGAGGGCTAGGGTTAGAGATCCGGTTAGGGTTACGATTGCACCAAGGGTTAGGGTTATGTTGAGGGCTAGGGTTAGAGATCCGGTTAGGGTTACGATTGGACCTAGGGTTAGTGTTATGTTGAGGGGTAGGGTTAGAGATCCGGTTAGGGTTATGATTGGACCTAGGGTTAGGGTTATGTTGAGGGCTATGGTTAGAGATCCGGTTACGGTTACGATTGGACCTAGGATTAGGCTTATGTTGAGGGTTAGGGTTAGAGATCCGGTTAGGGTTACGATTGGACCTAGGGTTAGCGTTATGTTGAGGGCTATGGTTAGAGATCCGGTCAGGGTTACGATTGGACCTAGGGTTAGGGTTATGTTGTGGGCTAGGGTTAGAGAGACGGTTAGGGTTACGATTGGACCTAGGGTTAGGGTTATGTTGACGGCTAGGGTTAGAGATGCCGTTAGGGTTACGATTGGACCTAGGGTTAGGGTTATGTTGAGGGCTAGGGTTAGAGATCCGGTTAGGGTTACGATTGGACCTAGGGTTAGGGTTATGTTGAGGGCTAGGGTTAGAGATCCGGTTAGGGTTACGATTGGACCAAGGTTAGGGTTATGTTGAGGGCCAGGGTTAGAGATGCCGTTAGGGTTACGATTGGACCTAGGGTTAGGGTTATGTTGAGGACTAGGGTTAGAGATCCGGTTAGGGTTACGATTGGACCTAGGGTTAGGGTTATGTTGAGGGCTAGGGTTAGAGATCCGGTTAGGGTTACGATTGGACCTAGGGTTAGGGTTATGTTGAGGGCTAGGGTTAGAGATTCGGTTAGGATTACGATTGGACCTAGGGTTAGGGTTATGTAGAGGGCTAGGGTTAGAGATCCGGTTAGGGTTACGATTGCACCAAGGGTTAGGGTTATGTTGAGGGCTAGGGTTAGAGATCTGGTTAGGGTTACGATTGGACCTAGGGTTAGGGTTATGTTGAGGGCTAGGGTTAGAGATCCGGTTAGGGTTAAGATTGCACCAAGGGTTAGGGTTATGTTGAGGGCTAGGGTTAGAGAAGCGGTTAGGGTTACGATTGGACCTAGGGTTAGGGTTATGTTGAGGGCTAGGGTTAGAGATGCGGTTAGGGTTACGATTGGACCTAGGGTTAGGGTTCTGTTGAGGGCTAGGGTTAGAGATCCGGTTAGGGTTACGATTGGACCTAGTGTTAGGGTTCTGTTGAGGGCTAGGGTTAGAGATCCGGTTAGGGTTACGATTGGACCTAGGGTTAGGGTTATGTTGAGAGCTAGGGTTAGAGAGACGGTTAGGGTTACGATTGGACCTAGGGTTAGGGTTATGTTGACGGCTAGGGTTAGAGATGCCGTTAGGTTTACGATTGGACCTAGGGTTAGGGTTATGTTGAGGGCTAGGGTTAGAGATCCGGTTAGGGTTACGATTGGACCTAGGGTTAGGGTTATGTTGAGGGCTAGGGTTAGAGATCCGGTTAGGGTTACGATTGGACCTAGGGTTAGGGTTATGTTGAGGGCTAGGGTTAGAGATGCCGTTAGGGTTACGATTGGACCTAGGGTTAGGGTTATGTTGAGGGCTAGGGTTAGAGAATCGGTTAGGGTTACGATTGGACCTAGGGTTAGTGTTATGTTGAGGACTAGGGTTAGAGATCCGGTTAGGGTTACGATTGGTCCTAGGGTTAGGGTTATGTTGAGGGCTAGGGTTAGAGATGCGGTTAGGGTTACTATTGGACCTAGGGTTAGGGTTATGTTGAGGGCTAGGGTTAGAGAATCGGTTAGGGTTACGATTGTACCTAGGGTTAGGGTTATGTTGAGGGTAGGGTTAGAGATCCGGTTAGGGTTACGATTGGACCTAGGGTTAGGGTTATGTTGAGGGCTAGGGTTAGAGATCCGGTTAGGGTTACGATTGGACCTAGGGTTAGGGTTATGTTGAGGGCTAGGGTTAGAGATCCGGTTAGGGTTACGATTGGACCTAGGGTTACGGTTATGTTGAGGGCTAGGGTTAGAGATCCGGTTAGTGTTACGATTAGACCTAGGGTTAGGGTTATGTTGAGGGCTAGGGTTAGAGATCCGGTTAGGGTTACTATTGGACCTAGGGTTAGGGTTATGTTGAGGGCTAGGGTTAGAGATCCGGTTAGGGTTACGATTGGACCTAGGGTTAGGGTTATGTTGAGGGCTAGGGTTAGAGATCCGGTTAGGGTTACGATTGGACCTAGGGTTAGGGTTATGTTGAGGGCTAGGGTTAGAGATCCGGTTAGGGTTACGATTGGACCTAGGGTTAGGGTTATGTTGAGGGCTAGGGTTAGAGATGCGGTTAGGGTTACGATTGGACCTAGGGTTAGGGTTATGTTGAGGGCTAGGGTTAGAGATCCGGTTAGGGTTACGATTGGACCTAGGGTTAGGGTTATGTTGAGGGCTAGGGTTAGAGATCCGGTTAGGGTTACGATTGGACCTAGGGTTAGGGTTATGTTGAGGGCTAGGGTTAGAGATCCGGTTAGGGTTACGATTGGACCTAGGGTTAGGGTTATGTTGTGGGCTAGGGTTAGAGAGACGGTTAGGGTTACGATTGACCTAGGGTTAGGGTTATGTTGAGGGCTAGGGTTAGAGATCCGGTTAGGGTTAAGATTGGACCTAGGGTTAGGGTTATGTTGAGGGCTAGGGTTAGAGATCCGGTTAGGGTTACGATTGGACCTAGGGTTAGGGTTATGTTGAGGGCTAGGGTTAGAGATCCGGTTAGGGTTACGATTGGACCTAGGGTTAGGGTTTGTTGAGGGCTAGGGTTAGAGATCCGGTTAGGGTTACGATTGGACCTAGGGTTAGGGTTATGTTGAGGGCTAGGGTTAGAGATCCGGTTAGGGTTACGATTGGACCTAGGGTTAGGGTTATGTTGAGGGCTAGGGTTAGAGATCCGGTTAGGGTTACGATTGGACCTAGGGTTACGGTTATGTTGAGGGCTAGGGTTAGAGATCCAGTTAGGGTTACGATTGGACCTAGGGTTAGGGTTATGTTGAGGGCTAGGGTTAGAGATGCGGTTAGGGTTACGATTGGACCTAGGGTTAGGGTTATGTTGAGGGCTAGGGTTAGAGATCCGGTTAGGGTTACGATTGGACCTAGGGTTAGGGTTATGTTGAGGGCTAGGGTTAGAGATCCGGTTAGGGTTACGATTGGACCTAGGGTTAAGGTTATGTTGAGGGCTAGGGTTAGAGATCCGGTTAGGGTTACGATTGGACCTAGGGTTAGGGTTATGTTGAGGGCTAAGGTTAGAGATCCGGTTAGGGTTACGATTGGACCTAGGTTTATGGTTATGTTGTGGGCTAGGGTTAGAGAGACGGTTAGGGTTACGATTGACCTAGGGTTAGGGTTATGTTGAGGGCTAGGGTTAGAGATCCGGTTAGGGTTACGATTGGACCTAGGGTTAGGGTTATGTTGAGGGCTAGGGTTAGAGAATCGGTTCGGGTTACGATTGGACCTAGGGTTAGGGTTATGTTGAGGGCTAGGGTTAGAGATCCGGTTAGGGTTCCGATTGGACCTGGGTTAGGGTTATGTTAAGGGCTAGGGTTAGAGATCCGGTTAGGGTTACGATTGGACCTAGGGTTAGGGTTATGTTGATTGCTAGGGTTAGAGATCCGGTTAGGGTTACGACTGGACCAAGGGTTAGGGTTATGTTGAGGGCTAGGGTTAGAGAAGCGGTTAGGGTTACGATTGGACCTAGGGTTACGGTTATGTTGAGGGCTAGGGTTAGAGATGCGGTTAGGGTTACGATTGGACCTAGTGTTAGGGTTCTGTTGAGGGCTAGGGTTAGAGATCCGGTTAGGGTTACGATTGGATCTAGGGTTAGGGTTATGTTGAGGGCTAGAGTTAGAGATCCGGTTAGGGTTACGATTGGACCTAGGGTTAGGGTTATGTTGTGGGCTAGGGTTAGAGAGACGGTTAGGGTTACGATTGGACCTAGGGTTAGGGTTATGTTGAGGGGTAGGGTTAGAGATGCCGTTAGGATTACGATTGGACCTAGGGTTAGGGTTATGTTGAGGGCTAGGGTTAGAGATCCGGTTAGGGTTACGATTGGACCTAGGGTTAGGGTTATGTTGAGAGCTAGGGTTAGAGAGACGGTTAGGGTTACGATTGGACCTAGGGTTAGGGTTATGTTGACGGCTAGGGTTAGAGATGCCGTTAGGTTTACGATTGGACCTAGGGTTAGGGTTATGTTGAGGGCTAGGGTTAGAGATCCGGTTAGGGTTACGATTGGACCTAGGGTTAGGGTTATGTTGAGGGCTAGGGTTAGAGAAGCGGTTAGGGTTACGATTGGACCTAGGGTTACGGTTATGTTGAGGGCTAGGGTTAGAGATCCGGTTAGGGTTACGATTGGATCTAGGGTTAGGGTTATGTTGAGGGGTAGGGTTAGAGATGCCGTTAGGATTACGATTGGACCTAGGGTTAGGGTTATGTTGAGGGCTAGGGTTAGAGATCCGGTTAGGGTTACGATTGGACCTAGGGTTAGGGTTATGTTGAGAGCTAGGGTTAGAGAGACGGTTAGGGTTACGATTGGACCTAGGGTTAGGGTTATGTTGTGGGCTAGGGTTAGAGAGACGGTTAGGGTTACGATTGACCTAGGGTTAGGGTTATGTTGAGGGCTAGGGTTAGAGATCCGGTTAGGGTTACGATTGGACCTAGGGTTAGGGTTATGTTGAGGGCTAGGGTTAGAGATCCGGTTAGGGTTACGATTGGACCTAGGGTTAGGGTTATGTTGAGGGCTAGGGTTAGAGATCCGGTTAGGGTTACGATTGGACCTAGGGTTAGGGTTTGTTGAGGGCTAGGGTTAGAGATCCGGTTAGGGTTACGATTGGACCTAGGGTTAGGGTTATGTTGAGGGCTAGGGTTAGAGATCCGGTTAGGGTTACGATTGGACCTAGGGTTAGGGTTATGTTGAGGGCTAGGGTTAGAGATCCGGTTAGGGTTACGATTGGACCTAGGGTTACGGTTATGTTGAGGGCTAGGGTTAGAGATCCGGTTAGGGTTACGATTGGACCTAGGGTTAGGGTTATGTTGAGGGCTAGGGTTAGAGATGCGGTTAGGGTTACGATTGGACCTAGGGTTAGGGTTATGTTGAGGGCTAGGGTTAGAGATCCGGTTAGGGTTACGATTGGACCTAGGGTTAGGGTTATGTTGAGGGCTAGGGTTAGAGATCCGGTTAGGGTTACGATTGGACCTAGGGTTAAGGTTATGTTGAGGGCTAGGGTTAGAGATCCGGTTAGGGTTACGATTGGACCTAGGGTTAGGGTTATGTTGAGGGCTAGGGTTAGAGATCCGGTTAGGGTTACGATTGGACCTAGGTTTACGGTTATGTTGTGGGCTAGGGTTAGAGAGACGGTTAGGGTTACGATTGACCTAGGGTTAGGGTTATGTTGAGGGCTAGGGTTAGAGATCCGGTTAGGGTTACGATTGGACCTAGGGTTAGGGTTATGTTGAGGGCTAGGGTTAGAGAATCGGTTCGGGTTACGATTGGACCTAGGGTTAGGGTTATGTTGAGGGCTAGGGTTAGAGATCCGGTTAGGGTTCCGATTGGACCTGGGTTAGGGTTATGTTAAGGGCTAGGGTTAGAGATCCGGTTAGGGTTACGATTGGACCTAGGGTTAGGGTTATGTTGAGGGCTAGGGTTAGAGATCCGGTTAGGGTTACGACTGGACCAAGGGTTAGGGTTATGTTGAGGGCTAGGGTTAGAGAAGCGGTTAGGGTTACGATTGGACCTAGGGTTACGGTTATGTTGAGGGCTAGGGTTAGAGATGCGGTTAGGGTTACGATTGGACCTAGTGTTAGGGTTCTGTTGAGGGCTAGGGTTAGAGATCCGGTTAGGGTTACGATTGGATCTAGGGTTAGGGTTATGTTGAGGGCTAGAGTTAGAGATCCGGTTAGGGTTACGATTGGACCTAGGGTTAGGGTTATGTTGTGGGCTAGGGTTAGAGAGACGGTTAGGGTTACGATTGGACCTAGGGTTAGGGTTATGTTGAGGGGTAGGGTTAGAGATGCCGTTAGGATTACGATTGGACCTAGGGTTAGGGTTATGTTGAGGGCTAGGGTTAGAGATCCGGTTAGGGTTACGATTGGACCTAGGGTTAGGGTTATGTTGAGAGCTATGGTTAGAGAGACGGTTAGGGTTACGATTGGACCTAGGGTTAGGGTTATGTTGACGGCTAGGGTTAGAGATGCCGTTAGGTTTACGATTGGACCTAGGGTTAGGGTTATGTTGAGGGCTAGGGTTAGAGATCCGGTTAGGGTTACGATTGGACCTAGGGTTAGGGTTATGTTGAGGGCTAGGGTTAGAGAAGCGGTTAGGGTTACGATTGGACCTAGGGTTACGGTTATGTTGAGGGCTAGGGTTAGAGATCCGGTTAGGGTTACGATTGGATCTAGGGTTAGGGTTATGTTTAGGGCTAGGGTTAGAGATCCGGTTAGGGTTACGATTGGACCTAGGGTTAGGGTTATGTTGAGGGCCAGGGTTAGAGATCCGGTCTGGGTTACGATTGGACCTAGGGTTAGGGTTATGTTGAGGGCTAGGGTTAGAGATCCGGTTAGGGTTACGATTGGACCTAGGGTTAGGGTTATGTTGAGGGCTAGGGTTAGAGATCCGGTTAGGGTTACGATTGGACCTAGGGTTAGGGTTATGTTGAGAGCTAGGGTTAGAGAGACGGTTAGGGTTACGATTGGACCTAGGGTTAGGGTTATGTTGACGGCTAGGGTTAGAGATCCGGTTAGGGTTACGATTGGACCTAGGGTTAGGGTTATGTTGAGGGCTAGGGTTAGAGATCCGGTTAGGGTTACGATTGGACCTAGGGTTAGGGTTATGTTGAGGGTTAGGGTTAGAGAGACGGTTAGGGTTACGATTGGACCTAGGGTTAGGATTATGTTGTGGGCTAGGGTTAGAGAGACGGTTAGGGTTACGATTGGACCTAGGGTTAGGGTTATGTTGACGGCTAGGGTTAGAGATGCCGTTAGGTTTACGATTGGACCTAGGGTTAGGGTTATGTTGAGGGCTAGGGTTAGAGATCCGGTTAGGGTTACGATTGGACCTAGGGTTAGGGTTATGTTGAGGGCTAGGGTTAGAGATCCGGTTAGGGTTACGATTGGACCTAGGGTTAGGGTTATGTTGAGGGCTAGGGTTAGAGATGCCGTTAGGGTTACGATTGGACCTAGGGTTAGGGTTATGTTGAGGGCTAGGGTTAGAGAATCGGTTAGGGTTACGATTGGACCTAGGGTTAGGGTTATGTTGAGGACTAGGGTTAGAGATCCGGTTAGGGTTACGATTGGACCTAGGGTTAGGGTTATGTTGAGGGCTAGGGTTAGAGATCCGGTTAGGGTTACGATTGGACCTAGGGTTAGGGTTATGTTTAGGGCTAGGGTTAGAGATCCGGTTAGGGTTACGATTGGACCTAGGGTTAGGGTTATGTTGAGGGCCAGGGTTAGAGATCCGGTCTGGGTTACGATTGGACCTAGGGTTAGGGTTATGTTGAGGGCTAGGGTTAGAGATCCGGTTAGGGTTACGATTGGACCTAGGGTTAGGGTTATGTTGAGGGCTAGGGTTAGAGATCCGGTTAGGGTTACGATTGGACCTAGGGTTAGGGTTATGTTGAGGGTTAGGGTTAGAGAGACGGTTAGGGTTACGATTGGACCTAGGGTTAGGGTTATGTTGTGGGCTAGGGTTAGAGAGACGGTTAGGGTTACGATTGGACCTAGGGTTAGGGTTATGTTGACGGTAGGGCTAGAGATGCCGTTAGGGTTACGATTGGACCTAGGGTTAGGGTTATGTTGAGGGCTAGGGTTAGAGATCCGGTCTGGGTTACGATTGGACCTAGGGTTAGGGTTATGTTGAGGGCTAGGGTTAGAGATCCGGTTAGGGTTACGATTGGACCTAGGGTTAGGGTTATGTTGAGGGCTAGGGTTAGAGATCCGGTTAGGGTTACGATTGGACCTAGGGTTAGGGTTATGTTGAGGGCTAGGGTTAGAGATCCGGTTAGGGTTACGATGGGACCTAGGTTAGGGTTATGTTGAGGGCTAGGATTAGAGATCCGGTTATGGTTACGATTGGACCAAGGGTTAAGGTTATGTTGAGGGCTAGGGTTAGAGAAGCGGTTACGGTTACGATTGGACCTAGGGTTACGGTTATGTTGAGGGCTAGGGTTAGAGATGCGTTTAGGGTTACGATTGGACCTAGTGTTAGGGTTATGTTGAGGGCTAGTGTTAGAGATCCGGTTAGGGTTACGATTGGACCTAGGGTTAGGGTTATGTTGTGGGATAGGGTTAGAGAGACGGTTAGGGTTACGATTGGACCTAGGGTTAGGGTTATGTTGACGGCTAGGGTTAGAGATGCCGTTAGGGTTACGATTGGACCTAGGGTTAGGGTTATGTTGAGGGCTAGGGTTAGAGATCCGGTTACGGTTACGATTGGACCTAGGGTTCGGGTTATGTTGAGGGCTAGGGTTAGAGATCCGGTTAGGGTTACGATTGAACCTAGGGTTAGGGTTATGTTGAGAGCTAGGGTTAGAGTTGCAATTAGGGTTACGATTGGACCTAGGGTTAGGGTTATGTTGAGGGCCAGGGTTAGAGATCCGGTCTGGGTTACGATTGGACCTAGGGTTAGGGTTATGTTGAGGGCTAGGGTTAGAGATCCGGTTAGGGTTACGATTGGACCTAGGGTTAGGGTTATGTTGAGGGCTAGGGTTAGAGATCCGGTTAGGGTTACGATTGGACCTAGGGTTAGGGTTATGTTGAGGGTTAGGGTTAGAGAGACGGTTAGGGTTACGATTGGACCTAGGGTTAGGGTTATGTTGTGGGCTAGGGTTAGAGAGACGGTTAGGGTTACGATTGGACCTAGGGTTAGGGTTATGTTGACGGCTAGGGCTAGAGATGCCGTTAGGGTTACGATTGGACCTAGGGTTAGGGTTATGTTGAGGGCTAGGGTTAGAGATCCGGTCTGGGTTACGATTGGACCTAGGGTTAGGGTTATGTTGAGGGCTAGGGTTAGAGATCCGGTTAGGGTTACGATTGGACCTAGGGTTAGGGTTATGTTGAGGGCTAGGGTTAGAGATCCGGTTAGGGTTACGATTGGACCTAGGTTTAGGGTTATGTTGAGGGCTAGAGTTAGAGATCCGGTTAGGGTTACGATGGGACCTAGGTTAGGGTTATGTTGAGGGCTAGGATTAGAGATCCGGTTATGGTTACGATTGGACCAAGGGTTAAGGTTATGTTGAGGGCTAGGGTTAGAGAAGCGGTTACGGTTACGATTGGACCTAGGGTTACGGTTATGTTGAGGGCTAGGGTTAGAGATGCGTTTAGGGTTACGATTGGACCTAGGGTTAGGGTTATGTTGAGGGCTAGGTTTAGAGATGCCGTTAGGGTTACGATTGGACCTAGGGTTAGGGTTATGTTGAGGGCTAGGGTTAGAGATGCCATTAGGGTTACGATTGGACCTAGGGTTAGGGTTATGTTGAGGGTTAGGGTTAGAGATCCGGTTAGGGTTACGATTGGACCTAGGGTTAGTGTTATGTTGAGGGCTAGGGTTAGAGAATCGGTTAGGGTTACCATTGGACCTAGGGTTAGGATTATGTTGAGGGCTAGGGTTAGAGATCCGGTTAGGGTTACGATTGGACCTAGGGTTAGGGTTATGTTGAGGGCTAGGGTTAGAGATCCGGTTAGGGTTACGATTGGACCTAGGGTTAGGGTTATGTTGAGGGCTAGGGTTAGAGATCCCGTTAGGGTTACGATTGGACCTAGGGTTAAGGTTATGTTGAGGGCTAGGGTTAGAGATCCGGTTAGGGTTACGATTGGACCTAGGGTTAGGGTTATGTTGAGGGCTAGGGTTAGAGATCCGGTTAGGGTTACGATTGGACCTAGGGTTAGGGTTATGTTGAGGGCTAGGGTTATAGATGCGGTTAGGGTTACGATTGGACCTAGGGTTAGGGTTATGTTGAGGGCTAGGGTTAGAGATCCGGTTAGGGTTACGATTCGACCTAGGGTTAGGGTTATGTTGAGGGCTAGGGTTAGAGATCCGGTTAGGGTTACGATTGGACCTAGGGTTAGGGTTATGTTGAGGGCTAGGGTTAGAGATTCGGTTAGGGTTACGATTGGACCTAGGGTTAGGGTTATGTTGAGGGCTAGGTTTAGAGATCCGGTTAGGGTTACGATTGGACCTAGGGTTAGGGTTATGTTGAGGGCTAGGGTTAGAGATCCGGTTAGGGTTACGATTGGACCTAGGGTTAGGGTTTTGTTGAGGGCTAGGGTTAGAGATCCGGTTAGGGTTACGATTGGACCTAGGGTTAGGGTTATGTTGAGGGCTAGGGTTAGAGATCCGGTTAGGGTTACGATTGGACCTAGGGTTAGGGTTATGTTCAGGGCTATGGTTAGAGATCCGGTTAGGGTTACGATTGGACCTAGGGTTAGGGTTATGTTGAGGGCTAGGGTTAGAGATCCGGTTAGGGTTACGATTGGACCTAGGGTTAGGGTTATGTTGAGGGCTAGGGTTAGAAATGTCGTTAGGGTTACGATTGGACCTAGGGTTACGGTTATGTTGAGGGCTAGGGTTAGAGAATCGGTTAGGGTTACGATTGGACCTAGGGTTAGGGTTATGTTGAGGGCTAGGGTTAGAGATGCCGTTAGGGTTACGATTGGACCTAGGGTTAGGGTTATGTTGAGGGCTAGGGTTAGAGATGCCGTTAGGGTTACGATTGGACCTAGGGTTAGGGTTATGTTGAGGGCTAGGGTTAGAGAATCGGTTAGGGTTACGATTGGACCTAGGGTTAGGGTTATGTTGAGGGCTAGGGTTAGAGATCCGGTTAGGGTTACGATTGGACCAAGGGTTAGGGTTATGTTGAGGGCTAGGGTTAGAGATCCGGTTAGGGTTACGATTGGACCTAGGGTTAGGGTTATGTTGAGGGCTAGGGTTAGAGATCCGGTTAGGGTTACGATTGGACCTAGGGTTAGGGTTATGTTGAGGGCTAGGGTTAGAGATGCCGTTAGGGTTACGATTGGACCTAGGGTTAGGGTTATGTTGAGGGCTAGGGTTAGAGAATCGGTTAGGGTTACGATTGGACCTAGGGTTAGGGTTATGTTGAGGGCTAGGGTTAGAGATCCGGTTAGGGTTACGATTGCACCAAGGGTTAGGGTTATGTTGAGGGCTAGGGTTAGAGATCTGGTTAGGGTTACGATTGGACCTAGGGTTAGGGTTATGTTGAGGGCTAGGGTTAGAGATCCGGTTAGGGTTACGATTGCACCAAGGGTTAGGGTTATGTTGAGGGCTAGGGTTAGAGAAGCGGTTAGGGTTACGATTGGACCTAGGGTTACGGTTATGTTGAGGGCTAGGGTTAGAGATGCGGTTAGGGTTACGATTGGACCTAGTGTTAGGGTTCTGTTGAGGGCTAGGGTTAGAGATCCGGTTAGGGTTACGATTGGATCTAGGGTTAGGGTTATGTTGAGGGCTAGGGTTAGAGATCCGGTTAGGGTTACGATTGGACCTAGGGTTAGGGTTATGTTGTGGGCTAGGGTTATAGAGACGATTAGGGTTACGATTGGACCTAGGGTTAGGGTTATGTTGAGGGCTAGGGTTAGAGATGCCGTTAGGGTTACGATTGGACCTAGGGTTAGGGTTATGTTGAGGGCTAGGGTTAGAGAATCGGTTAGGGTTACGATTGGACCTAGGGTTAGGGTTATGTTGAGGGCTAGGGTTAGAGATCCGGTTAGGGTTACGATTGCACCAAGGGTTAGGGTTATGTTGAGGGCTAGGGTTAGAGATCTGGTTAGGGTTACGATTGGACCTAGGGTTAGGGTTATGTTGAGGGCTAGGGTTAGAGATCCGGTTAGGGTTACGATTGCACCAAGGGTTAGGGTTATGTTGAGGGCTAGGGTTAGAGAAGCGGTTAGGGTTACGATTGGACCTAGGGTTACGGTTATGTTGAGGGCTAGGGTTAGAGATGCGGTTAGGGTTACGATTGGACCTAGTGTTAGGGTTCTGTTGAGGGCTAGGGTTAGAGATCCGGTTAGGGTTACGATTGGATCTAGGGTTAGGGTTATGTTGAGGGCTAGGGTTAGAGATCCGGTTAGGGTTACGATTGGACCTAGGGTTAGGGTTATGTTGTGGGCTAGGGTTAGAGAGACGGTTAGGGTTACGATTGGACCTAGGGTTAGGGTTATGTTGAGGGGTAGGGTTAGAGATGCCGTTAGGGTTACGATTGGACCTAGGGTTAGGGTTATGTTGAGGGCTAGGGTTAGAGATCCGGTTAGGGTTACGATTGGACCTAGGGTTAGGGTTATGTTGACGGCTAGGGTTAGAGATCCGGTTAGGGTTACGATTGGACCTAGGGTTAGGGTTATGTTGAGGGCTAGAATTAGAGATCCGGTTAGGGTTACGATTGGACCTAGGGTTAGGGTTATGTTGAGGGCTAGGGTTAGAGATCCGGTTAGGGTTACGATTGGACCTAGGGTTAGGGTTATGTTGAGGGCTAGGGTTAGAGATCCGGTTAGGGTTACGATTGGACCTAGGGTTAGTGTTATGTTGAGGGGTAGGTTTAGAGATCCGGTTAGGGTTATGATTGGACCTAGGGTTAGGGTTATGTTGAGGGCTATGGTTAGAGATCCGGTTACGGTTACGATTGGACCTAGGATTAGGCTTATGTTGAGGGTTAGGGTTAGAGATCCGGTTAGGGTTACGATTGGACCTAGGGTTAGCGTTATGTTGAGGGCTATGGTTAGAGATCCGGTCAGGGTTACGATTGGACCTAGGGTTAGGGTTATGTTGTGGGCTAGGGTTAGAGAGACGGTTAGGGTTACGATTGGACCTAGGGTTAGGGTTATGTTGACGGCTAGGGTTAGAGATGCCGTTAGGGTTACGATTGGACCTAGGGTTAGGGTTATGTTGAGGGCTAGGGTTAGAGATCCGGTTAGGGTTACGATTGGACCTAGGGTTAGGGTTATGTTGAGGGCTAGGGTTAGAGATCCGGTTAGGGTTACGATTGGACCAAGGTTAGGGTTATGTTGAGGGCCAGGGTTAGAGATGCCGTTAGGGTTACGATTGGACCTAGGGTTAGGGTTATGTTGAGGACTAGGGTTAGAGATCCGGTTAGGGTTACGATTGGACCTAGGGTTAGGGTTATGTTGAGGGCTAGGGTTAGAGATCCGGTTAGGGTTACGATTGGACCTAGGGTTAGGGTTATGTTGAGGGCTAGGGTTAGAGATTCGGTTAGGATTACGATTGGACCTAGGGTTAGGGTTATGTAGAGGGCTAGGGTTAGAGATCCGGTTAGGGTTACGATTGCACCAAGGGTTAGGGTTATGTTGAGGGCTAGGGTTAGAGATCTGGTTAGGGTTACGATTGGACCTAGGGTTAGGGTTATGTTGAGGGCTAGGGTTAGAGATCCGGTTAGGGTTAAGATTGCACCAAGGGTTAGGGTTATGTTGAGGGCTAGGGTTAGAGAAGCGGTTAGGGTTACGATTGGACCTAGGGTTAGGGTTATGTTGAGGGCTAGGGTTAGAGATGCGGTTAGGGTTACGATTGGACCTAGGGTTAGGGTTCTGTTGAGGGCTAGGGTTAGAGATCCGGTTAGGGTTACGATTGGACCTAGTGTTAGGGTTCTGTTGAGGGCTAGGGTTAGAGATCCGGTTAGGGTTACGATTGGACCTAGGGTTAGGGTTATGTTGAGAGCTAGGGTTAGAGAGACGGTTAGGGTTACGATTGGACCTAGGGTTAGGGTTATGTTGACGGCTAGGGTTAGAGATGCCGTTAGGTTTACGATTGGACCTAGGGTTAGGGTTATGTTGAGGGCTAGGGTTAGAGATCCGGTTAGGGTTACGATTGGACCTAGGGTTAGGGTTATGTTGAGGGCTAGGGTTAGAGATCCGGTTAGGGTTACGATTGGACCTAGGGTTAGGGTTATGTTGAGGGCTAGGGTTAGAGATGCCGTTAGGGTTACGATTGGACCTAGGGTTAGGGTTATGTTGAGGGCTAGGGTTAGAGAATCGGTTAGGGTTACGATTGGACCTAGGGTTAGTGTTATGTTGAGGACTAGGGTTAGAGATCCGGTTAGGGTTACGATTGGTCCTAGGGTTAGGGTTATGTTGAGGGCTAGGGTTAGAGATGCGGTTAGGGTTACTATTGGACCTAGGGTTAGGGTTATGTTGAGGGCTAGGGTTAGAGAATCGGTTAGGGTTACGATTGTACCTAGGGTTAGGGTTATGTTGAGGGTAGGGTTAGAGATCCGGTTAGGGTTACGATTGGACCTAGGGTTAGGGTTATGTTGAGGGCTAGGGTTAGAGATCCGGTTAGGGTTACGATTGGACCTAGGGTTAGGGTTATGTTGAGGGCTAGGGTTAGAGATCCGGTTAGGGTTACGATTGGACCTAGGGTTACGGTTATGTTGAGGGCTAGGGTTAGAGATCCGGTTAGTGTTACGATTAGACCTAGGGTTAGGGTTATGTTGAGGGCTAGGGTTAGAGATCCGGTTAGGGTTACTATTGGACCTAGGGTTAGGGTTATGTTGAGGGCTAGGGTTAGAGATCCGGTTAGGGTTACGATTGGACCTAGGGTTAGGGTTATGTTGAGGGCTAGGGTTAGAGATCCGGTTAGGGTTACGATTGGACCTAGGGTTAGGGTTATGTTGAGGGCTAGGGTTAGAGATCCGGTTAGGGTTACGATTGGACCTAGGGTTAGGGTTATGTTGAGGGCTAGGGTTAGAGATGCGGTTAGGGTTACGATTGGACCTAGGGTTAGGGTTATGTTGAGGGCTAGGGTTAGAGATCCGGTTAGGGTTACGATTGGACCTAGGGTTAGGGTTATGTTGAGGGCTAGGGTTAGAGATCCGGTTAGGGTTACGATTGGACCTAGGGTTAGGGTTATGTTGAGGGCTAGGGTTAGAGATCCGGTTAGGGTTACGATTGGACCTAGGGTTAGGGTTATGTTGTGGGCTAGGGTTAGAGAGACGGTTAGGGTTACGATTGACCTAGGGTTAGGGTTATGTTGAGGGCTAGGGTTAGAGATCCGGTTAGGGTTAAGATTGGACCTAGGGTTAGGGTTATGTTGAGGGCTAGGGTTAGAGATCCGGTTAGGGTTACGATTGGACCTAGGGTTAGGGTTATGTTGAGGGCTAGGGTTAGAGATCCGGTTAGGGTTACGATTGGACCTAGGGTTAGGGTTTGTTGAGGGCTAGGGTTAGAGATCCGGTTAGGGTTACGATTGGACCTAGGGTTAGGGTTATGTTGAGGGCTAGGGTTAGAGATCCGGTTAGGGTTACGATTGGACCTAGGGTTAGGGTTATGTTGAGGGCTAGGGTTAGAGATCCGGTTAGGGTTACGATTGGACCTAGGGTTACGGTTATGTTGAGGGCTAGGGTTAGAGATCCAGTTAGGGTTACGATTGGACCTAGGGTTAGGGTTATGTTGAGGGCTAGGGTTAGAGATGCGGTTAGGGTTACGATTGGACCTAGGGTTAGGGTTATGTTGAGGGCTAGGGTTAGAGATCCGGTTAGGGTTACGATTGGACCTAGGGTTAGGGTTATGTTGAGGGCTAGGGTTAGAGATCCGGTTAGGGTTACGATTGGACCTAGGGTTAAGGTTATGTTGAGGGCTAGGGTTAGAGATCCGGTTAGGGTTACGATTGGACCTAGGGTTAGGGTTATGTTGAGGGCTAAGGTTAGAGATCCGGTTAGGGTTACGATTGGACCTAGGTTTACGGTTATGTTGTGGGCTAGGGTTAGAGAGACGGTTAGGGTTACGATTGACCTAGGGTTAGGGTTATGTTGAGGGCTAGGGTTAGAGATCCGGTTAGGGTTACGATTGGACCTAGGGTTAGGGTTATGTTGAGGGCTAGGGTTAGAGAATCGGTTCGGGTTACGATTGGACCTAGGGTTAGGGTTATGTTGAGGGCTAGGGTTAGAGATCCGGTTAGGGTTCCGATTGGACCTGGGTTAGGGTTATGTTAAGGGCTAGGGTTAGAGATCCGGTTAGGGTTACGATTGGACCTAGGGTTAGGGTTATGTTGATTGCTAGGGTTAGAGATCCGGTTAGGGTTACGACTGGACCAAGGGTTAGGGTTATGTTGAGGGCTAGGGTTAGAGAAGCGGTTAGGGTTACGATTGGACCTAGGGTTACGGTTATGTTGAGGGCTAGGGTTAGAGATGCGGTTAGGGTTACGATTGGACCTAGTGTTAGGGTTCTGTTGAGGGCTAGGGTTAGAGATCCGGTTAGGGTTACGATTGGATCTAGGGTTAGGGTTATGTTGAGGGCTAGAGTTAGAGATCCGGTTAGGGTTACGATTGGACCTAGGGTTAGGGTTATGTTGTGGGCTAGGGTTAGAGAGACGGTTAGGGTTACGATTGGACCTAGGGTTAGGGTTATGTTGAGGGGTAGGGTTAGAGATGCCGTTAGGATTACGATTGGACCTAGGGTTAGGGTTATGTTGAGGGCTAGGGTTAGAGATCCGGTTAGGGTTACGATTGGACCTAGGGTTAGGGTTATGTTGAGAGCTAGGGTTAGAGAGACGGTTAGGGTTACGATTGGACCTAGGGTTAGGGTTATGTTGACGGCTAGGGTTAGAGATGCCGTTAGGTTTACGATTGGACCTAGGGTTAGGGTTATGTTGAGGGCTAGGGTTAGAGATCCGGTTAGGGTTACGATTGGACCTAGGGTTAGGGTTATGTTGAGGGCTAGGGTTAGAGAAGCGGTTAGGGTTACGATTGGACCTAGGGTTACGGTTATGTTGAGGGCTAGGGTTAGAGATCCGGTTAGGGTTACGATTGGATCTAGGGTTAGGGTTATGTTGAGGGGTAGGGTTAGAGATGCCGTTAGGATTACGATTGGACCTAGGGTTAGGGTTATGTTGAGGGCTAGGGTTAGAGATCCGGTTAGGGTTACGATTGGACCTAGGGTTAGGGTTATGTTGAGAGCTAGGGTTAGAGAGACGGTTAGGGTTACGATTGGACCTAGGGTTAGGGTTATGTTGTGGGCTAGGGTTAGAGAGACGGTTAGGGTTACGATTGACCTAGGGTTAGGGTTATGTTGAGGGCTAGGGTTAGAGATCCGGTTAGGGTTACGATTGGACCTAGGGTTAGGGTTATGTTGAGGGCTAGGGTTAGAGATCCGGTTAGGGTTACGATTGGACCTAGGGTTAGGGTTATGTTGAGGGCTAGGGTTAGAGATCCGGTTAGGGTTACGATTGGACCTAGGGTTAGGGTTTGTTGAGGGCTAGGGTTAGAGATCCGGTTAGGGTTACGATTGGACCTAGGGTTAGGGTTATGTTGAGGGCTAGGGTTAGAGATCCGGTTAGGGTTACGATTGGACCTAGGGTTAGGGTTATGTTGAGGGCTAGGGTTAGAGATCCGGTTAGGGTTACGATTGGACCTAGGGTTACGGTTATGTTGAGGGCTAGGGTTAGAGATCCGGTTAGGGTTACGATTGGACCTAGGGTTAGGGTTATGTTGAGGGCTAGGGTTAGAGATGCGGTTAGGGTTACGATTGGACCTAGGGTTAGGGTTATGTTGAGGGCTAGGGTTAGAGATCCGGTTAGGGTTACGATTGGACCTAGGGTTAGGGTTATGTTGAGGGCTAGGGTTAGAGATCCGGTTAGGGTTACGATTGGACCTAGGGTTAAGGTTATGTTGAGGGCTAGGGTTAGAGATCCGGTTAGGGTTACGATTGGACCTAGGGTTAGGGTTATGTTGAGGGCTAGGGTTAGAGATCCGGTTAGGGTTACGATTGGACCTAGGTTTACGGTTATGTTGTGGGCTAGGGTTAGAGAGACGGTTAGGGTTACGATTGACCTAGGGTTCGGGTTATGTTGAGGGCTAGGGTTAGAGATCCGGTTAGGGTTACGATTGGACCTAGGGTTAGGGTTATGTTGAGGGCTAGGGTTAGAGAATCGGTTCGGGTTACGATTGGACCTAGGGTTAGGGTTATGTTGAGGGCTAGGGTTAGAGATCCGGTTAGGGTTCCGATTGGACCTGGGTTAGGGTTATGTTAAGGGCTAGGGTTAGAGATCCGGTTAGGGTTACGATTGGACCTAGGGTTAGGGTTATGTTGAGGGCTAGGGTTAGAGATCCGGTTAGGGTTACGACTGGACCAAGGGTTAGGGTTATGTTGAGGGCTAGGGTTAGAGAAGCGGTTAGGGTTACGATTGGACCTAGGGTTACGGTTATGTTGAGGGCTAGGGTTAGAGATGCGGTTAGGGTTACGATTGGACCTAGTGTTAGGGTTCTGTTGAGGGCTAGGGTTAGAGATCCGGTTAGGGTTACGATTGGATCTAGGGTTAGGGTTATGTTGAGGGCTAGAGTTAGAGATCCGGTTAGGGTTACGATTGGACCTAGGGTTAGGGTTATGTTGTGGGCTAGGGTTAGAGAGACGGTTAGGGTTACGATTGGACCTAGGGTTAGGGTTATGTTGAGGGGTAGGGTTAGAGATGCCGTTAGGATTACGATTGGACCTAGGGTTAGGGTTATGTTGAGGGCTAGGGTTAGAGATCCGGTTAGGGTTACGATTGGACCTAGGGTTAGGGTTATGTTGAGAGCTAGGGTTAGAGAGACGGTTAGGGTTACGATTGGACCTAGGGTTAGGGTTATGTTGACGGCTAGGGTTAGAGATGCCGTTAGGTTTACGATTGGACCTAGGGTTAGGGTTATGTTGAGGGCTAGGGTTAGAGATCCGGTTAGGGTTACGATTGGACCTAGGGTTAGGGTTATGTTGAGGGCTAGGGTTAGAGAAGCGGTTAGGGTTACGATTGGACCTAGGGTTACGGTTATGTTGAGGGCTAGGGTTAGAGATCCGGTTAGGGTTACGATTGGATCTAGGGTTAGGGTTATGTTTAGGGCTAGGGTTAGAGATCCGGTTAGGGTTACGATTGGACCTAGGGTTAGGGTTATGTTGAGGGCCAGGGTTAGAGATCCGGTCTGGGTTACGATTGGACCTAGGGTTAGGGTTATGTTGAGGGCTAGGGTTAGAGATCCGGTTAGGGTTACGATTGGACCTAGGGTTAGGGTTATGTTGAGGGCTAGGGTTAGAGATCCGGTTAGGGTTACGATTGGACCTAGGGTTAGGGTTATGTTGAGAGCTAGGGTTAGAGAGACGGTTAGGGTTACGATTGGACCTAGGGTTAGGGTTATGTTGACGGCTAGGGTTAGAGATCCGGTTAGGGTTACGATTGGACCTAGGGTTAGGGTTATGTTGAGGGCTAGGGTTAGAGATCCGGTTAGGGTTACGATTGGACCTAGGGTTAGGGTTATGTTGAGGGCCAGGGTTAGAGATCCGGTCTGGGTTACGATTGGACCTAGGGTTAGGGTTATGTTGAAGGCTAGGGTTAGAGATCCGGTTAGGGTTACGATTGGACCTAGGGTTAGGGTTATGTTGAGGGCTAGGGTTAGAGATCCGGTTAGGGTTACGATTGGACCTAGGGTTAGGGTTATGTTGAGGGTTAGGGTTAGAGAGACGGTTAGGGTTACGATTGGACCTAGGGTTAGGATTATGTTGTGGGCTAGGGTTAGAGAGACGGTTAGGGTTACGATTGGACCTAGGGTTAGGGTTATGTTGACGGCTAGGGTTAGAGATGCCGTTAGGTTTACGATTGGACCTAGGGTTAGGGTTATGTTGAGGGCTAGGGTTAGAGATCCGGTTAGGGTTACGATTGGACCTAGGGTTAGGGTTATGTTGAGGGCTAGGGTTAGAGATCCGGTTAGGGTTACGATTGGACCTAGGGTTAGGGTTATGTTGAGGGCTAGGGTTAGAGATGCCGTTAGGGTTACGATTGGACCTAGGGTTAGGGTTATGTTGAGGGCTAGGGTTAGAGAATCGGTTAGGGTTACGATTGGACCTAGGGTTAGGGTTATGTTGAGGACTAGGGTTAGAGATCCGGTTAGGGTTACGATTGGACCTAGGGTTAGGGTTATGTTGAGGGCTAGGGTTAGAGATCCGGTTAGGGTTACGATTGGACCTAGGGTTAGGGTTATGTTTAGGGCTAGGGTTAGAGATCCGGTTAGGGTTACGATTGGACCTAGGGTTAGGGTTATGTTGAGGGCCAGGGTTAGAGATCCGGTCTGGGTTACGATTGGACCTAGGGTTAGGGTTATGTTGAGGGCTAGGGTTAGAGATCCGGTTAGGGTTACGATTGGACCTAGGGTTAGGGTTATGTTGAGGGCTAGGGTTAGAGATCCGGTTAGGGTTACGATTGGACCTAGGGTTAGGGTTATGTTGAGGGTTAGGGTTAGAGAGACGGTTAGGGTTACGATTGGACCTAGGGTTAGGGTTATGTTGTGGGCTAGGGTTAGAGAGACGGTTAGGGTTACGATTGGACCTAGGGTTAGGGTTATGTTGACGGCTAGGGCTAGAGATGCCGTTAGGGTTACGATTGGACCTAGGGTTAGGGTTATGTTGAGGGCTAGGGTTAGAGATCCGGTCTGGGTTACGATTGGACCTAGGGTTAGGGTTATGTTGAGGGCTAGGGTTAGAGATCCGGTTAGGGTTACGATTGGACCTAGGGTTAGGGTTATGTTGAGGGCTAGGGTTAGAGATCCGGTTAGGGTTACGATTGGACCTAGGGTTAGGGTTATGTTGAGGGCTAGGGTTAGAGATCCGGTTAGGGTTACGATGGGACCTAGGTTAGGGTTATGTTGAGGGCTAGGATTAGAGATCCGGTTATGGTTACGATTGGACCAAGGGTTAAGGTTATGTTGAGGGCTAGGGTTAGAGAAGCGGTTACGGTTACGATTGGACCTAGGGTTACGGTTATGTTGAGGGCTAGGGTTAGAGATGCGTTTAGGGTTACGATTGGACCTAGTGTTAGGGTTATGTTGAGGGCTAGTGTTAGAGATCCAGTTAGGGTTACGATTGGACCTAGGGTTAGGGTTATGTTGTGGGATAGGGTTAGAGAGACGGTTAGGGTTACGATTGGACCTAGGGTTAGGGTTATGTTGACGGCTAGGGTTAGAGATGCCGTTAGGGTTACGATTGGACCTAGGGTTAGGGTTATGTTGAGGGCTAGGGTTAGAGATCCGGTTACGGTTACGATTGGACCTAGGGTTCGGGTTATGTTGAGGGCTAGGGTTAGAGATCCGGTTAGGGTTACGATTGAACCTAGGGTTAGGGTTATGTTGAGAGCTAGGGTTAGAGTTGCAATTAGGGTTACGATTGGACCTAGGGTTAGGGTTATGTTGAGGGCCAGGGTTAGAGATCCGGTCTGGGTTACGATTGGACCTAGGGTTAGGGTTATGTTGAGGGCTAGGGTTAGAGATCCGGTTAGGGTTACGATTGGACCTAGGGTTAGGGTTATGTTGAGGGCTAGGGTTAGAGATCCGGTTAGGGTTACGATTGGACCTAGGGTTAGGGTTATGTTGAGGGTTAGGGTTAGAGAGACGGTTAGGGTTACGATTGGACCTAGGGTTAGGGTTATGTTGTGGGCTAGGGTTAGAGAGACGGTTAGGGTTACGATTGGACCTAGGGTTAGGGTTATGTTGACGGCTAGGGCTAGAGATGCCGTTAGGGTTACGATTGGACCTAGGGTTAGGGTTATGTTGAGGGCTAGGGTTAGAGATCCGGTCTGGGTTACGATTGGACCTAGGGTTAGGGTTATGTTGAGGGCTAGGGTTAGAGATCCGGTTAGGGTTACGATTGGACCTAGGGTTAGGGTTATGTTGAGGGCTAGGGTTAGAGATCCGGTTAGGGTTACGATTGGACCTAGGTTTAGGGTTATGTTGAGGGCTAGAGTTAGAGATCCGGTTAGGGTTACGATGGGACCTAGGTTAGGGTTATGTTGAGGGCTAGGATTAGAGATCCGGTTATGGTTACGATTGGACCAAGGGTTAAGGTTATGTTGAGGGCTAGGGTTAGAGAAGCGGTTACGGTTACGATTGGACCTAGGGTTACGGTTATGTTGAGGGCTAGGGTTAGAGATGCGTTTAGGGTTACGATTGGACCTAGTGTTAGGGTTATGTTGAGGGCTAGTGTTAGAGATCCGGTTAGGGTTACGATTGGACCTAGGGTTAGGGTTTTGTTGTGGGATAGGGTTAGAGAGACGGTTAGGGTTACGATTGGACCTAGGGTTAGGGTTATGTTGACGGATAGGGTTACAGATGCCGTTAGGGTTACGATTGGACCTAGGGTTAGGGTTATGTTGAGGGCTAGGGTTAGAGATCCGGTTAGGGTTCCGATTGGACCTAGGGTTAGGGTTATGTTGAGGGCTAGGGTTAGAGATCCGGTTAGGGTTACGATTGGACCTAGGGTTAGGGTTATGTTGTGGGCTAGGGTTAGAGAGACGGTTAGGGTTACGATTGGACCTAGGGTTAGGGTTATGTTGACGGCTAGGGCTAGAGATGCCGTTAGGGTTACGATTGGACCTAGGGTTAGGGTTATGTTGAGGGCTAGGGTTAGAGATCCGGTCTGGGTTACGATTGGACCTAGGGTTAGGGTTATGTTGAGGGCTAGGGTTAGAGATCCGGTTAGGGTTACGATTGGACCTAGGGTTAGGGTTATGTTGAGGGCTAGGGTTAGAGATCCGGTTAGGGTTACGATGGGACCTAGGTTAGGGTTATGTTGAGGGCTAGGATTAGAGATCCGGTTAGGGTTACGATTGGACCAAGGGTTAAGGTTATGTTGAGGGCTAGGGTTAGAGAAGCGGTTACGGTTACGATTGGACCTAGGGTTACGGTTATGTTGAGGGCTAGGGTTAGAGATGCGTTTAGGGTTACGATTGGACCTAGTGTTAGGGATATGTTGAGGGCTAGTGTTAGAGATCCGGTTAGGGTTACGATTGGACCTAGGGTTAGGGTTATGTTGTGGGCTAGGGTTAGAGAGACGGTTAGGGTTACGATTGGACCTAGGGTTAGGGTTATGTTGACGGCTAGGGTTAGAGATGCCGTTAGGGTTACGATTGGACCTAGGGTTAGGGTTATGTTGAGGGCTAGGGTTAGAGATCCGGTTAGGGTTACGATTGGACCTAGGGTTAGGGTTATGTTGAGGGCTAGGGTTAGAGATCCGGTTAGGGTTACGATTGGACCTAGGGTTAGGGTTATGTTGTGGGCTAGGGTTAGAGAGACGGTTAGGGTTACGATTGGACCTAGGGTTAGGGTTATGTTGACGGCTAGGGTTAGAGATGCCGTTAGGTTTACGATTGGACCTAGGGTTAGGGTTATGTTGAGGGCTAGGGTTAGAGATCCGGTTAGGGTTACGATTGGACCTAGGGTTAGGGTTATGTTGAGGGCTAGGGTTAGAGATCCGGTTAGGGTTACGATTGGACCTAGGGTTAGGGTTATGTTGAGGGCTAGGGTTAGAGATGCCGTTAGGGTTACGATTGGACCTAGGGTTAGGGTTATGTTGAGGGCTAGGGTTAGAGAATCGGTTAGGGTTACGATTGGACCTAGGGTTAGGGTTATGTTGAGGACTAGGGTTAGAGATCCGGTTAGGGTTACGATTGGACCTAGGGTTAGGGTTATGTTGAGGGCTAGGGTTAGAGATCCGGTTAGGGTTACGATTGGACCTAGGGTTAGGGTTATGTTTAGGGCTAGGGTTAGAGATCCGGTTAGGGTTACGATTGGACCTAGGGTTAGGGTTATGTTGAGGGCCAGGGTTAGAGATCCGGTCTGGGTTACGATTGGACCTAGGGTTAGGGTTATGTTGAGGGCTAGGGTTAGAGATCCGGTTAGGGTTACGATTGGACCTAGGGTTAGGGTTATGTTGAGGGCTAGGGTTAGAGATCCGGTTAGGGTTACGATTGGACCTAGGGTTAGGGTTATGTTGAGGGTTAGGGTTAGAGAGACGGTTAGGGTTACGATTGGACCTAGGGTTAGGGTTATGTTGTGGGCTAGGGTTAGAGAGACGGATAGGGTTACGATTGGACCTAGGGTTAGGGTTATGTTGACGGCTAGGGCTAGAGATGCCGTTAGGGTTACGATTGGACCTAGGGTTAGGGTTATGTTGAGGGCTAGGGTTAGAGATCCGGTCTGGGTTACGATTGGACCTAGGGTTAGGGTTATGTTGAGGGCTAGGGTTAGAGATCCGGTTAGGGTTACGATTGGACCTAGGGTTAGGGTTATGTTGAGGGCTAGGGTTAGAGATCCGGTTAGGGTTACGATTGGACCTAGGGTTAGGGTTATGTTGAGGGCTAGGGTTAGAGATCCGGTTAGGGTTACGATGGGACCTAGGTTAGGGTTATGTTGAGGGCTAGGATTAGAGATCCGGTTATGGTTACGATTGGACCAAGGGTTAAGGTTATGTTGAGGGCTAGGGTTAGAGTAGCGGTTACGGTTACGATTGGACCTAGGGTTACGGTTATGTTGAGGGCTAGGGTTAGAGATGCGTTTAGGGTTACGATTGGACCTAGTGTTAGGGTTATGTTGAGGGCTAGTGTTAGAGATCCGGTTAGGGTTACGATTGGACCTAGGGTTAGGGTTATGTTGTGGGATAGGGTTAGAGAGACGGTTAGGGTTACGATTGGACCTAGGGTTAGGGTTATGTTGACGGCTAGGGTTAGAGATGCCGTTAGGGTTACGATTGGACCTAGGGTTAGGGTTATGTTGAGGGCTAGGGTTAGAGATCCGGTTACGGTTACGATTGGACCTAGGGTTCGGGTTATGTTGAGGGCTAGGGTTAGAGATCCGGTTAGGGTTACGATTGAACCTAGGGTTAGGGTTATGTTGAGAGCTAGGGTTAGAGTTGCAATTAGGGTTACGATTGGACCTAGGGTTAGGGTTATGTTGAGGGCCAGGGTTAGAGATCCGGTCTGGGTTACGATTGGACCTAGGGTTAGGGTTATGTTGAGGGCTAGGGTTAGAGATCCGGTTAGGGTTACGATTGGACCTAGGGTTAGGGTTATGTTGAGGGCTAGGGTTAGAGATCCGGTTAGGGTTACGATTGGACCTAGGGTTAGGGTTATGTTGAGGGTTAGGGTTAGAGAGACGGTTAGGGTTACGATTGGACCTAGGGTTAGGGTTATGTTGTGGGCTAGGGTTAGAGAGACGGTTAGGGTTACGATTGGACCTAGGGTTAGGGTTATGTTGACGGCTAGGGCTAGAGATGCCGTTAGGGTTACGATTGGACCTAGGGTTAGGGTTATGTTGAGGGCTAGGGTTAGAGATCCGGTCTGGGTTACGATTGGACCTAGGGTTAGGGTTATGTTGAGGGCTAGGGTTAGAGATCCGGTTAGGGTTACGATTGGACCTAGGGTTAGGGTTATGTTGAGGGCTAGGGTTAGAGATCCGGTTAGGGTTACGATTGGACCTAGGTTTAGGGTTATGTTGAGGGCTAGGGTTAGAGATCCGGATAGGGTTACGATGGGACCTAGGTTAGGGTTATGTTGAGGGCTAGGATTAGAGATCCGGTTATGGTTACGATTGGACCAAGGGTTAAGGTTATGTTGAGGGCTAGGGTTAGAGAAGCGGTTACGGTTACGATTGGACCTAGGGTTACGGTTATGTTGAGGGCTAGGGTTAGAGATGCGTTTAGGGTTACGATTGGACCTAGTGTTAGGGTTATGTTGAGGGCTAGTGTTAGAGATCCGGTTAGGGTTACGATTGGACCTAGGGTTAGGGTTATGTTGAGGGCTAGGGTTAGAGATCCGGTCTGGGTTACGATTGGACCTAGGGTTAGGGTTATGTTGAGGGCTAGGGTTAGAGATCCGGTTAGGGTTACGATTGGACCTAGGGTTAGGGTTATGTTGTGGGCTAGGGTTAGAGAGACGGTTAGGGTTACGATTGGACCTAGGGTTAGGGTTATGTTGACGGCTAGGGCTAGAGATGCCGTTAGGGTTACGATTGGACCTAGGGTTAGGGTTATGTTGAGGGCTAGGGTTAGAGATCCGGTCTGGGTTACGATTGGACCTAGGGTTAGGGTTATGTTGAGGGCTAGGGTTAGAGATCCGGTTAGGGTTACGATTGGACCTAGGGTTAGGGTTATGTTGAGGGCTAGGGTTAGAGATCCGGTTAGGGTTACGATGGGACCTAGGTTAGGGTTATGTTGAGGGCTAGGATTAGAGATCCGGTTAGGGTTACGATTGGACCAAGGGTTAAGGTTATGTTGAGGGCTAGGGTTAGAGAAGCGGTTACGGTTACGATTGGACCTAGGGTTACGGTTATGTTGAGGGCTAGGGTTAGAGATGCGTTTAGGGTTACGATTGGACCTAGTGTTAGGGATATGTTGAGCGCTAGTGTTAGAGATCCGGTTAGGGTTACGATTGGACCTAGGGTTAGGGTTATGTTGACGGCTAGGGTTAGAGATGCCGTTAGGGTTACGATTGGACCTAGGGTTAGGGTTATGTTGAGGGCTAGGGTTAGAGATCCGGTTAGGGTTACGATTGGACCTAGGGTTAGGGTTATGTTGAGGGCTAGGGTTAGAGATCCGGTTAGGGTTACGATTGAACCTAGGGTTAGGGTTATGTTGTGGGCTAGGGTTAGAGAGACGGTTAGGGTTACGATTGGACCTAGGGTTAGGGTTATGTTGACGGCTAGGGTTAGAGATGCCGTTAGGTTTACGATTGGACCTAGGGTTAGGGTTATGTTGAGGGCTAGGGTTAGAGATCCGGTTAGGGTTACGATTGGACCTAGGGTTAGGGTTATGTTGAGGGCTAGGGTTAGAGATCCGGTTAGGGTTACGATTGGACCTAGGGTTAGGGTTATGTTGAGGGCTAGGGTTAGAGATGCCGTTAGGGTTACGATTGGACCTAGGGTTAGGGTTATGTTGAGGGCTAGGGTTAGAGAATCGGTTAGGGTTACGATTGGACCTAGGGTTAGGGTTATGTTGAGGACTAGGGTTAGAGATCCGGTTAGGGTTACGATTGGACCTAGGGTTAGGGTTATGTTGAGGGCTAGGGTTAGAGATCCGGTTAGGGTTACGATTGGACCTAGGGTTAGGGTTATGTTTAGGGCTAGGGTTAGAGATCCGGTTAGGGTTACGATTGGACCTAGGGTTAGGGTTATGTTGAGGGCCAGGGTTAGAGATCCGGTCTGGGTTACGATTGGACCTAGGGTTAGGGTTATGTTGAGGGCTAGGGTTAGAGATCCGGTTAGGGTTACGATTGGACCTAGGGTTAGGGTTATGTTGAGGGCTAGGGTTAGAGATCCGGTTAGGGTTACGATTGGACCTAGGGTTAGGGTTATGTTGAGGGTTAGGGTTAGAGAGACGGTTAGGGTTACGATTGGACCTAGGGTTAGGGTTATGTTGTGGGCTAGGGTTAGAGAGACGGTTAGGGTTACGATTGGACCTAGGGTTAGGGTTATGTTGACGGCTAGGGCTAGAGATGCCGTTAGGGTTACGATTGGACCTAGGGTTAGGGTTATGTTGAGGGCTAGGGTTAGAGATCCGGTCTGGGTTACGATTGGACCTAGGGTTAGGGTTATGTTGAGGGCTAGGGTTAGAGATCCGGTTAGGGTTACGATTGGACCTAGGGTTAGGGTTATGTTGAGGGCTAGGGTTAGAGATCCGGTTAGGGTTACGATTGGACCTAGGGTTAGGGTTATGTTGAGGGCTAGGGTTAGAGATCCGGTTAGGGTTACGATGGGACCTAGGTTAGGGTTATGTTGAGGGCTAGGATTAGAGATCCGGTTATGGTTACGATTGGACCAAGGGTTAAGGTTATGTTGAGGGCTAGGGTTAGAGAAGCGGTTACGGTTACGATTGGACCTAGGGTTACGGTTATGTTGAGGGCTAGGGTTAGAGATGCGTTTAGGGTTACGATTGGACCTAGTGTTAGGGTTATGTTGAGGGCTAGTGTTAGAGATCCGGTTAGGGTTACGATTGGACCTAGGGTTAGGGTTATGTTGTGGGATAGGGTTAGAGAGACGGTTAGGGTTACGATTGGACCTAGGGTTAGGGTTATGTTGACGGCTAGGGTTAGAGATGCCGTTAGGGTTACGATTGGACCTAGGGTTAGGGTTATGTTGAGGGCTAGGGTTAGAGATCCGGTTACGGTTACGATTGGACCTAGGGTTCGGGTTATGTTGAGGGCTAGGGTTAGAGATCCGGTTAGGGTTACGATTGAACCTAGGGTTAGGGTTATGTTGAGAGCTAGGGTTAGAGTTGCAATTAGGGTTACGATTGGACCTAGGGTTAGGGTTATGTTGAGGGCCAGGGTTAGAGATCCGGTCTGGGTTACGATTGGACCTAGGGTTAGGGTTATGTTGAGGGCTAGGGTTAGAGATCCGGTTAGGGTTACGATTGGACCTAGGGTTAGGGTTATGTTGAGGGCTAGGGTTAGAGATCCGGTTAGGGTTACGATTGGACCTAGGGTTAGGGTTATGTTGAGGGTTAGGGTTAGAGAGACGGTTAGGGTTACGATTGGACCTAGGGTTAGGGTTATGTTGTGGGCTAGGGTTAGAGAGACGGTTAGGGTTACGATTGGACCTAGGGTTAGGGTTATGTTGACGGCTAGGGCTAGAGATGCCGTTAGGGTTACGATTGGACCTAGGTTTAGGGTTATGTTGAGGGCTAGGGTTAGAGATCCGGTCTGGGTTACGATTGGACCTAGGGTTAGGGTTATGTTGAGGGCTAGGGTTAGAGATCCGGTTAGGGTTACGATTGGACCTAGGGTTAGGGTTATGTTGAGGACTAGGGTTAGAGATCCGGTTAGGGTTACGATTGGACCTAGGTTTAGGGTTATGTTGAGGGCTAGGGTTAGAGATCCGGTTAGGGTTACGATGGGACCTAGGTTAGGGTTATGTTGAGGGCTAGGATTAGAGATCCGGTTATGGTTACGATTGGACCAAGGGTTAAGGTTATGTTGAGGGCTAGGGTTAGAGAAGCGGTTACGGTTACGATTGGACCTAGGGTTACGGTTATGTTGAGGGCTAGGGTTAGAGATGCGTTTAGGGTTACGATTGGACCTAGTGTTAGGGTTATGTTGAGGGCTAGTGTTAGAGATCCGGTTAGGGTTACGATTGGACCTAGGGTTAGGGTTTTGTTGTGGGATAGGGTTAGAGAGACGGTTAGGGTTACGATTGGACCTAGGGTTAGGGTTATGTTGACGGATAGGGTTAGAGATGCCGTTAGGGTTACGATTGGACCTAGGGTTAGGGTTATGTTGAGGGCTAGGGTTAGAGATCCGGTCTGGGTTACGATTGGACCTAGGGTTAGGGTTATGTTGAGGGCTAGGGTTAGAGATCCGGTTAGGGTTACGATTGGACCTAGGGTTAGGGTTATGTTGTGGGCTAGGGTTAGAGAGACGGTTAGGGTTACGATTGGACCTAGGGTTAGGGTTATGTTGACGGCTAGGGCTAGAGATGCCGTTAGGGTTACGATTGGACCTAGGGTTAGGGTTATGTTGAGGGCTAGGGTTAGAGATCCGGTCTGGGTTACGATTGGACCTAGGGTTAGGGTTATGTTGAGGGCTAGGGTTAGAGATCCGGTTAGGGTTACGATTGGACCTAGGGTTAGGGTTATGTTGAGGGCTAGGGTTAGAGATCCGGTTAGGGTTACGATGGGACCTAGGTTAGGGTTATGTTGAGGGCTAGGATTAGAGATCCGGTTAGGGTTACGATTGGACCAAGGGTTAAGGTTATGTTGAGGGCTAGGGTTAGAGAAGCGGTTACGGTTACGATTGGACCTAGGGTTACGGTTATGTTGAGGGCTAGGGTTAGAGATGCGTTTAGGGTTACGATTGGACCTAGTGTTAGGGATATGTTGAGGGCTAGTGTTAGAGATCCGGTTAGGGTTACGATTGGACCTAGGGTTAGGGTTATGTTGTGGGCTAGGGTTAGAGAGACGGTTAGGGTTACGATTGGACCTAGGGTTAGGGTTATGTTGACGGCTAGGGTTAGAGATGCCGTTAGGGTTACGATTGGACCTAGGGTTAGGGTTATGTTGAGGGCTAGGGTTAGAGATCCGGTTAGGGTTACGATTGGACCTAGGGTTAGGGTTATGTTGAGGGCTAGGGTTAGAGATCCGGTTAGGGTTACGATTGGACCTAGGGTTAGGGTTATGTTGTGGGCTAGGGTTAGAGAGACGGTTAGGGTTACGATTGGACCTAGGGTTAGGGTTATGTTGACGGCTAGGGTTAGAGATGCTGTTAGGTTTACGATTGGACCTAGGGTTAGGGTTATGTTGAGGGCTAGGGTTAGAGATCCGGTTAGGGTTACGATTGGACCTAGGGTTAGGGTTATGTTGAGGGCTAGGGTTAGAGATCCGGTTAGGGTTACGATTGGACCTAGGGTTAGGGTTATGTTGAGGGCTAGGGTTAGAGATGCCGTTAGGGTTACGATTGGACCTAGGGTTAGGGTTATGTTGAGGGCTAGGGTTAGAGAATCGGTTAGGGTTACGATTGGACCTAGGGTTAGGGTTATGTTGAGGACTAGGGTTAGAGATCCGGTTAGGGTTACGATTGGACCTAGGGTTAGGGTTATGTTGAGGGCTAGGGTTAGAGATCCGGTTAGGGTTACGATTGGACCTAGGGTTAGGGTTATGTTTAGGGCTAGGGTTAGAGATCCGGTTAGGGTTACGATTGGACCTAGGGTTAGGGTTATGTTGAGGGCCAGGGTTAGAGATCCGGTCTGGGTTACGATTGGACCTAGGGTTAGGGTTATGTTGAGGGCTAGGGTTAGAGATCCGGTTAGGGTTACGATTGGACCTAGGGTTAGGGTTATGTTGAGGGCTAGGGTTAGAGATCCGGTTAGGGTTACGATTGGACCTAGGGTTAGGGTTATGTTGAGGGTTAGGGTTAGAGAGACGGTTAGGGTTACGATTGGACCTAGGGTTAGGGTTATGTTGTGGGCTAGGGTTAGAGAGACGGTTAGGGTTACGATTGGACCTAGGGTTAGGGTTATGTTGACGGCTAGGGCTAGAGATGCCGTTAGGGTTACGATTGGACCTAGGGTTAGGGTTATGTTGAGGGCTAGGGTTAGAGATCCGGTCTGGGTTACGATTGGACCTAGGGTTAGGGTTATGTTGAGGCCTAGGGTTAGAGATCCGGTTAGGGTTACGATTGGACCTAGGGTTAGGGTTATGTTGAGGGCTAGGGTTAGAGATCCGGTTAGGGTTACGATTGGACCTAGGGTTAGGGTTATGTTGAGGGCTAGGGTTAGAGATCCGGTTAGGGTTACGATGGGACCTAGGTTAGGGTTATGTTGAGGGCTAGGATTAGAGATCCGGTTATGGTTACGATTGGACCAAGGGTTAAGGTTATGTTGAGGGCTAGGGTTAGAGAAGCGGTTACGGTTACGATTGGACCTAGGGTTACGGTTATGTTGAGGGCTAGGGTTAGAGATGCGTTTAGGGTTACGATTGGACCTAGTGTTAGGGTTATGTTGAGGGCTAGTGTTAGAGATCCGGTTAGGGTTACGATTGGACCTAGGGTTAGGGTTATGTTGTGGGATAGGGTTAGAGAGACGGTTAGGGTTACGATTGGACCTAGGGTTAGGGTTATGTTGACGGCTAGGGCTAGAGATGCCGTTAGGGTTACGATTGGACCTAGGGTTAGGGTTATGTTGAGGGCTAGGGTTAGAGATCCGGTTACGGTTACGATTGGACCTAGGGTTAGGGTTATGTTGAGGGCTAGGGTTAGAGATCCGGTTAGGGTTACGATTGGACCTAGGGTTAGGGTTATGTTGTGGGCTAGGGTTAGAGAGACGGTTAGGGTTACGATTGGACCTAGGGTTAGGGTTATGTTGACGGCTAGGGCTAGAGATGCCGTTAGGGTTACGATTGGACCTAGGGTTAGGGTTATGTTGAGGGCTAGGGTTAGAGATCCGGTCTGGGTTACGATTGGACCTAGGGTTAGGGTTATGTTGAGGGCTAGGGTTAGAGATCCGGTTAGGGTTACGATTGGACCTAGGGTTAGGGTTATGTTGAGGGCTAGGGTTAGAGATCCGGTTAGGGTTACGATTGGACCTAGGGTTAGGGTTATGTTGAGGGCTAGGGTTAGAGATCCGGTTAGGGTTACGATGGGACCTAGGTTAGGATTATGTTGAGGGCTAGGATTAGAGATCCGGTTAGGGTTACGATTGGACCAAGGGTTAAGGTTATGTTGAGGGCTAGGGTTAGAGAAGCGGTTACGGTTACGATTGGACCTAGGGTTACGGTTATGTTGAGGGCTAGGGTTAGAGATGCGGTTAGGGTTACGATTGGACCTAGGGTTAGGGTTATGTTGAGGGCTAGGGTTAGAGATCCGGTTAGGGTTACGATTGGACCTAGGGTTAGGGTTTGGTTGAGGGCTAGGGTTAGAGATCCGGTTAGGGTTACGATTGGACCTAGGGTTAGGGTTATGTTGAGGGCTAGGGTTAGAGATCCGGTTAGGGTTACGATTGGACCTAGGGTTAGGGTTATGTTGTGGACTAGGGTTAGAGAGACGGTTAGGGTTACGATTGGACCTAGGGTTAGGGTTATGTTGACGGCTAGGGCTAGAGATGCCGTTAGGGTTACGATTGGACCTAGGGTTAGGGTTATGTTGAAGGTTAGGGTTAGAGATCCGGTTAGGGTTACGATTGGACCTAGGGTTAGCGTTATGTTGAGGGCTAGGGTTAGAGATCCGGTTAGGGTTACGATTGGACCTAGGGTTAGGGTTATGTTGACGGCTAGGGTTAGAGATCCGGTTAGGGTTACGATGGGACCTAGGTTAGGGTTATGTTGAGGGCTAGGATTAGAGATCCGGTTAGGGTTACGATTGGACCAAGGGTTAAGGTTATGTTGAGGGCTAGGGTTACAGAAGCGGTTACGGTTACGATTGGACCTAGGGTTACGGTTATGTTGAGGGCTAGGGTTAGAGATGCGTTTAGGGTTACGATTGGACCTAGTGTTAGGGTTATGTTGAGGGCTAGTGTTAGAGATCCGGTTAGGGTTACGATTGGACCTAGGGTTAGGGTTATGTTGTGGGCTAGGGTTAGAGATGCCGTTAGGGTTACGATTGGACCTAGGGTTAGGGTTATGTTGAGGGCTAGGGTTAGAGATCCGGTTAGGGTTACGATTGGACCTAGGGTTAGGGTTATGTTGAGGGCTAGGGTTAGAGATCCGCTTAGGGTTACGATTGGACCTAGGGTTAGGGTTATTTTGAGGGCTAGTTTTAGAGATCCGGTTAGGGTTACGATTGGACCTAGGGTTAGGGTTATGTTGTGGGCTAGGGTTAGAGAGACGGTTAGGGTTACGATTGGACCTAGGGTTAGGGTTGTTGACGGCTAGGGTTAGAGATGCCGTTAGGGTTACGATTGGACCTAGGGTTAGGGTTATGTTGAGGGCTAGGGTTAGAGATGCGGTTAGGGTTACGATTGGACCTAGGGTTAGGGTTATGTTGAGGGCTAGGGTTAGAGATCCGGTTAGGGTTACGATTGGACCTAGGGTTAGAGTTTGGTTGAGGGCTAGGGTTAGAGATCCGGTTAGGGTTACGATTGGACCTAGGGTTAGGGTTATGTTGAGGGCTAGGGTTAGAGATCCGGTTAGGGTTACGATTGGACCTAGGGTTAGGGTTATGTTGACGGCTAGGGCTAGAGATGCCGTTAGGGTTACGATTGGACCTAGGGTTAGGGTTATGTTGAAGGTTAGGGTTAGAGATCCGGTTAGGGTTACGATTGGACCTAGGGTTAGCGTTATGTTGAGGGCTAGGGTTAGAGATCCGGTTAGGGTTACGATTGGACCTAGGGTTAGGGTTATGTTGACGGCTAGGGTTAGAGATCCGGTTACGGTTACGATTGGACCTAGGGTTCGGGTTATGTTGAGGGCTAGGGTTAGAGATCCGGTTAGGGTTACGATTGAACCTAGGGTTAGGGTTATGTTGAGAGCTAGGGTTAGAGTTGCAATTAGGGTTACGATTGGACCTAGGGTTAGGGTTATGTTGAGGGCTAGTGTTAGAGATCCGGTTAGGGTTACGATTGGACCTAGGGTTAGTGTTATGTTGAGGGGTAGGGTTAGAGATCCGGTTAGGGTTACGATTGGACCTAGGGTTAGCGTTATGTTGAGGGCTAGGGTTAGAGATCCGGTCAGGGTTACGATTGGACCTAGGGTTAGGGTTATGTTGAGGGCTAGGGTTAGAGATCCAGTTAGGGTTACGATTAGACCAAGGGTTAGGGTTATGTTGAGGGCTAGGGTTAGAGATGCGGTTAGGGTTACGATTCGACCTAGGGTTAGGGTTATGTTGAGGGCTAGGTTTAGAGATCCGGTTAGGGTTACGATTGGACCTAGGTTTTGGGTTATGTTGAGGGCTAGGGTTAGAGATCCGGTTAGGGTTACGATTGAACCTAGGGTTAGGGTTATGTTGAGGCCTAGGGTTAGAGATCCGGTTAGGGTTACGATTGGACCTAGGGTTAGGGTTATGTTGAGGGCTAGGGTTAGAGATCCGGTTAGGGTTACGATTGGACCTAGGGTTAGGGTTATGTTGAGGGCTAGGGTTAGAGATCCGGTTAGGGTTACGATTGGACCTAGGGTTAGGGTTATGTTGAGGGCTAGGGTTAGAGATCCGGTTAGGGTTACGATTGGACCTAGGGTTAGGGTTATGTTGAGGGCTAGGGTTAGAGATCCGGTTAGGGTTACGATTGGACCTAGGGTTAGGGTTATGTTTAGGGCTAGGGTTAGAGATCCGGTTAGGGTTACGATTGGACCTAGGGTTAGGGTTATGTTGAGGGCTAGGGTTAGAGATCCGGTTAGGGTTACGATTGGAACTAGGGTTAGGGTTATGTTGTGGGCTAGGGTTAGAGAGACAGTTAGGGTTACGATTGGACCTAGGGTTAGGGTTATGTTGAGGGCTAGGGTTAGAGATCCGGTTAGGGTTACGATTGGACCTAGGGTTAGGGTTATGTTGAGGGCTAGGGTTAGAGATCCGGTTAGGGTTACGATTGGACCTAGGGTTAGGGTTATGTTGTGGGCTAGGGTTAGAGATCCGGTTAGGGTTACGATTGACCTAGCGTTAGGGTTATGTTGAGGGCTAGGGTTAGAGATCCGGTTAGGGTTACGATTGGACCTAGGGTTAGGGTTATGTTGAGGGCTAGGGTTAGATGTGCCGTTAGGGTTACGATTGGACCTAGGGTTAGGGTTATGTTGAGGGCTAGGGTTAGAGAATCGGTTAGGGTTACGATTGGACCTAGGGTTAGGGTTATGTTGAGGGCTAGGTTTAGAGATCCGGTTAGGGTTACGATTGGACCTAGGGTTAGGGTTATGTAGAGGGCTAGGGTTAGAGATCCGGTTAGGGTTACGATTGGACCTAGGGTTAGGGTTATGTTGAGGGCTAGGGTTAGAGATCCGGTTAGGGTTACGATTGGACCTAGGGTTAGGGTTATGTTGAGGGCTAGGGTTAGAGATCCGGTTAGGGTTACGATTGGACCTAGGGTTAGGGTTATGTTGACGGCTAGGGTTAGAGATCCGGTTACGGTTACGATTGGACCTAGGGTTCGGGTTATGTTGAGGGCTAGGGTTAGAGATCCGGTTAGGGTTACGATTGAACCTAGGGTTAGGGTTATGTTGAGAGCTAGGGTTAGAGTTGCAATTAGGGTTACGATTGGACCTAGGGTTAGGGTTATGTTGAGGGCCAGGGTTAGAGATCCGGTCTGGGTTACGATTGGACCTAGGGTTAGGGTTATGTTGAGGGCTAGGGTTAGAGATCCGGTTAGGGTTACGATTGGACCTAGGGTTAGGGTTATGTTGAGGGCTAGGGTTAGAGATCCGGTTAGGGTTACGATTGGACCTAGGGTTAGGGTTATGTTGAGGGTTAGGGTTAGAGAGACGGTTAGGGTTACGATTGGACCTAGGGTTAGGGTTATGTTGTGGGCTAGGGTTAGAGAGACGGTTAGGGTTACGATTGGACCTAGGGTTAGGGTTATGTTGACGGCTAGGGCTAGAGATGCCGTTAGGGTTACGATTAGACCTAGGGTTAGGGTTATGTTGAGGGCTAGGGTTAGAGATCCGGTCTGGGTTACGATTGGACCTAGGGTTAGGGTTATGTTGAGGGCTAGGGTTAGAGATCCGGTTAGGGTTACGATTGGACCTAGGGTTAGGGTTATGTTGAGGGCTAGGGTTAGAGATCCGGTTAGGGTTACGATTGGACCTAGGGTTAGGGTTATGTTGAGGGCTAGGGTTAGAGATCCGGTTAGGGTTACGATGGGACCTAGGTTAGGGTTATGTTGAGGGCTAGGATTAGAGATCCGGTTATGGTTACGATTGGACCAAGGGTTAAGGTTATGTTGAGGGCTAGGGTTAGAGAAGCGGTTACGGTTACGATTGGACCTAGGGTTACGGTTATGTTGAGGGCTAGTGTTAGAGATCCGGTTAGGGTTACGATTGGACCTAGGGTTAGGGTTATGTTGTGGGATAGGGTTAGAGAGACGGTTAGGGTTACGATTGGACCTAGGGTTAGGGTTATGTTGACGGCTAGGGTTAGAGATGCCGTTAGGGTTACGATTGGACCTAGGGTTAGGGTTATGTTGAGGGCTAGGGTTAGAGATCCGGTTAGGATTACGATTGGACCTAGGGTTAGGGTTATGTTGAGGGCTAGGGTTAGAGATCCGGTTAGGGTTACGATTGGACCTAGGGTTAGGGTTATGTTGTGGGCTAGGGTTAGAGAGACGGTTAGGGTTACGATTGGACCTAGGGTTAGGGTTATGTTGACGGCTAGGGCTAGAGATGCCGTTAGGGTTACGATTGGACCTAGGGTTAGGGTTATGTTGAGGGCTAGGGTTAGAGATCCGGTCTGGGTTACGATTGGACCTAGGGTTAGGGTTATGTTGAGGGCTAGGGTTAGAGATCCGGTTAGGGTTACGATTGGACCTAGGGTTAGGGTTATGTTGAGGGCTAGGGTTAGAGATCCGGTTAGGGTTACGATTGGACCTAGGGTTAGGGTTATGTTGAGGGCTAGGGTTAGAGATCCGGTTAGGGTTACGATGGGACCTAGGTTAGGGTTATGTTGAGGGCTAGGATTAGAGATCCGGTTAGGGTTACGATTGGACCAAGGGTTAAGGTTATGTTGAGGGCTAGGGTTACAGAAGCGGTTACGGTTACGATTGGACCTAGGGTTACGGTTATGTTGAGGGCTAGGGTTAGAGATGCGTTTAGGGTTACGATTGGACCTAGTGTTAGGGTTATGTTGAGGGCTAGTGTTAGAGATCCGGTTAGGGTTACGATTGGACCTAGGGTTAGGGTTATGTTGTGGGCTAGGGTTAGAGAGACGGTTAGGGTTACGATTGGACCTAGGGTTAGGGTTATGTTGACGGCTAGGGTTAGAGATGCCGTTAGGGTTACGATTGGACCTAGGGTTATGTTATGTTGAGGGCTAGGTTTAGAGATCCGGTTAGGGTTACGATTGGACCTAGGGTTAGGGTTATGTTGAGGGCTAGGGTTAGAGATCCGCTTAGGGTTACGATTGGACCTAGGGTTAGGGTTATGTTGTGGGCTACGGTTAGAGAGACGGTTAGGGTTACGATTGGACCTAGGGTTAGGGTTATGTTGACGGCTAGGGTTAGAGATGCCGTTAGGGTTACGGTTGGACCTAGGGTTAGGGTTATGTTGAGGGCTAGGGTTAGAGATCCGGTTAGGGTTACGATTGGACCTAGGGTTAGGGTTATTTTGAGGGCTAGTTTTAGAGATCCGGTTAGGGTTACGATTGGACCTAGGGTTACGGTTATGTTGTGGGCTAGGGTTAGAGAGACGGTTAGGGTTACGATTGGACCTAGGGTTAGGGTTGTTGACGGCTAGGGTTAGAGATGCCGTTAGGGTTACGATTGGACCTAGGGTTAGGGTTATGTTGAGGGCTAGGGTTAGAGATGCGGTTAGGGTTACGATTGGACCTAGGGTTAGGGTTATGTTGAGGGCTAGGGTTAGAGATCCGGTTAGGGTTACGATTGGACCTAGGGTTAGAGTTTGGTTGAGGGCTAGGGTTAGAGATCCGGTTAGGGTTACGATTGGACCTAGGGTTAGGGTTATGTTGAGGGCTAGGGTTAGAGATCCGGTTAGGGTTACGATTGGACCTAGGGTTAGGGTTATGTTGACGGCTAGGGCTAGAGATGCCGTTAGGGTTACGATTGGACCTAGGGTTAGGGTTATGTTGAAGGTTAGGGTTAGAGATCCGGTTAGGGTTACGATTGGACCTAGGGTTAGCGTTATGTTGAGGGCTAGGGTTAGAGATCCGGTTAGGGTTACGATTGGACCTAGGGTTAGGGTTATGTTGACGGCTAGGGTTAGAGATCCGGTTACGGTTACGATTGGACCTAGGGTTCGGGTTATGTTGAGGGCTAGGGTTAGAGATCCGGTTAGGGTTACGATTGAACCTAGGGTTAGGGTTATGTTGAGAGCTAGGGTTAGAGTTGCAATTAGGGTTACGATTGGACCTAGGGTTAGGGTTATGTTGAGGGCTAGTGTTAGAGATCCGGTTAGGGTTACGATTGGACCTAGGGTTAGTGTTATGTTGAGGGGTAGGGTTAGAGATCCGGTTAGGGTTACGATTGGACCTAGGGTTAGCGTTATGTTGAGGGCTAGGGTTAGAGATCCGGTCAGGGTTACGATTGGACCTAGGGTTAGGGTTATGTTGAGGGCTAGGGTTAGAGATCCAGTTAGGGTTACGATTAGACCAAGGGTTAGGGTTATGTTGAGGGCTAGGGTTAGAGATGCGGTTAGGGTTACGATTCGACCTAGGGTTAGGGTTATGTTGAGGGCTAGGTTTAGAGATCCGGTTAGGGTTACGATTGGACCTAGGTTTTGGGTTATGTTGAGGGCTAGGGTTAGAGATCCGGTTAGGGTTACGATTGAACCTAGGGTTAGGGTTATGTTGAGGCCTAGGGTTAGAGATCCGGTTAGGGTTACGATTGGACCTAGGGTTAGGGTTATGTTGAGGGCTAGGGTTAGAGATCCGGTTAGGGTTACGATTGGACCTAGGGTTAGGGTTATGTTGAGGGCTAGGGTTAGAGATCCGGGTAGGGTTACGATTGGACCTAGGGTTAGGGTTATGTTGAGGGCTAGGGTTAGAGATCCGGTTAGGGTTACGATTGGACCTAGGGTTAGGGTTATGTTGAGGGCTAGGGTTAGAGATCCGGTTAGGGTTACGATTGGACCTAGGGTTAGGGTTATGTTTAGGGCTAGGGTTAGAGATCCGGTTAGGGTTACGATTGGACCTAGGGTTAGGGTTATGTTGAGGGCTAGGGTTAGAGATCCGGTTAGGGTTACGATTGGAACTAGGGTTAGGGTTATGTTGTGGGCTAGGGTTAGAGAGACAGTTAGGGTTACGATTGGACCTAGGGTTAGGGTTATGTTGAGGGCTAGGGTTAGAGATCCGGTTAGGGTTACGATTGGACCTAGGGTTAGGGTTATGTTGAGGGCTAGGGTTAGAGATCCGGTTAGGGTTACGATTGGACCTAGGGTTAGGGTTATGTTGTGGGCTAGGGTTAGAGATCCGGTTAGGGTTACGATTGACCTAGCGTTAGGGTTATGTTGAGGGCTAGGGTTAGAGATCCGGTTAGGGTTACGATTGGACCTAGGGTTAGGGTTATGTTGAGGGCTAGGGTTAGATGTGCCGTTAGGGTTACGATTGGACCTAGGGTTAGGGTTATGTTGAGGGCTAGGGTTAGAGAATCGGTTAGGGTTACGATTGGACCTAGGGTTAGGGTTATGTTGAGGGCTAGGTTTAGAGATCCGGTTAGGGTTACGATTGGACCTAGGGTTAGGGTTATGTAGAGGGCTAGGGTTAGAGATCCGGTTAGGGTTACGATTGGACCTAGGGTTAGGGTTATGTTGAGGGCTAGGGTTAGAGATCCGGTTAGGGTTACGATTGGACCTAGGGTTTGGGTTATGTTGAGGGCTAGGGTTAGAGATCCGGTTAGGGTTACGATTGGACCTAGGGTTAGGGTTATGTTGAGGGCTAGGGTTAGAGATCCGTTTAGGGTTACGATTGGACCTAGGGTTAGGGTTATGTTGAGGGCTAGGGTTAGAGATCCGGTTAGGGTTACGATTGGACCAAGGGTTAGGGTTATGTTGAGGGCTAGGGTTAGAGAAGCGGTTAGGGTTACGATTGGACCTGGGGTTACGGTTATGTTGAGGGTTAGGGTTAGAGATGCGGTTAGGGTTATGATTGGACCTAGTGTTAGGGTTATGTTGAGGGCTAGGGTTAGAGATCCGGTTAGGGTTACGATTGGACCTAGGGTTAGCGTTATGTTGAGGGCTAGGGTTAGAGATCCGGTCAGGGTTACGATTGGACCTAGGGTTAGGGTTATGTTGAGGGCTAGGCTTAGAGATCCGGTTAGGGTTACGATTGGACCTAGGGTTAGGGTTATGTTGAGGGCTAGGGTTAGAGATCCGGTTAGGGTTTCGATTGGACCAAGGGTTAGGGTTATGTTGAGGGCTAGGGTTAGAGAAGCGGTTCGGGTTACGATTGGACCTAGGGTTATGGTTATGTTGAGGGCTAGGGTTAGAGATGCGGTTAGGGTTATGATTGGACCTAGTGTTAGGGTTATGTTGAGGGCTAGGGTTAGAGATCCGGTTAGGGTTACGATTGGACCTAGGGTTAGGGTTATGTTGACGGCTAGGGTTAGAGATCCGGTTACGGTTACGATTGGACCTAGGGTTCGGGTTATGTTGAGGGCTAGGGTTAGAGATCCGGTTAGGGTTACGATTGAACCTAGGGTTAGGGTTATGTTGAGGGCTAGGGTTAGAGTTGCAATTAGGGTTACGATTGGACCTAGGGTTAGGGTTATGTTGAGGGCTAGGGTTAGAGATCCGGTTAGGGTTACGATTGGACCTAGGGTTAGGGTTATGTTGAGGGCTAGGGTTAGAGATCCGGTTAGGGTTACGATTGGACCTAGGGTTAGGGTTATGTTTAGGGCTAGGGTTAGAGATCCGGTTAGGGTTACGATTGGACCTAGGGTTAGGGTTATGTTGAGGGCTAGGGTTAGAGATCCGGTTAGGGTTACGATTGGAACTAGGGTTAGGGTTATGTTGTGGGCTAGGGTTAGAGAGACGGTTAGGGTTACGATTGGACCTAGGGATAGGGTTATGTTGAGGGTTAGGGTTAGAGATCCCGTTAGGGTTACGATTGGACCTAGGGTTAGGGTTATGTTGAGGGCTAGGGTTAGAGATCCGGTAAGGGTTACGATTGGACCTAGGGTTAGGGTTATGTTGAGGGCTAGGGTTAGAGATCAGGTTAGGGTTACCATTGGACCTAGGGTTAGGGTTATGTTGAGGGCTAGGGTTAGAGATCCGGTTAGGGTTACGATTGGACCTAGGGTTAGAGTTATGTTGAGGGCTAGGGTTAGAGATCCGGTTAGGGTTACGATTGGACCTAGGGTTAGGGTTATGTTGAGGGCTAGGGTTAGAGATTCAGTTAGGGTTACGATTGGACCTAGGGTTAGGGTTATGTTGAGGGCTAGGGTTAGAGATCCGGTCAGGGTTACGATTGGACCTAGGGTTAGGGTTATGTTGAGGGCTAGGGTTAGAGATCCGGTTAGGGTTACCATTGGACCTAGGGTTAGGGTTATGTTGAGGGTTAGGGTTAGAGATCCGGTCAGGGTTACGATTGGACCTAGGGTTAGGGTTATGTTGAGGGCTAGGGTTAGAGATCCGGTTAGGGTTACCATTGGACCTAGGGTTAGGGTTATGTTGAGGGCTAGGGTTAGATATCCGGTTAGGGTTACGATTGGACCTAGGGTTAGGGTTATGTTGAGGGCTAGGGTTAGAGATCCGGTTAGGGTTACGATTGGACCTAGGGTTAGGGTTATGTTGAGGGCTAGGGTTAGATATCCGGTTAGGGTTACGATTGGACCTAGGGTTAGGGTTATCTTGAGGGCTTGGGTTAGAGATCCGGTTAGGGTTACGATTGGACCTAGGTTTAGGGTTATGTTGAGGGCTAGGGTTAGAGATCCGGTTAGGGTTACGATTGGACCTAGGGTTAGGGTTATGTTGAGGGCTAGGGTTAGAGATCCGGTTAGGGCTACGATTGGACCTACGGTTAGGGTTATGTTGTGGGCTAGGGTTAGAGAGACGGTTAGGGTTACGATTGACCTAGGGTTAGGGTTATGTTGAGGGCTAGGGTTAGAGATCCGGTTAGGGTTACGATTGGACCTAGGGTTAGGGTTATGTTGAGGGCTAGGGTTAGAGATGCCGTTAGGGTTACGATTGGACCTAGGGTTAGGGTTATGTTGAGGGCTAGGGTTAGAGAATCGGTTAGGGTTACGATTAGACCTAGGGTTAGGGTTATGTTGAGGGCTAGGGTTAGAGATCCGGTTAGGGTTACGATTGGACCTAGGGTTAGGGTTATGTAGAGGGCTTGGGTTAGAGATGCGGTTAGGGTAACGATTGGACCTAGGGTTAGGGTTATGTTGAGGGCTAGGGTTAGAGATGCGGTTAGGGTTACGATTGGACCTAGGGTTAGGGTTATGTTGAGGGCTAGGGTTAGAGATCCGGTTAGGGTTACGATTGGACATAGGGTTAGGGTTATGTTGAGGGCTAGGGTTAGAGATCAGGTTAGGGTTACGATTGGACCAAGGGTTAGGGTTATGTTGAGGGCTAGGGTTAGAGAAGCGGTTAGGGTTACGATTGGACCTAGGGTTACGGTTATGTTGAGGGTTAGGGTTAGAGATGCGGTTAGGGTTATGATTGGACCTAGTGTTAGGGTTATGTTGAGGGCTAGGGTTAGAGATCCGGTTAGGATTACGATTGGACCTAGGGTTAGGGTTATGTTGACGGCTAGGGTTAGAGATCCGGTTACGGTTACGATTGGACCTAGGGTTAGGGTTCTGTTCAGGGCTAGGGTTAGAGATCCGGTTAGGGTTACGATTGGACCTAGGGTTAGGGTTATGTTGAGGGCTAGGGTTAGAGGTGCGGTTAGGGTTACGATTGGACATAGGGTTAGGGTTATGTTGAGGGCTAGGGTTAGAGATCCGGGTAGGGTTACGATTGGACCTAGGCTTAGGGTTATGTTGAGGGCTAGGGTTAGAGATCCGGTTAGGGTTACGATTGGACCTAGGGTTAGGGTTATGTTGAGGGCTAGGGTTAGAGATCCGGTTAGGGTTACGATTGGACCTAGGGTTAGGGTTATGTTGTGGGCTAGGGTTAGAGAGACGGTTAGGGTTACGATTGGACCTAGGGTTAGGGTTATGTTGACGGCTAGGGTTAGAGATGTCGTTAGGGTTACGATTGGACCTAGGGTTAGGGTTATGTTGAGGGTTAGGGTTAGAGATCCGGTTAGGGTTACGATTGGACCTAGGGTTAGTGTTGTGTTGAGGGCTAGGGATAGAGATGCCGTTAGGTTTACGATTGGACCTAGGGTTAGGGTTATGTTGAGGGCTAGGGTTAGAGATCCGGTTAGGGTTACGATTGGACCTAGGGTTAGGGTTATGTTGAGGGCTAGGGTTAGAGATCCGGTTAGGGTTACGATTGGACCTAGGGTTAGGGTTATGTTGAGGGCTAGGGTTAGAGATCCGGTTAGGGTTACGATTGGACCTAGGGTTAGGGTTATGTTGTGGGCTAGGGTTAGAGAGACGGTTAGGGTTACGATTGACCTAGGGTTAGGGTTATGTTGAGGGCTAGGGTTAGAGATCCGGTTAGGGTTACGATTGGACCTAGGGTTAGGGTTATGTTGAGGGCTAGGGTTAGAGATCCGGTTAGGGTTACGATTGGACCTAGGGTTAGGGTTATGTTGACGGCTAGGGTTAGAGATCCGGTTACGGTTACGATTGTACCTAGGGTTCGGGTTATGTTGAGGGCTAGGGTTAGAGATCCGGTTAGGGTTACGATTGAACCTAGGGTTAGGGTTATGTTGAGGGCTAGGGTTAGAGTTGCAATTAGGGTTACGATTGGACCTAGGGTTAGGGTTATGTTGAGGGCTAGGGTTAGAGATCCGGTTAGGGTTACGATTGGACCTAGGGTTAGGGTTATGTTGAGGGCTAGGGTTAGAGATCCGGTTAGGGTTACGATTGGACCTAGGGTTAGGGTTATGTTTAGGGCTAGGGTTAGAGATCCGGTTAGGGTTACGATTGGACCTAGGGTTAGGGTTATGTTGAGGGCTAGGGTTAGAGATCCGGTTAGGGTTACGATTGGAACTAGGGTTAGGGTTATGTTGTGGGCTAGGGTTAGAGAGACGGTTAGGGTTACGATTGGACCTAGGGATAGGGTTATGTTGAGGGTTAGGGTTAGAGATCCCGTTAGGGTTACGATTGGACCTAGGGTTAGGGTTATGTTGAGGGCTAGGGTTAGAGATCCGGTCAGGGTTACGATTGGACCTAGGGTTAGGGTTATGTTGAGGGCTAGGGTTAGAGATCAGGTTAGGGTTACCATTGGACCTAGGGTTAGGGTTATGTTGAGGGCTAGGGTTAGAGATCCGGTTAGGGTTACGATTGGACCTAGGGTTAGAGTTATGTTGAGGGCTAGGGTTAGAGATCCGGTTAGGGTTACGATTGGACCTAGGGTTAGGGTTATGTTGAGGGCTAGGGTTAGAGATTCAGTTAGGGTTACGATTGGACCTAGGGTTAGGGTTATGTTGAGGGCTAGGGTTAGAGATCCGGTCAGGGTTACGATTGGACCTAGGGTTAGGGTTATGTTGAGGGCTAGGGTTAGAGATCCGGTTAGGGTTACCATTGGACCTAGGGTTAGGGTTATGTTGAGGGTTAGGGTTAGAGATCCGGTCAGGGTTACGATTGGACCTAGGGTTAGGGTTATGTTGAGGGCTAGGGTTAGAGATCCGGTTAGGGTTACCATTGGACCTAGGGTTAGGGTTATGTTGAGGGCTAGGGTTAGAGATCCGGTTAGGGTTACGATTGGACCTAGGGTTAGGGTTATGTTGAGGGCTAGGGTTAGAGATCCGGTTAGGGTTACGATTGGACCTAGGGTTAGGGTTATGTTGAGGGCTAGGGTTAGATATCCGGTTAGGGTTACGATTGGACCTAGGGTTAGGGTTATCTTGAGGGCTAGGGTTAGAGATCCGGTTAGGGTTACGATTGGACCTAGGTTTAGGGTTATGTTGAGGGCTAGGGTTAGAGATCCGGTTAGGGTTACGATTGGACCTACGGTTAGGGTTATGTTGTGGGCTAGGGTTAGAGAGACGGTTAGGGTTAGGATTGGACCTAGGGTTAGGGTTATGTTGAGGGCTAGGGTTAGAGATGCCGTTAGGGTTACGATTGGACCTAGGGTTAGGGTTATGTTGAGGGCTAGGGTTAGAGAATCGGTTAGGGTTACGATTAGACCTAGGGTTAGGGTTATGTTGAGGGCTAGGGTTAGAGATCCGGTTAGGGTTACGATTGGACCTAGGGTTAGGGTTATGTAGAGGGCTTGGGTTAGAGATGCGGTTAGGGTAACGATTGGACCTAGGGTTAGGGTTATGTTGAGGGCTAGGGTTAGAGATGCGGTTAGGGTTACGATTGGACCTAGGGTTAGGGTTATGTTGAGGGCTAGGGTTAGAGATCCGGTTAGGGTTACGATTGGACCTAGGGTTAGGGTTATGTTGAGGGCTAGGGTTAGAGATCCGGTTAGGGTTACGATTGGACATAGGGTTAGGGTTATGTTGAGGGCTAGGGTTAGAGATCAGGTTAGGGTTACGATTGGACCAAGGGTTAGGGTTATGTTGAGGGCTAGGGTTAGAGAAGCGGTTAGGGTTACGATTGGACCTAGGGTTACGGTTATGTTGAGGGTTAGGGTTAGAGATGCGGTTAGGGTTATGATTGGACCTAGTGTTAGGGTTATGTTGAGGGCTAGGGTTAGAGATCCGGTTAGGATTACGATTGGACCTAGGGTTAGGGTTATGTTGACGGCTAGGGTTAGAGATCCGGTTAGGGTTACGATTGGACCTAGGGTTAGGGTTATGTTCAGGGCTAGGGTTAGAGATCCGGTTAGGGTTACGATTGGACCTAGGGTTAGGGTTATGTTGAGGGCTAGGGTTAGAGGTGCGGTTAGGGTTACGATTGGACATAGGGTTAGGGTTATGTTGAGGGCTAGGGTTAGAGATCCGGGTAGGGTTACGATTGGACCTAGGCTTAGGGTTATGTTGAGGGCTAGGGTTAGAGATCCGGTTAGGGTTACGATTGGACCTAGGGTTAGGGTTATGTTGAGGGCTAGGGTTAGAGATCCGGTTAGGGTTACGATTGGACCTAGGGTTAGGGTTATGTTGTGGGCTAGGGTTAGAGAGACGGTTAGGGTTACGATTGGACCTAGGGTTAGGGTTATGTTGACGGCTAGGGTTAGAGATGTCGTTAGGGTTACGATTGGACCTAGGGTTAGGGTTATGTTGAGGGTTAGGGTTAGAGATCCGGTTAGGGTTACGATTGGACCTAGGGTTAGTGTTATGTTGAGGGCTAGGGTTAGAGATGCCGTTAGGGTTACGATTGGACCTAGGGTTAGGGTTATGTTGAGGGCTAGGGTTAGAGATCCGGTTAGGGTTACGATTGGACCTAGGGTTAGGGTTATGTTGAGGGCTAGGGTTAGAGATCCGGTTAGGGTTACGATTGGACCTAGGGTTAGGGTTATGTTGAGGGCTTGGGTTAGAGATCCGGTTAGGGTTACGATTGGACCTAGGGTTAGGGTTATGTTGAGGGCTAGCGTTAGAGATCCGGTTAGGGTTACGATTGGACCTAGGGTTAGGGTTTGGTTGAGGGCTAGGGTTAGAGATTCGGTTAGGGTTACGATTGGACCTAGGGTTAGGGTTATGTTGAGGGCTAGGGTTACAGATCCGGTTAGGGTTACGATTGGACCTAGTGTTAGGGTTATGTTGAGGGCTAGGGTTACAGATCCGGTTAGGGTTACGATTGGACCTAGGGTTAGGGTTATGTTGTGGGCTAGGGTTAGAGAGACGGTTAGGGTTACGATTGGACCTAGGGTTAGGGTTATGTTGACGGCTAGGGTTAGAGATGCCCTTAGGGTTACGATTGGACCTAGGGTTAGGGTTATGTTGAGGGTTAGGGTTAGAGATCCGGTTAGGGTTACGATTGGACCTAGGGTTAGCGTTATGTTGAGGGCTAGGGTTAGAGATCCGGTTAGGGTTACGATTGGACCTAGGGTTAGGGTTATGTTGAGGGCTAGGGTTAGAGATCCGGTTAGGGTTACGATTGGACCTAGGGTTAGGGTTATGTTGAGGGCTAGGGTTAGAGATCCGGTTAGGGTTACAATTGGACCTAGGGTTAGGGTTATGTTGTGGGCTAGGGTTAGAGAGACGGTTAGGGTTACGATTGACCTAGGGTTAGGGTTATGTTGAGGGCTAGGGTTAGAGATCCGGTTAGGGTTACGATTGGACCTAGGGTTAGGGTTACGTTGAGGGCTAGGGTTAGAGATGCCGTTAGGGTTACGATTGCACCTAGGGTTAGGGTTATGTTGAGGGCTAGGGTTAGAGAATCGGTTAGGGTTACGATTGGACCTAGGGTTAGGGTTATGTTGAGGGCTAGGGTTAGAGATCCGGTTAGGGTTACGATTGGACCGAGGGTTAGGGTTATGTTGAGGGCTAGGGTTATAGATCCGGTTAGGGTTACGATTGGACCTAGGGTTAGGGTTATGTTGAGGGCTAGGGTTAGAAATCCGGTTAGGGTTACGATTGGACCTAGGTTAGGGTTATGTTGAGGGCTAGGGTTAGAGATGCGGTTAGGGTTACGATTGGACCTAGGGTTAGGGTTATGTTGAGGGCTAGGGTTAGAGATCCGGTTAGGGTTACGATTGGACCTAGGGTTAGGGTTATGTTGAGGGCTAGGGTTAGAGATCCGGTTAGGGTTACGATTGGACCTAGGGTTAGGGTTATGTTGAGGGCTAGGGTTAGAGATCCGGTTAGGGTTACGATTGGACCTAGGGTTAGGGTTATGTTGAGGGCTAGGGTTAGAGATCCGGTTAGGGTTACGATTGGACCTAGGTTTAGGGTTATGTTGTGGGCTAGGGTTAGAGAGACGGTTAGGGTTACGATTGACCTAGGGTTAGGGTTATGTTGAGGGCTAGGGTTAGAGATCCGGTTAGGGTTACGATTGGACTTAGGGTTAGGGTTATGTTGAGGGCTAGGGTTAGAGATGCCGTTAGGGTTACGATTGGACCTAGGGTTAGGGTTATGTTGAGGGCTAGTGTTAGAGAATCGGTTAGGGTTACGATTGGACCTAGGGTTAGGGTTATGTTGAGGGCTAGGGTTAGAGATCCGGTTAGGGTTACGATTGGACCTAGGGTTAGGGTTATGTTGAGGGCTAGGGTTAGAGATGCCGTTAGGGTTACGATTGGACCTAGGGTTAGGGTTATGTTGAGGGCTAGGGTTAGAGATGCCATTAGGGTTACGATTGGACCTAGGGTTAGGGTTATGTTGAGGGTTAGGGTTAGAGATCCGGTTAGGGTTACGATTGGACCTAGGGTTAGGGTTATGTTGAGGGCTAGGGTTAGAGAATCGGTTCGGGTTACGATTGGACCTAGGGTTAGGGTTATGTTGAGGGCTAGGGTTAGATATCCGGTTAGGGTTACGATTGGACTTAGGGTTAGGGTTATGTTGAGGGCTAGGGTTAGAGATCCGGTTAGGGTTACGATTGGACGTAGGGTTAGGGTTATGTTGAGGGCTAGGGTTAGAGATACGGTTAGGGTTACGATTGGACCTAGGGTTAGGGTTATGTTGAGGGCTAGGGTTAGAGATCCGGTTAGGGTTACGATTGGACCTAGGGTTAGGGTTATGTTGAGGGCTAGGGTTAGATACCCGGTTAGGGTTACGATTGGACCTAGGGTTAGGGTTATGTTGTGGGCTAGGGTTAGAGAGACGGTTAGGGTTACGATTGACCTAGGGTTAGGGTTATGTTGAGGGCTAGGGTTAGAGATCCGGTTAGGGTTACGATTGGACCTAGGGTTAGGGTTATGTTGAGGGCTAGGGTTAGAGATGCCGTTAGGGTTACGATTGGACCTAGGGTTAGGGTTATGTTGAGGGCTAGGGTTAGAGAATCGGTTAGGGTTACGATTGGACCTAGGGTTAGGGTTATATTGAGGGCTAGGGTTAGAGATCCGGTTAGGGTTACGATTGGACCTAGGGTTAGGGTTATGTTGAGGGCTGGGTTAGAGATGCCGTTAGGGTTACGATTGGACCTAGGGTTAGGGTTATGTTGAGGGCTAGGGTTAGAGATGCCATTAGGGTTACGATTGGACCTAGGGTTAGGGTTATGTTGAGGGTTAGGGTTAGAGATCCGGTTAGGGTTACGATTGGACCTAGGGTTAGTGTTATGTTGAGGGCTAGGGTTAGAGAATCGGTTAGGGTTACCATTGGACCTAGGGTTAGGATTATGTTGAGGGCTAGGGTTAGAGATCCGGTTAGGGTTACGATTGGACCTAGGGTTAGGGTTATGTTGAGGGCTAGGTTTAGAGATCCGGTTAGGGTTACGATTGGACCTAGGGTTAGGGTTATGTTGAGGGCTAGGGTTAGAGATCCGGTTAGGGTTACGATTGGACCTAGGGTTAGGGTTATGTTGAGGGCTAGGGTTAGAGATCCGGTTAGGGTTACGATTGGACCTAGGGTTAGGGTTATGTTGAGGGCTAGGGTTAGAGATCCGGTTAGGGTTACGATTGGACCAAGGGTTAGGGTTATGTTGAGGGCTAGGGTTAGAGATCCGGTTAGGGTTACGATTGGACCTAGGGTTAGGGTTATGTTGAGGGCTAGGGTTAGAGATCCGGTTAGGGTTACGATTCGACCTAGGGTTAGGGTTATGTTGAGGGCTAGGGTTAGAGATCCGGTTAGGGTTACGATTGGACCTAGGGTTAGGGTTATGTTGAGGGCTAGGGTTAGAGATTCGGTTAGGGTTACGATTGGACCTAGGGTTAGGGTTATGTTGAGGGCTAGGGTTAGAGATCCGGTTAGGGTTACGATTGGACCTAGGGTTAGGGTTATGTTGAGGGCTAGGGTTAGAGATCCGGTTAGGGTTACGATTGGACCTAGGGTTAGGGTTTTGTTGAGGGCTAGGGTTAGAGATCCGGTTAGGGTTACGATTGGACCTAGGGTTAGGGTTATGTTGAGGGCTAGGGTTAGAGATCCGGTTAGGGTTACGATTGGATCTAGGGTTAGGGTTATGTTGAGGGCTATGGTTAGAGATCCGGTTAGGGTTACGATTGGACCTAGGGTTAGGGTTACGTTGAGGGCTAGGGTTAGAGATCCGGTTAGGGTTACGATTGGACCTAGGGTTAGGGTTATGTGGAGGGCTAGGGTTAGAGATCCGGTTAGGGTTACGATTGGACCTAGGGTTAGGGTTATGTTGAGGGCTAGGGTTAGAGATCCGGTTAGGGTTACGATTGGACCTAGGGTTAGGGTTATGTTGAGGGCTAGGGTTAGAGATCCGGTTAGGGTTACGATTGGACCTAGGGTTAGGGTTATGTTGAGGGCTAGGGTTAGAGATCCGGTTAGGGTTACGATTGGACCTAGGGTTAGGGTTATGTTGAGGGCTAGGGTTAGAGATCCGGTTAGGGTTACGATTGGACCTAGGGTTAGGGTTATGTTGAGGGCTAGGGTTAGAGATGCCGTTAGGGTTACGATTGGACCTAGGGTTAGGGTTATGTTGAGGGCTAGGGTTAGAGAATCGGTTAGGGTTACGATTGGACCTAGGGTTAGGGTTATGTTGAGGGCTAGGGTTAGAGATGCCGTTAGGGTTACGATTGGACCTAGGGTTAGGGTTATGTTGAGGGCTAGGGTTAGAGATGCCGTTAGGGTTACGATTGGACCTAGGGTTAGGATTATGTTGAGGGCTAGGGTTAGATAATCGGTTAGGGTTACGATTGGACCTAGGGTTAGGGTTATGTTGAGGGCTAGGGTTAGAGAATCGGTTAGGGTTACGATTGGACCTAGGGTTAGGATTATGTTGAGGGCTAGGGTTAGAGATCCGGTTAGGGTTACGATTGGACCTAGGGTTAGGGTTATGTTGAGGGCTAGGGTTAGAGATCCGGTTAGGGTTACGATTGGACCTAGGGTTAGGGTTATGTTGAGGGCTAGGGTTAGAGATCCGGTTAGGGTTACGATTGGACCTAGGGTTAGGGTTATGTTGAGGGCTAGGGTTAGAGATCCGGGTAGGGTTACGATTGGACCTAGGGTTAGGGTTATGTTGAGGGCTAGGGTTAGAGATCCGGTTAGGGTTACGATTGGACCAAGGGTTAGGGTTATGTTGAGGGCTAGGGTTAGAGATCCGGTTAGGGTTACGATTGGACCTAGGGTTAGGGTTATGTTGAGGGCTAGGGTTAGAGATCCGGTTAGGGTTACGATTCGACCTAGGGTTAGGGTTATGTTGAGGGCTAGGGTTAGAGATCCGGTTAGGGTTACGATTGGACCTAGGGTTAGGGTTATGTTGAGGGCTAGGGTTAGAGATCCATTTAGGGTTACGATTGGACCTAGGGTTAGGGTTATGTTGAGGGCTAGGGTTAGAGATCCGGTTAGGGTTACGATTGGACCGAGGGTTAGGGTTATGTTGAGGACTAGGGTTAGAGAAGCGGTTAGGGTTACGATTGGACCTAGGGTTACGGTTATGTTGAGGGCTAGGGTTAGAGATGCGGTTAGGGTTACGATTGGACCTATAGTTAGGGTTCTGTTGAGGGCTAGGGTTAGAGATCCGGTTAGGGTTACGATTGGATCTAGGGTTAGGGTTATGTTGAGGGCTAGGGTTAGAGATCCGGTTAGGGTTACGATTGGACCTAGGGTTAGGGTTATGTTGTGGGCTAGGGTTAGAGAGACGGTTAGGGTTACGATTGGACCTAGGGTTAGGGTTATGTTGAGGGCTAGGGTTAGATATCCGGTTAGGGTTACGATTGGACCTAGGGTTAGGGTTATGTTGAGGGCTAGGGTTAGAGATCCGGTTAGGGTTACGATTCGACCTAGGGTTAGGGTTATGTTGAGGGCTAGGGTTAGAGATCCGGTTAGGGTTACGATTGGACCGAGGGTTAGGGTTATGTTGAGGGCTAGGGTTATAGATCCGGTTAGGGTTACGATTGGACCTAGGGTTAGGGTTATGTTGAGGGCTAGGGTTAGAGATCCGGTTAGGGTTACGATTGGACCTAGGTTAGGGTTATGTTGAGGGCTAGGGTTAGAGATGCGGTTAGGGTTACGATTGGACCTAGGGTTAGGGTTATGTTGAGGGCTAGGGTTAGAGATCCGGTTAGGGTTACGATTGGACCTAGGGTTAGGGTTATGTTGAGGGCTAGGGTTAGAGATCCGGTTAGGGTTACGATTGGACCTAGGGTTAGGGTTATGTTGAGGGCTAGGGTTAGAGATCCGGTTAGGGTTACGATTGGACCTAGGGTTAGGGTTATGTTGAGGGCTAGGGTTAGAGATCCGGTTAGGGTTACGATTGGACCTAGGGTTAGGGTTATGTTGAGGGCTAGGGTTAGAGATCCGGTTAGGGTTACGATTGGACCTAGGGTTAGGGTTATGTTGAGGGCTAGGGTTAGAGATCCGGTTAGGGTTACGATTGGACCTAGGGTTAGGGTTATGTTGAGGGCTAGGGTTAGAGATCCGGTTAGGGTTACGATTGGACCTAGGGTTAGGGTTATGTTAAGGGCTAGGGTTAGAGATCCGGTTAGGGTTACGATTGGACCAAGGGTTAGGGTTATGTTGAGGGCTAGGGTTAGAGATCCGGTTAGGGTTACGATTGGACCTAGGGTTAGGGTTATGTTGAGGGCTAGGGTTAGAGATGCCGTTAGGGTTACGATTGGACCTAGGGTTAGGGTTATGTTGAGGGCTAGGGTTAGAGAATCGGTTAGGGTTACGATTGGACCTAGGGTTAGGGTTATGTTGAGGGCTAGGGTTAGAGATCCGGTTAGGGTTACGATTGCACCAAGGGTTAGGGTTATGTTGAGGGCTAGGGTTAGAGATCTGGTTAGGGTTACGATTGGACCTAGGGTTAGGGTTATGTTGAGGGCTAGGGTTAGAGATCCGGTTAGGGTTACGATTGCACCAAGGGTTAGGGTTATTTTGAGGGCTAGGGTTAGAGAAGCGGTTAGGGTTACGATTGGACCTAGGGTTACGGTTATGTTGAGGGCTAGGGTTAGAGATGCGGTTAGGGTTACGATTGGACCTAGTGTTAGGGTTCTGTTGAGGGCTAGGGTTAGAGATCTGGTTAGGGTTACGATTGGATCTAGGGTTAGGGTTATGTTGAGGGCTAGGGTTAGAGATCCGGTTAGGGTTACGATTGGACCTAGGGTTAGGGTTATGTTGTGGGCTAGGGTTATAGAGACTGTTAGGGTTACGATTGGACCTAGGGTTAGGGTTATGTTGAGGGCTAGGGTTAGAGATGCCGTTAGGGTTACGATTGGACCTAGGGTTAGGGTTATGTTGAGGGCTAGGGTTAGAGAATCGGTTAGGGTTACGATTGGACCTAGGGTTAGGGTTATGTTGAGGGCTAGGGTTAGAGATCCGGTTAGGGTTACGATTGCACCAAGGGTTAGGGTTATGTTGAGGGCTAGGGTTAGAGATCTGGTTAGGGTTACGATTGGACCTAGGGTTAGGGTTATGTTGAGGGCTAGGGTTAGAGATCCGGTTAGGGTTACGATTGCATCAAGGGTTAGGGTTATGTTGAGGGCTAGGGTTAGAGAAGCGGTTAGGGTTACGATTGGACCTAGGGTTACGGTTATGTTGAGGGCTAGGGTTAGATATGCGGTTAGGGTTACGATTGGACCTAGTGTTAGGGTTCTGTTGAGGGCTAGGGTTAGAGATCCGGTTAGGGTTACCATTGGATCTAGGGTTAGGGTTATGTTGAGGGCTAGGGTTAGAGATCCGGTTAGGGTTACGATTGGACCTAGGGTTAGGGTTATGTTGTGGGCTAGGGTTAGAGAGACGGTTAGGGTTACGATTGGACCTAGGGTTAGGGTTATGTTGAGGGGTAGGGTTAGAGATGCCGTTAGGGTTATGATTGGACCTAGGGTTAGGGTTATGTTGAGGGCTAGGGTTAGAGATCCGGTTAGGGTTACGATTGGACCTAGGGTTAGGGTTATGTTGACGGCTAGGGTTAGAGATCCGGTTAGGGTTACGATTGGACCTAGGGTTAGGGTTATGTTGAGGGCTAGAATTAGAGATCCGGTTAGGGTTACGATTGGACCTAGGGTTAGGGTTATGTTGAGGGCTAGGGTTAGAGATCCGGTTAGGGTTACGATTGGACCTAGGGTTAGGGTTATGTTGAGGGCTAGGGTTAGAGATCCGGTTAGGGTTACGATTGGACCTAGGGTTAGTGTTATGTTGAGGGGTAGGGTTAGAGATCCGGTTAGGGTTATGATTGGACCTAGGGTTAGTGTTATGTTGAGGGCTATGGTTAGAGATCCGGTTACGGTTACGATTGGACCTAGGATTAGGCTTATGTTGAGGGTTAGGGTTAGAGATCCGGTTAGGGTTACGATTGGACCTAGGGTTAGCGTTATGTTGAGGGCTATGGTTAGAGATCCGGTCAGGGTTACGATTGGACCTAGGGTTAGGGTTATGTTGTGGGCTAGGGTTAGAGAGACGGTTAGGGTTACGATTGGACCTAGGGTTAGGGTTATGTTGACGGCTAGGGTTAAAGATGCCGTTAGGGTTACGATTGGACCTAGGGTTAGGGTTATGTTGAGGGCTAGGGTTAGAGATCCGGTTAGGGTTACGATTGGACCTAGGGTTAGGGTTATGTTGAGGGCTAGGGTTAGAGATCCGGTTAGGGTTACGATTGGACCAAGGTTAGGGTTATGTTGAGGGCCAGGGTTAGAGATGCCGTTAGGGTTACGATTGGACCTAGGGTTAGGGTTATGTTGAGGACTAGGGTTAGAGATCCGGTTAGGGTTACGATTGGACCTAGGGTTAGGGTTATGTTGAGGGCTAGGGTTAGAGATCCGGTTAGGGTTACGATTGGACCTAGGGTTAGGGTTATGTTGAGGGCTAGGGTTAGAGATTCGGTTAGGGTTATGATTGGACCTAGGGTTAGGGTTATGTAGAGGGCTAGGGTTAGAGATCCGGTTAGGGTTACGATTGCACCAAGGGTTAGGGTTATGTTGAGGGCTAGGGTTAGAGATCTGGTTAGGGTTACGATTGGACCTAGGGTTAGGGTTATGTTGAGGGCTAGGGTTAGAGATCCGGTTAGGGTTACGATTGCACCAAGGGTTAGGGTTATGTTGAGGGCTAGGGTTAGAGAAGCGGTTAGGGTTACGATTGGACCTAGGGTTACGGTTATGTTGAGGGCTAGGGTTAGAGATGCGGTTAGGGTTACGATTGGACCTAGTGTTAGGGTTCTGTTGAGGGCTAGGGTTAGAGAATCGGTTAGGGTTACGATTGGACCTAGGGTTAGGGTTATGTTGAGGACTAGGGTTAGAGATCCGGTTAGGGTTACGATTGGACCTAGGGTTAGGGTTATGTTGAGGGCTAGGGTTAGAGATGCGGTTAGGGTTACTATTGGACCTAGGGTTAGGGTTATGTTGAGGGCTAGGGTTAGAGAATCGGTTAGGGTTACGATTGTACCTAGGGTTAGGGTTATGTTGAGGGTAGGGTTAGAGATCCGGTTAGGGTTACGATTGGACCTAGGGATAGGGTTATGTTGAGGGCTAGGGTTAGAGATCCGGTTAGGGTTACGATTCGACCTAGGGTTAGGGTTATGTTGAGGGCTAGGGTTAGAGATCCGGTTAGGGTTACGATTGCACCAAGGGTTAGGGTTATGTTGAGGGCTAGGGTTAGAGAAGCGGTTAGGGTTACGATTGGACCTAGGGTTACGGTTATGTTGAGGGCTAGGGTTAGAGATGCGGTTAGGGTTACGATTGGACCTAGTGTTAGGGTTCTGTTGAGGGCTAGGGTTAGAGAATCGGTTAGGGTTACGATTGGACCTAGGGTTAGGGTTATGTTGAGGACTAGGGTTAGAGATCCGGTTAGGGTTACGATTGGACCTAGGGTTAGGGTTATGTTGAGGGCTAGGGTTAGAGATGCGGTTAGGGTTACTATTGGACCTAGGGTTAGGGTTATGTTGAGGGCTAGGGTTAGAGATGCGGTTAGGGTTACGATTGTACCTAGGGTTAGGGTTATGTTGAGGGTAGGGTTAGAGATCCGGTTAGGGTTACGATTGGACCTAGGGATAGGGTTATGTTGAGGGCTAGGGTTAGAGATCCGGTTAGGGTTACGATTGGACCTAGGGTTAGGGTTATGTTGAGGGCTAGGGTTAGAGATCCGGTTAGGGTTACGATTGGACCTAGGGTTACGGTTATGTTGAGGGCTAGGGTTAGAGATCCGGTTAGGGTTACGATTGGACCTAGGGTTAGGGTTATGTTGAGGGCTAGGGTTAGAGATCCGGTTAGGGTTACGATTGGACCTAGGGTTAGGGTTATGTTGAGGGCTAGGGTTAGAGATCCGGTTAGGGTTACGATTGGACCTAGGGTTAGGGTTATGTTGAGGGCTAGGGTTAGAGATCCGGTTAGGGTTACGATTGGACCTAGGGTTACGGTTATGTTGAGGGCTAGGGTTAGAGATCCGGTTAGGGTTACGATTGGACCTAGGGTTAGGGTTATGTTGAGGGCTAGGGTTAGAGATGCGTTTAGGGTTACGATTGGACCTAGGGTTAGGGTTATGTTGAGGGCAAGGGTTAGAGATCCGGTTAGGGTTACGATTGGACCTAGGGTTAGGGTTATGTTGAGGGCTAGGGTTAGAGATCCGGTTAGGGTTACGATTGGACCTAGGGTTAGGGTTATGTTGAGGGCTAGGGTTAGAGATCCGGTTAGGGTTACGATTGGACCTAGGGTTAGGGTTATGTTGTGGGCTAGGGTTAGAGAGACGGTTAGGGTTACGATTGACCTAGGGTTAGGGTTATGTTGAGGGCTAGGGTTAGAGATCCGGTTAGGGTTACCATTGGATCTAGGGTTAGGGTTATGTTGAGGGCTAGGGTTAGAGATCCGGTTAGGGTTACGATTGGACCTAGGGTTAGGGTTATGTTGTGGGCTAGGGTTAGAGAGACGGTTAGGGTTACGATTGGACCTAGGGTTAGGGTTATGTTGAGGGGTAGGGTTAGAGATGCCGTTAGGGTTATGATTGGACCTAGGGTTAGGGTTATGTTGAGGGCTAGGGTTAGAGATCCGGTTAGGGTTACGATTGGACCTAGGGTTAGGGTTATGTTGACGGCTAGGGTTAGAGATCCGGTTAGGGTTACGATTGGACCTAGGGTTAGGGTTATGTTGAGGGCTAGAATTAGAGATCCGGTTAGGGTTACGATTGGACCTAGGGTTAGGGTTATGTTGAGGGCTAGGGTTAGAGATCCGGTTAGGGTTACGATTGGACCTAGGGTTAGGGTTATGTTGAGGGCTAGGGTTAGAGATCCGGTTAGGGTTACGATTGGACCTAGGGTTAGTGTTATGTTGAGGGGTAGGGTTAGAGATCCGGTTAGGGTTATGATTGGACCTAGGGTTAGTGTTATGTTGAGGGCTATGGTTAGAGATCCGGTTACGGTTACGATTGGACCTAGGATTAGGCTTATGTTGAGGGTTAGGGTTAGAGATCCGGTTAGGGTTACGATTGGACCTAGGGTTAGCGTTATGTTGAGGGCTATGGTTAGAGATCCGGTCAGGGTTACGATTGGACCTAGGGTTAGGGTTATGTTGTGGGCTAGGGTTAGAGAGACGGTTAGGGTTACGATTGGACCTAGGGTTAGGGTTATGTTGACGGCTAGGGTTAAAGATGCCGTTAGGGTTACGATTGGACCTAGGGTTAGGGTTATGTTGAGGGCTAGGGTTAGAGATCCGGTTAGGGTTACGATTGGACCTAGGGTTAGGGTTATGTTGAGGGCTAGGGTTAGAGATCCGGTTAGGGTTACGATTGGACCAAGGTTAGGGTTATGTTGAGGGCCAGGGTTAGAGATGCCGTTAGGGTTACGATTGGACCTAGGGTTAGGGTTATGTTGAGGACTAGGGTTAGAGATCCGGTTAGGGTTACGATTGGACCTAGGGTTAGGGTTATGTTGAGGGCTAGGGTTAGAGATCCGGTTAGGGTTACGATTGGACCTAGGGTTAGGGTTATGTTGAGGGCTAGGGTTAGAGATTCGGTTAGGGTTATGATTGGACCTAGGGTTAGGGTTATGTAGAGGGCTAGGGTTAGAGATCCGGTTAGGGTTACGATTGCACCAAGGGTTAGGGTTATGTTGAGGGCTAGGGTTAGAGATCTGGTTAGGGTTACGATTGGACCTAGGGTTAGGGTTATGTTGAGGGCTAGGGTTAGAGATCCGGTTAGGGTTACGATTGCACCAAGGGTTAGGGTTATGTTGAGGGCTAGGGTTAGAGAAGCGGTTAGGGTTACGATTGGACCTAGGGTTACGGTTATGTTGAGGGCTAGGGTTAGAGATGCGGTTAGGGTTACGATTGGACCTAGTGTTAGGGTTCTGTTGAGGGCTAGGGTTAGAGAATCGGTTAGGGTTACGATTGGACCTAGGGTTAGGGTTATGTTGAGGACTAGGGTTAGAGATCCGGTTAGGGTTACGATTGGACCTAGGGTTAGGGTTATGTTGAGGGCTAGGGTTAGAGATGCGGTTAGGGTTACTATTGGACCTAGGGTTAGGGTTATGTTGAGGGCTAGGGTTAGAGAATCGGTTAGGGTTACGATTGTACCTAGGGTTAGGGTTATGTTGAGGGTAGGGTTAGAGATCCGGTTAGGGTTACGATTGGACCTAGGGATAGGGTTATGTTGAGGGCTAGGGTTAGAGATCCGGTTAGGGTTACGATTCGACCTAGGGTTAGGGTTATGTTGAGGGCTAGGGTTAGAGATCCGGTTAGGGTTACGATTGCACCAAGGGTTAGGGTTATTTTGAGGGCTAGGGTTAGAGAAGCGGTTAGGGTTACGATTGGACCTAGGGTTACGGTTATGTTGAGGGCTAGGGTTAGAGATGCGGTTAGGGTTACGATTGGACCTAGTGTTAGGGTTCTGTTGAGGGCTAGGGTTAGAGAATCGGTTAGGGTTACGATTGGACCTAGGGTTAGGGTTATGTTGAGGACTAGGGTTAGAGATCCGGTTAGGGTTACGATTGGACCTAGGGTTAGGGTTATGTTGAGGGCTAGGGTTAGAGATGCGGTTAGGGTTACTATTGGACCTAGGGTTAGGGTTATGTTGAGGGCTAGGGTTAGAGATGCGGTTAGGGTTACGATTGTACCTAGGGTTAGGGTTATGTTGAGGGTAGGGTTAGAGATCCGGTTAGGGTTACGATTGGACCTAGGGATAGGGTTATGTTGAGGGCTAGGGTTAGAGATCCGGTTAGGGTTACGATTGGACCTAGGGTTAGGGTTATGTTGAGGGCTAGGGTTAGAGATCCGGTTAGGGTTACGATTGGACCTAGGGTTACGGTTATGTTGAGGGCTAGGGTTAGAGATCCGGTTAGGGTTACGATTGGACCTAGGGTTAGGGTTATGTTGAGGGCTAGGGTTAGAGATCCGGTTAGGGTTACGATTGGACCTAGGGTTAGGGTTATGTTGAGGGCTAGGGTTAGAGATCCGGTTAGGGTTACGATTGGACCTAGGGTTAGGGTTATGTTGAGGGCTAGGGTTAGAGATCCGGTTAGGGTTACGATTGGACCTAGGGTTACGGTTATGTTGAGGGCTAGGGTTAGAGATCCGGTTAGGGTTACGATTGGACCTAGGGTTAGGGTTATGTTCAGGGCTAGGGTTAGAGATGCGGTTAGGGTTACGATTGGACCTAGGGTTAGGGTTATGTTGAGGGCAAGGGTTAGAGATCCGGTTAGGGTTAGAATTGGACCTAGGGTTAGGGTTATGTTGAGGGCTAGGGTTAGAGATCCGGTTAGGGTTACGATTGGACCTAGGGTTAGGGTTATGTTGAGGGCTAGGGTTAGAGATCCGGTTAGGGTTACGATTGGACCTAGGGTTAGGGTTATGTTGTGGGCTAGGGTTAGAGAGACGGTTAGGGTTACGATTGACCTAGGGTTAGGGTTATGTTGAGGGCTAGGGTTAGAGATCCGGTTAGGGTTACGATTGGACCTAGGGTTAGGGTTATGTTGAGGGCTAGGGTTAGAGATGCGGTTAGGGTTACGATTGGACCTAGGGTTAGGGTTATGTTGAGGGCTAGGGTTAGAGATCCGGTTAGGGTTACGATTGGACCTAGGGTTAGGGTTATGTTGAGGGCTAGGATTAGAGATCCGGTTAGGGTTACGATTGTACCTAGGGTTAGGGTTATGTTGAGGGCTAGGGTTAGAGATCCGGTTAGGGTTACGATTGGACCTAGGGTTAGGGTTATGTTGAGGGCTAGGGTTAGAGATGCGGTTAGGGTTACGATTGGACCTAGGGTTAGGGTTATGTTGAGGGCTAGGGTTAGAGATCCGGTTAGGGTTACGATTGGACCTAGGGTTAGGGTTATGTTGAGGGCTAGGGTTAGAGATCCGGTTAGGGTTACGATTGGACCTAGGGTTAGGGTTATGTTGAGGGCTAGGGTTAGAGATCCGGTTAGGGTTACGATTGGCCCTAGGGTTACGGTTATGTTGTGGGCTAGGGTTAGAGAGACGGTTAGGGTTACGATAGACCTAGGGTTAGGGTTATGTTGAGGGCTAGGGTTAGAGATCCGGTTAGGGTTACGATTGGACCTAGGGTTAGGGTTATGTTGAGGGCTAGGGTTAGAGATGCGGTTAGGGTTACTATTGGACCTAGGGTTAGGGTTATGTTGAGGGCTAGGGTTAGAGAATCGGTTAGGGTTACGATTGTACCTAGGGTTAGGGTTATGTTGAGGGTAGGGTTAGAGATCCGGTTAGGGTTACGATTGGACCTAGGGTTAGGGTTATGTTGAGGGCTAGGGTTAGAGATCCGGTTAGGGTTACGATTGGACCTAGGGTTAGGGTTATGTTGAGGGCTAGGGTTAGAGATCCGGTTAGGGTTACGATTGGACCTAGGGTTACGGTTATGTTGAGGGCTAGGGTTAGAGATCCGGTTAGGGTTACGATTGGACCTAGGGTTAGGGTTATGTTGAGGGCTAGGGTTAGAGATCCGGTTAGGGTTACGATTGGACCTAGGGTTAGGGTTATGTTGAGGGCTAGGGTTATAGATCCGGTGAGGGTTACGATTGGACCTAGGGTTAGGGTTATGTTGAGGCCTAGGGTTAGAGATCCGGTTAGGGTTACGATTGGACCTAGGGTTAGGGTTATGTTGAGGGCTAGGGTTAGAGATCCGGTTATGGTTACGATTGGACCTAGGGTTAGGGTTATGTTGAGGGCTAGGGTTAGAGATGCGGTTAGGGTTACGATTGGACCTAGGGTTAGGGTTATGTTGAGGGCTAGGGTTAGAGATCCGGTTAGGGTTACGATTGGACCTAGGGTTAGGGTTATGTTGAGGGCTAGGGTTAGAGATCCGGTTAGGGTTACGATTGGACCTAGGGTTAGGGTTATGTTGAGGGCTAGGGTTAGAGATCCGGTTAGGGTTACGATTGGACCTAGGGTTAGGGTTATGTTGAGGGCTAGGGTTAGAGATCCGGTTAGGGTTACGATTGGACCTAGGGTTACTGTTATATTGTGGGCTAGGGTTAGAGAGACGGTTAGGGTTACGATTGACCTAGGGTTAGGGTTATGTTGAGGGCTAGGGTTAGAGATCCGGTTAGGGTTACGATTGGACCTAGGGTTAGGGTTATGTTGAGGGCTAGGGTTAGAGAATCGGTTAGCGTTACGATTGGACCTAGGGTTAGGGTTATGTTGAGGGCTAGGGTTATAGATCCGGTTAGGGTTCCGATTGGACCTTGGGTAAGGGTTATGTTAAGGGCTAGGGTTAGAGATCCGGTTAGGGTTACGATTGGACCTAGGGTTAGGGTTATGTTGAGGGCTAGGGTTAGAGATCCGGTTAGGGTTACGATTGGACCAAGGGTTAGGGTTATGTTGAGGGCTAGGGTTAGAGAAGCGGTTAGGGTTACGATTGGACCTAGGGTTACGGTTATGTTGAGGGCTAGGGTTAGAGATGCAGTTAGGGTTACGATTGGACCTAGTGTTAGGGTTCTGTTGAGGGCTAGGGTTAGAGATCCGGTTAGGGTTACGATTGGATCTAGGGTTAGGGTTATGTTGAGGGCTAGAGTTAGAGATCCGGTTAGGGTTACGATTGGACCTAGGGTTAGGGTTATGTTGTGGGCTAGGGTTAGAGAGACGGTTAGGGTTACGATTGGACCTAGGGTTAGGGTTATGTTGAGGGGTAGGGTTAGAGATGCCGTTAGGATTACGATTGGACCTAGGGTTAGGGTTATGTTGAGGGCTAGGGTTAGAGAGACGGTTAGGGTTACGATTGGACCTAGGGTTAGGGTTATGTTGAGAGCTAGGGTTAGAGAGACGGTTAGGGTTACTATTGGACCTAGGGTTAGGGTTATGTTGACGGCTAGGGTTAGAGATGCCGTTAGGTTTACGATTGGACCTAGGGTTAGGGTTATGTTGAGGGCTATGGTTAGAGATCCGGTTAGGGTTACGATTGGACCTAGGGTTAGGGTTATGTTGAGGGCTAGGGTTAGAGAAGCGGTTAGGGTTACGATTGGACCTAGGGTTACGGTTATGTTGAGGGCTAGGGTTAGAGATGCGGTTAGGGTTACGATTGGACCTAGTGTTAGGGTTCTGTTGAGGGCTAGGGTTAGAGATCCGGTTAGGGTTACGATTGGATCTAGGGTTAGGGTTATGTTGAGGGCTAGAGTTAGAGATCCGGTTAGGGTTACGATTGGACCTAGGGTTAGGGTTATGTTGTGGGCTAGGGTTAGAGAGACGGTTAGGGTTACGATTGGACCTAGGGTTAGGGTTATGTTGAGGGCTAGGGTTAGAGATGCCGTTAGGATTACGATTGGACCTAGGGTTAGGGTTATGTTGAGAGCTAGGGTTAGAGAGACGGTTAGGGTTACGATTGGACCTAGGGTTAGGGTTATGTTGACGGCTAGGGTTAGAGATGCCGTTAGGTTTACGATTGGACCTAGGGTTAGGGTTATGTTGAGGGCTAGGGTTAGAGATGCCGTTAGGATTACGATTGGACCTAGGGTTAGGGTTATGTTGAGAGCTAGGGTTAGAGAGACGGTTAGGGTTACGATTGGACCTAGGGTTAGGGTTATGTTGAGGGCTAGGGTTAGAGATGCCGTTAGGGTTACGATTGGACCTAGGGTTAGGGTTATGTTGAGGGCTAGGGTTAGAGAATCGGTTAGGGTTACGATTGGACCTAGGGTTAGGGTTATGTTGAGGACTAGGGTTAGAGATCCGGTTAGGGTTACGATTGGACCTAGGGTTAGGGTTATGTTGAGGGCTAGGGTTAGAGATGCAGTTAGGGTTACTATTGGACCTAGGGTTAGGGTTATGTTGAGGGCTAGGGTTAGAGAATCGGTTAGGGTTACGATTGTACCTAGGGTTAGGGTTATGTTGAGGGTAGGGTTAGAGATCCGGTTAGGGTTACGATTGGACCTAGGGTTAGGGTTATGTTGAGGGCTAGGGTTAGAGATCCGGTTAGGGTTACGATTGGACCTAGGGTTAGGGTTATGTTGAGGGCTAGGGTTAGAGATCCGGTTAGGGTTACGATTGGACCTAGGGTTAGGGTTATGTTGAGGGCTAGGGTTAGAGATCCGGTTAGGGTTACGATTGGACCTAGGGTTAGGGTTATGTTGAGGGCTAGGGTTAGAGATCCGGTTAGGGTTACGATTGGACCTAGGGTTAGGGTTATGTTGAGGGCTAGGGTTAGAGATGCGGTTAGGGTTACGATTGGACCTAGGGTTAGGGTTATGTTGAGGGCTAGGGTTAGAGATCCGGTTAGGGTTACGATTGGACCTAGAGTTAGGGTTATGTTGAGGGCTAGGGTTAGAGATGCGGTTAGGGTTACGATTGGACCTAGGGTTAGGGTTATGTTGAGGGCTAGGGTTAGAGATCCGGTTAGGGTTACGATTGGACCTAGGGTTAGGGTTATGTTGAGGGCTAGGGTTAGAGATCCGGTTAGGGTTACGATTGGACCTAGGGTTAGGGTTATGTTGAGGGCTAGGGTTAGAGATCCGGTTAGGGTTACGATTGGACCTAGGGTTAGGGTTATGTTGTGGGCTAGGGTTAGAGAGACGGTTAGGGTTACGATTGACCTAGGGTTAGGGTTATGTTGAGGGCTAGGGTTAGAGATCCGGTTAGGGTTACGATTGGACCTAGGGTTAGGGTTATGTTGAGGGCTAGGGTTAGAGATCCGGTTAGGGTTACGATTGGACCTAGGGTTAGGGTTATGTTGAGGGCTAGGGTTAGAGATCCGGTTAGGGTTACGATTGGACCTAGGGTTAGGGTTATGTTGAGGGCTAGGGTTAGAGATCCGGTTAGGGTTACGATTGGACCTAGGGTTACGGTTATGTTGAGGGCTAGGGTTAGAGATGCGGTTAGGGTTACGATTGAACCTAGTGTTAGGGTTATGTTGAGGGCTAGGGTTAGAGATCCGGTTAGGGTTACGATTGGACCTAGGGTTAGGGTTATGTTGTGGGCTAGGGTTAGAGAGACGGTTAGGGTTACGATTGGACCTAGGGTTAGGGTTATGTTGAGGGCTAGGGTTAGAGATGCCGTTAGGGTTACGATTGGACCTAGGGTTAGGGTTATGTTGAGGGCTAGGGTTAGAGATCCGGTTAGGGTTACGATTGGACCTAGGGTTAGGGTTATGTTGAGGGCTAGGGTTAGAGAATCGGTTAGGGTTACGATTGGACCTAGGGTTAGGGTTATGTTGAGGGCTAGGGTTAGAGATCCGGTTAGGGTTCCGATTGGACCTTGGGTTAGGGTTATGTTAAGGGCTAGGGTTAGAGATCCGGTTAGGGTTACGATTGGACCTAGGGTTAGGGTTATGTTGAGGGCTAGGGTTAGAGATCCGGTTAGGGTTACGATTGGACCAAGGGTTAGGGTTATGTTGAGGGCTAGGGTTAGAGAAGCGGTTAGGGTTACGATTGGACCTAGGGTTACGGTTATGTTGAGGGCTAGGGTTAGAGATGCGGTTAGGGTTACGATTGGACCTAGTGTTAGGGTTCTGTTGAGGGCTAGGGTTAGAGATCCGGTTAGGGTTACGATTGGATCTAGGGTTAGGGTTATGTTGAGGGCTAGAGTTAGAGATCCGGTTAGGGTTACGATTGGACCTAGGGTTAGGGTTATGTTGTGGGCTAGGGTTAGAGAGACGGTTAGGGTTACGATTGGACCTAGGGTTAGGGTTATGTTGAGGGGTAGGGTTAGAGATGCCGTTAGGATTACGATTGGACCTAGGGTTAGGGTTATGTTGAGGGCTAGGGTTAGAGAGACGGTTAGGGTTACGATTGGACCTAGGGTTAGGGTTATGTTGAGAGCTAGGGTTAGAGAGACGGTTAGGGTTACTATTGGACCTAGGGTTAGGGTTATGTTGAGGGCTAGGGTTAGAGATGCCGTTAGGGTTACGATTGGACCTAGGGTTAGGGTTATGGTGAGGGCTAGGGTTAGAGAATCGGTTAGGGTTACGATTGGACCTAGGGTTAGGGTTATGTTGAGGACTAGGGTTAGAGATCCGGTTAGGGTTACGATTGGACCTAGGGTTAGGGTTATGTTGAGGGCTAGGGTTAGAGATCCGGTTAGGGTTACGATTGGACCTAGGGTTACGGTTATGTTGTGGGCTAGGGTTAGAGAGACGGTTAGGGTTACGATTGACCTAGGGTTAGGGTTATGTTGAGGGCTAGGGTTAGAGATCCGGTTAGGGTTACGATTGGACCTAGGGTTAGGGTTATGTTGAGGGCTAGGGTTAGAGATGCGGTTAGGGTTACTATTGGACCTAGGGTTAGGGTTATGTTGAGGGCTAGGGTTAGAGAATCGGTTAGGGTTACGATTGTACCTAGGGTTAGGGTTATGTTGAGGGTAGGGTTAGAGATCCGGTTAGGGTTACGATTGGACCTAGGGTTAGGGTTATGTTGAGGGCTAGGGTTAGAGATCCGGTTAGGGTTACGATTGGACCTAGGGTTAGGGTTATGTTGAGGGCTAGGGTTAGAGATCCGGTTAGGGTTACGATTGGACCTAGGGTTACGGTTATGTTGAGGGCTAGGGTTAGAGATCCGGTTAGGGTTACGATTGGACCTAGGGTTAGGGTTATGTTGAGGGCTAGGGTTAGAGATCCGGTTAGGGTTACGATTGGACCTAGGGTTAGGGTTATGTTGAGGGCTAGGGTTATAGATCCGGTGAGGGTTACGATTGGACCTAGGGTTAGGGTTATGTTGAGGGCTAGGGTTAGAGATCCGGTTAGGGTTACGATTGGACCTAGGGTTAGGGTTATGTTGAGGGCTAGGGTTAGAGATCCGGTTATGGTTACGATTGGACCTAGGGTTAGGGTTATGTTGAGGGCTAGGGTTAGAGATGCGGTTAGGGTTACGATTGGACCTAGGGTTAGGGTTATGTTGAGGGCTAGGGTTAGAGATCCGGTTAGGGTTACGATTGGACCTAGGGTTAGGGTTATGTTGAGGGCTAGGGTTAGAGATCCGGTTAGGGTTACGATTGGACCTAGGGTTAGGGTTATGTTGAGGGCTAGGGTTAGAGATCCGGTTAGGGTTACGATTGGACCTAGGGTTAGGGTTATGTTGAGGGCTAGGGTTAGAGATCCGGTTAGGGTTACGATTGGACCTAGGGTTACGGTTATATTGTGGGCTAGGGTTAGAGAGACGGTTAGGGTTACGATTGACCTAGGGTTAGGGTTATGTTGAGGGCTAGGGTTAGAGATCCGGTTAGGGTTACGATTGGACCTAGGGTTAGGGTTATGTTGAGGGCTAGGGTTAGAGAATCGGTTAGCGTTACGATTGGACCTAGGGTTAGGGTTATGTTGAGGGCTAGGGTTATAGATCCGGTTAGGGTTCCGATTGGACCTTGGGTTAGGGTTATGTTAAGGGCTAGGGTTAGAGATCCGGTTAGGGTTACGATTGGACCTAGGGTTAGGGTTATGTTGAGGGCTAGGGTTAGAGATCCGGTTAGGGTTACGATTGGACCAAGGGTTAGGGTTATGTTGAGGGCTAGGGTTAGAGAAGCGGTTAGGGTTACGATTGGACCTAGGGTTACGGTTATGTTGAGGGCTAGGGTTAGAGATGCGGTTAGGGTTACGATTGGACCTAGTGTTAGGGTTCTGTTGAGGGCTAGGGTTAGAGATCCGGTTAGGGTTACGATTGGATCTAGGGTTAGGGTTATGTTGAGGGCTAGAGTTAGAGATCCGGTTAGGGTTACGATTGGACCTAGGGTTAGGGTTATGTTGTGGGCTAGGGTTAGAGAGACGGTTAGGGTTACGATTGGACCTAGGGTTAGGGTTATGTTGAGGGGTAGGGTTAGAGATGCCGTTAGGTTTACGATTGGACCTAGGGTTAGGGTTATGTTGAGGGCTATGGTTAGAGATCCGGTTAGGGTTACGATTGGACCTAGGGTTAGGGTTATGTTGAGGGCTAGGGTTAGAGAAGCGGTTAGGGTTACGATTGGACCTAGGGTTACGGTTATGTTGAGGGCTAGGGTTAGAGATGCGGTTAGGGTTACGATTGGACCTAGTGTTAGGGTTCTGTTGAGGGCTAGGGTTAGAGATCCGGTTAGGGTTACGATTGGATCTAGGGTTAGGGTTATGTTGAGGGCTAGAGTTAGAGATCCGGTTAGGGTTACGATTGGACCTAGGGTTAGGGTTATGTTGTGGGCTAGGGTTAGAGAGACGGTTAGGGTTACGATTGGACCTAGGGTTAGGGTTATGTTGAGGGGTAGGGTTAGAGATGCCGTTAGGATTACGATTGGACCTAGGGTTAGGGTTATGTTGAGGGCTAGGGTTAGAGATCCGGTTAGGGTTACGATTGGACCTAGGGTTAGGGTTATGTTGAGAGCTAGGGTTAGAGAGACGGTTAGGGTTACGATTGGACCTAGGGTTAGGGTTATGTTGACGGCTAGGGTTAGAGATGCCGTTAGGTTTACGATTGGACCTAGGGTTAGGGTTATGTTGAGGGCTAGGGTTAGAGATCCGGTTAGGGTTACGATTGGACCTAGGGTTAGGGTTATGTTGAGGGCTAGGGTTAGAGATCCGGTTAGGGTTACGATTGGACCTAGGGTTAGGGTTATGTTGAGGGCTAGGGTTAGAGATGCCGTTAGGGTTACGATTGGACCTAGGGTTAGGGTTATGTTGAGGGCTAGGGTTAGAGAATCGGTTAGGGTTACGATTGGACCTAGGGTTAGGGTTATGTTGAGGACTAGGGTTAGAGATCCGGTTAGGGTTACGATTGGACCTAGGGTTAGGGTTATGTTGAGGGCTAGGGTTAGAGATGCGGTTAGGGTTACTATTGGACCTAGGGTTAGGGTTATGTTGAGGGCTAGGGTTAGAGAATCGGTTAGGGTTACGATTGTACCTAGGGTTAGGGTTATGTTGAGGGTAGGGTTAGAGATCCGGTTAGGGTTACGATTGGACCTAGGGTTAGGGTTATGTTGAGGGCTAGGGTTAGAGATCCGGTTAGGGTTACGATTGGACCTAGGGTTAGGGTTATGTTGAGGGCTAGGGTTAGAGATCCGGTTAGGGTTACGATTGGACCTAGGGTTAGGGTTATGTTGAGGGCTAGGGTTAGAGATCCGGTTAGGGTTACGATTGGACCTAGGGTTAGGGTTATGTTGAGGGCTAGGGTTAGAGATCCGGTTAGGGTTACGATTGGACCTAGGGTTAGGGTTATGTTGAGGGCTAGGGTTAGAGATCCGGTTAGGGTTACGATTGGACCTAGGGTTAGGGTTATGTTGAGGGCTAGGGTTAGAGATCCGGTTAGGGTTACGATTGGACCTAGGGTTAGGGTTATGTTGAGGGCTAGGGTTAGAGATGCGGTTAGGGTTACGATTGGACCTAGGGTTAGGGTTATGTTGAGGGCTAGGGTTAGAGATCCGGTTAGGGTTACGATTGGACCTAGGGTTAGGGTTATGTTGAGGGCTAGGGTTAGAGATCCGGTTAGGGTTACGATTGGACCTAGGGTTAGGGTTATGTTGTGGGCTAGGGTTAGAGAGACGGTTAGGGTTACGATTGACCTAGGGTTAGGGTTATGTTGAGGGCTAGGGTTAGAGATCCGGTTAGGGTTACGATTGGACCTAGGGTTAGGGTTATGTTGAGGGCTAGGGTTAGAGATCCGGTTAGGGTTACGATTGGACCTAGGGTTAGGGTTATGTTGAGGGCTAGGGTTAGAGATCCGGTTAGGGTTACGATTGGACCTAGGGTTAGGGTTATGTTGAGGGCTAGGGTTAGAGATCCGGTTAGGGTTACGATTGGACCTAGGGTTAGGGTTATGTTGAGGGCTAGGGTTAGAGATCCGGTTAGGGTTACGATTGGACCTAGGGTTAGGGTTATGTTGAGGGCTAGGGTTAGAGATCCGGTTAGGGTTACGATTGGACCTAGGGTTAGGGTTATGTTGAGGGCTAGGGTTAGAGATCCGGTTAGGGTTACGATTGGACCTAGGGTTAGGGTTATGTTGAGGGCTAGGGTTAGAGATCCGGTTAGGGTTACGATTGGACCTAGGGTTACGGTTATGTTGAGGGCTAGGGTTAGAGATGCGGTTAGGGTTACGATTGGACCTAGTGTTAGGGTTATGTTGAGGGCTAGGGTTAGAGATCCGGTTAGGGTTACGATTGGACCTAGGGTTAGGGTTATGTTGTGGGCTAGGGTTAGGGAGACGGTTAGGGTTACGATTGGACCTAGGGTTAGGGTTATGTTGAGGGCTAGGGTTAGAGATGCCGTTAGGGTTACGATTGGACCTAGGGTTAGGGTTATGTTGAGGGCTAGGGTTAGAGATCCGGTTAGGGTTACGATTGGACCTAGGGTTAGGGTTATGTTGAGGGCTAGGGTTAGAGAATCGGTTAGGGTTACGATTGGACCTAGGGTTAGGGTTATGTTGAGGGCTAGGGTTAGAGATCCGGTTAGGGTTCCGATTGGACCTTGGGTTAGGGTTATGTTAAGGGCTAGGGTTAGAGATCCGGTTAGGGTTACGATTGGACCTAGGGTTAGGGTTATGTTGAGGGCTAGGGTTAGAGATCCGGTTAGGGTTACGATTGGACCAAGGGTTAGGGTTATGTTGAGGGCTAGGGTTAGAGAAGCGGTTAGGGTTACGATTGGACCTAGGGTTACGGTTATGTTGAGGGCTAGGTTTAGAGATGCGGTTAGGGTTACGATTGGACCTAGTGTTAGGGTTCTGTTGAGGGCTAGGGTTAGAGATCCGGTTAGGGTTACGATTGGATCTAGGGTTAGGGTTATGTTGAGGGCTAGAGTTAGAGATCCGGTTAGGGTTACGATTGGACCTAGGGTTAGGGTTATGTTGTGGGCTAGGGTTAGAGAGACGGTTAGGGTTACGATTGGACCTAGGGTTAGGGTTATGTTGAGGGCTAGGGTTAGAGATCCGGTTAGGGTTACGATTGGCCCTAGGGTTACGGTTATGTTGTGGGCTAGGGTTAGAGAGACGGTTAGGGTTACGATTGACCTAGGGTTAGGGTTATGTTGAGGGCTAGGGTTAGAGATCCGGTTAGGGTTACGATTGGACCTAGGGTTAGGGTTATGTTGAGGGCTAGGGTTAGAGATGCGGTTAGGGTTACTATTGGACCTAGGGTTAGGGTTATGTTGAGGGCTAGGGTTAGAGAATCGGTTAGGGTTACGATTGTACGTAGGGTTAGGGTTATGTTGAGGGTAGGGTTAGAGATCCGGTTAGGGTTACGATTGGACCTAGGGTTAGGGTTATGTTGAGGGCTAGGGTTAGAGATCCGGTTAGGGTTACGATTGGACCTAGGGTTAGGGTTATGTTGAGGGCTAGGGTTAGAGATCCGGTTAGGGTTACGATTGGACCTAGGGTTACGGTTATGTTGAGGGCTAGGGTTAGAGATCCGGTTAGGGTTACGATTGGACCTAGGGTTAGGGTTATGTTGAGGGCTAGGGTTAGAGATCCGGTTAGGGTTACGATTGGTCCTAGGGTTAGGGTTATGTTGAGGGCTAGGGTTATAGATCCGGTGAGGGTTACGATTGGACCTAGGGTTAGGGTTATGTTGAGGCCTAGGGTTAGAGATCCGGTTAGGGTTACGATTGGACCTAGGGTTAGGGTTATGTTGAGGGCTAGGGTTAGAGATCCGGTTATGGTTACGATTGGACCTAGGGTTAGGGTTATGTTGAGGGCTAGGGTTAGAGATGCGGTTAGGGTTACGATTGGACCTAGGGTTAGGGTTATGTTGAGGGCTAGGGTTAGAGATCCGGTTAGGGTTACGATTGGACCTAGGGTTAGGGTTATGTTGAGGGCTAGGGTTAGAGATCCGGTTAGGGTTACGATTGGACCTAGGGTTAGGGTTATGTTGAGGGCTAGGGTTAGAGATCCGGTTAGGGTTACGATTGGACCTAGGGTTAGGGTTATGTTGAGGGCTAGGGTTAGAGATCCGGTTAGGGTTACGATTGGACCTAGGGTTACGGTTATATTGTGGGCTAGGGTTAGAGAGACGGTTAGGGTTACGATTGACCTAGGGTTAGGGTTATGTTGAGGGCTAGGGTTAGAGATGCGGTTAGGGTTACGATTGGACCTAGGGTTAGGGTTATGTTGAGGGCTAGGGTTAGAGAATCGGTTAGCGTTACGATTGGACCTAGGGTTAGGGTTATGTTGAGGGCTAGGGTTATAGATCCGGTTAGGGTTCCGATTGGACCTTGGGTTAGGGTTATGTTAAGGGCTAGGGTTAGAGATCCGGTTAGGGTTACGATTGGACCTAGGGTTAGGGTTATGTTGAGGGCTAGGGTTAGAGATCCGGTTAGGGTTACGATTGGACCAAGGGTTAGGGTTATGTTGAGGGCTAGGGTTAGAGAAGCGGTTAGGGTTACGATTGGACCTAGGGTTACGGTTATGTTGAGGGCTAGGGTTAGAGATGCAGTTAGGGTTACGATTGGACCTAGTGTTAGGGTTCTGTTGAGGGCTAGGGTTAGAGATCCGGTTAGGGTTACGATTGGATCTAGGGTTAGGGTTATGTTGAGGGCTAGAGTTAGAGATCCGGTTAGGGTTACGATTGGACCTAGGGTTAGGGTTATGTTGTGGGCTAGGGTTAGAGAGACGGTTAGGGTTACGATTGGACCTAGGGTTAGGGTTATGTTGAGGGGTAGGGTTAGAGATGCCGTTAGGATTACGATTGGACCTAGGGTTAGGGTTATGTTGAGGGCTAGGGTTAGAGAGACGGTTAGGGTTACGATTGGACCTAGGGTTAGGGTTATGTTGAGAGCTAGGGTTAGAGAGACGGTTAGGGTTACTATTGGACCTAGGGTTAGGGTTATGTTGACGGCTAGGGTTAGAGATGCCGTTAGGTTTACGATTGGACCTAGGGTTAGGGTTATGTTGAGGGCTATGGTTAGAGATCCGGTTAGGGTTACGATTGGACCTAGGGTTAGGGTTATGTTGAGGGCTAGGGTTAGAGAAGCGGTTAGGGTTACGATTGGACCTAGGGTTACGGTTATGTTGAGGGCTAGGGTTAGAGATGCGGTTAGGGTTACGATTGGACCTAGTGTTAGGGTTCTGTTGAGGGCTAGGGTTAGAGATCCGGTTAGGGTTACGATTGGATCTAGGGTTAGGGTTATGTTGAGGGCTAGAGTTAGAGATCCGGTTAGGGTTACGATTGGACCTAGGGTTAGGGTTATGTTGTGGGCTAGGGTTAGAGAGACGGTTAGGGTTACGATTGGACCTAGGGTTAGGGTTATGTTGAGGGCTAGGGTTAGAGATGCCGTTAGGATTACGATTGGACCTAGGGTTAGGGTTATGTTGAGGGCTAGGGTTAGAGATCCGGTTAGGGTTACGATTGGACCTAGGGTTAGGGTTATGTTGAGAGCTAGGGTTAGAGAGACGGTTAGGGTTACGATTGGACCTAGGGTTAGGGTTATGTTGACGGCTAGGGTTAGAGATGCCGTTAGGTTTACGATTGGACCTAGGGTTAGGGTTATGTTGAGGGCTAGGGTTAGAGATCCGGTTAGGGTTACGATTGGACCTAGGGTTAGGGTTATGTTGAGGGCTAGGGTTAGAGATCCGGTTAGGGTTACGATTGGACCTAGGGTTAGGGTTATGTTGAGGGCTAGGGTTAGAGATGCCGTTAGGGTTACGATTGGACCTAGGGTTAGGGTTATGTTGAGGGCTAGGGTTAGAGAATCGGTTAGGGTTACGATTGGACCTAGGGTTAGGGTTATGTTGAGGACTAGGGTTAGAGATCCGGTTAGGGTTACGATTGGACCTAGGGTTAGGGTTATGTTGAGGGCTAGGGTTAGAGATGCGGTTAGGGTTACTATTGGACCTAGGGTTAGGGTTATGTTGAGGGCTAGGGTTAGAGAATCGGTTAGGGTTACGATTGTACCTAGGGTTAGGGTTATGTTGAGGGTAGGGTTAGAGATCCGGTTAGGGTTACGATTGGACCTAGGGTTAGGGTTATGTTGAGGGCTAGGGTTAGAGATCCGGTTAGGGTTACGATTGGACCTAGGGTTAGGGTTATGTTGAGGGCTAGGGTTAGAGATCCGGTTAGGGTTACGATTGGACCTAGGGTTAGGGTTATGTTGAGGGCTAGGGTTAGAGATCCGGTTAGGGTTACGATTGGACCTAGGGTTAGGGTTATGTTGAGGGCTAGGGTTAGAGATCCGGTTAGGGTTACGATTGGACCTAGGGTTAGGGTTATGTTGAGGGCTAGGGTTAGAGATCCGGTTAGGGTTACGATTGGACCTAGGGTTAGGGTTATGTTGAGGGCTAGGGTTAGAGATCCGGTTAGGGTTACGATTGGACCTAGAGTTAGGGTTATGTTGAGGGCTAGGGTTAGAGATGCGGTTAGGGTTACGATTGGACCTAGGGTTAGGGTTATGTTGAGGGCTAGGGTTAGAGATCCGGTTAGGGTTACGATTGGACCTAGGGTTAGGGTTATGTTGAGGGCTAGGGTTAGAGATCCGGTTAGGGTTACGATTGGACCTAGGGTTAGGGTTATGTTGAGGGCTAGGGTTAGAGATCCGGTTAGGGTTACGATTGGACCTAGGGTTAGGGTTATGTTGTGGGCTAGGGTTAGAGAGACGGTTAGGGTTACGATTGACCTAGGGTTAGGGTTATGTTGAGGGCTAGGGTTAGAGATCCGGTTAGGGTTACGATTGGACCTAGGGTTAGGGTTATGTTGAGGGCTAGGGTTAGAGATCCGGTTAGGGTTACGATTGGACCTAGGGTTAGGGTTATGTTGAGGGCTAGGGTTAGAGATCCGGTTAGGGTTACGATTGGACCTAGGGTTAGGGTTATGTTGAGGGCTAGGGTTAGAGATCCGGTTAGGGTTACGATTGGACCTAGGGTTAGGGTTATGTTGAGGGCTAGGGTTAGAGATCCGGTTAGGGTTACGATTGGACCTAGGGTTACGGTTATGTTGAGGGCTAGGGTTAGAGATGCGGTTAGGGTTACGATTGAACCTAGTGTTAGGGTTATGTTGAGGGCTAGGGTTAGAGATCCGGTTAGGGTTACGATTGGACCTAGGGTTAGGGTTATGTTGTGGGCTAGGGTTAGAGAGACGGTTAGGGTTACGATTGGACCTAGGGTTAGGGTTATGTTGAGGGCTAGGGTTAGAGATGCCGTTAGGGTTACGATTGGACCTAAGGTTAGGGTTATGTTGAGGGCTAGGGTTAGAGATCCGGTTAGGGTTACGATTGGACCTAGGGTTAGGGTTATGTTGAGGGCTAGGGTTAGAGAATCGGTTAGGGTTACGATTGGACCTAGGGTTAGGGTTATGTTGAGGGCTAGGGTTAGAGATCCGGTTAGGGTTCCGATTGGACCTTGGGTTAGGGTTATGTTAAGGGCTAGGGTTAGAGATCCGGTTAGGGTTACGATTGGACCTAGGGTTAGGGTTATGTTGAGGGCTAGGGTTAGAGATCCGGTTAGGGTTACGATTGGACCAAGGGTTAGGGTTATGTTGAGGGCTAGGGTTAGAGATGCGGTTAGGGTTACGATTGGACCTAGTGTTAGGGTTCTGTTGAGGGCTAGGGTTAGAGATCCGGTTAGGGTTACGATTGGATCTAGGGTTAGGGTTATGTTGAGGGCTAGAGTTAGAGATCCGGTTAGGGTTACGATTGGACCTAGGGTTAGGGTTATGTTGAGGGCTAGAGTTAGAGATCCGGTTAGGGTTACGATTGGACCTAGGGTTAGGGTTATGTTGTGGGCTAGGGTTAGAGAGACGGTTAGGGTTACGATTGGACCTAGGGTTAGGGTTATGTTGAGGGCTAGAGTTAGAGATCCGGTTAGGGTTACGATTGGACCTAGTGTTAGGGTTCTGTTGAGGGCCAGGGTTAGAGATCCGGTTAGGGTTACGATTGGATCTAGGGTTAGGGTTATGTTGAGGGCTAGAGTTAGAGATCCGGTTAGGGTTACGATTGGACCTAGGGTTAGGGTTATGTTGTGGGCTAGGGTTAGAGAGACGGTTAGGGTTACGATTGGACCTAGGGTTAGGGTTATGTTGACGGCTAGGGTTAGAGATGCCGTTAGGTTTACGATTGGACCTAGGGTTAGGGTTATGTTGAGGGCTAGGGTTAGAGATCCGGTTAGGGTTACGATTGGACCTAGGGTTAGGGTTATGTTGAGGGCTAGGGTTAGAGATCCGGTTAGGGTTACGATTGGACCTAGGGTTAGGGTTATGTTGAGGGCTAGGGTTAGAGATGCCGTTAGGGTTACGATTGGACCTAGGGTTAGGGTTATGGTGAGGGCTAGGGTTAGAGAATCGGTTAGGGTTACGATTGGACCTAGGGTTAGGGTTATGTTGAGGACTAGGGTTAGAGATCCGGTTAGGGTTACGATTGGACCTAGGGTTAGGGTTATGTTGAGGGCTAGGGTTAGAGATCCGGTTAGGGTTACGATTGGACCTAGGGTTACGGTTATGTTGTGGGCTAGGGTTAGAGAGACGGTTAGGGTTACGATTGACCTAGGGTTAGGGTTATGTTGAGGGCTAGGGTTAGAGATCCGGTTAGGGTTACGATTGGACCTAGGGTTAGGGTTATGTTGAGGGCTAGGGTTAGAGATGCGGTTAGGGTTACTATTGGACCTAGGGTTAGGGTTATGTTGAGGGCTAGGGTTAGAGAATCGGTTAGGGTTACGATTGTACCTAGGGTTAGGGTTATGTTGAGGGTAGGGTTAGAGATCCGGTTAGGGTTACGATTGGACCTAGGGTTAGGGTTATGTTGAGGGCTAGGGTTAGAGATCCGGTTAGGGTTACGATTGGACCTAGGGTTAGGGTTATGTTGAGGGCTAGGGTTAGAGATCCGGTTAGGGTTACGATTGGACCTAGGGTTACGGTTATGTTGAGGGCTAGGGTTAGAGATCCGGTTAGGGTTACGATTGGACCTAGGGTTAGGGTTATGTTGAGGGCTAGGGTTAGAGATCCGGTTAGGGTTACGATTGGACCTAGGGTTAGGGTTATGTTGAGGGCTAGGGTTATAGATCCGGTGAGGGTTACGATTGGACCTAGGGTTAGGGTTATGTTGAGGGCTAGGGTTAGAGATCCGGTTAGGGTTACGATTGGACCTAGGGTTAGGGTTATGTTGAGGGCTAGGGTTAGAGATCCGGTTATGGTTACGATTGGACCTAGGGTTAGGGTTATGTTGAGGGCTAGGGTTAGAGATGCGGTTAGGGTTACGATTGGACCTAGGGTTAGGGTTATGTTGAGGGCTAGGGTTAGAGATCCGGTTAGGGTTACGATTGGACCTAGGGTTAGGGTTATGTTGAGGGCTAGGGTTAGAGATCCGGTTAGGGTTACGATTGGACCTAGGGTTAGGGTTATGTTGAGGGCTAGGGTTAGAGATCCGGTTAGGGTTACGATTGGACCTAGGGTTAGGGTTATGTTGAGGGCTAGGGTTAGAGATCCGGTTAGGGTTACGATTGGACCTAGGGTTACGGTTATATTGTGGGCTAGGGTTAGAGAGACGGTTAGGGTTACGATTGACCTAGGGTTAGGGTTATGTTGAGGGCTAGGGTTAGAGATCCGGTTAGGGTTACGATTGGACCTAGGGTTAGGGTTATGTTGAGGGCTAGGGTTAGAGAATCGGTTAGCGTTACGATTGGACCTAGGGTTAGGGTTATGTTGAGGGCTAGGGTTATAGATCCGGTTAGGGTTCCGATTGGACCTTGGGTTAGGGTTATGTTAAGGGCTAGGGTTAGAGATCCGGTTAGGGTTACGATTGGACCTAGGGTTAGGGTTATGTTGAGGGCTAGGGTTAGAGATCCGGTTAGGGTTACGATTGGACCAAGGGTTAGGGTTATGTTGAGGGCTAGGGTTAGAGAAGCGGTTAGGGTTACGATTGGACCTAGTGTTAGGGTTCTGTTGAGGGCTAGGGTTAGAGATGCGGTTAGGGTTACGATTGGACCTAGTGTTAGGGTTCTGTTGAGGGCTAGGGTTAGAGATCCGGTTAGGGTTACGATTGGATCTAGGGTTAGGGTTATGTTGAGGGCTAGAGTTAGAGATCCGGTTAGGGTTACGATTGGACCTAGGGTTAGGGTTATGTTGTGGGCTAGGGTTAGAGAGACGGTTAGGGTTACGATTGGACCTAGGGTTAGGGTTATGTTGAGGGGTAGGGTTAGAGATGCCGTTAGGTTTACGATTGGACCTAGGGTTAGGGTTATGTTGAGGGCTATGGTTAGAGATCCGGTTAGGGTTACGATTGGACCTAGGGTTAGGGTTATGTTGAGGGCTAGGGTTAGAGAAGCGGTTAGGGTTACGATTGGACCTAGGGTTACGGTTATGTTGAGGGCTAGGGTTAGAGATGCGGTTAGGGTTACGATTGGACCTAGTGTTAGGGTTCTGTTGAGGGCTAGGGTTAGAGATCCGGTTAGGGTTACGATTGGATCTAGGGTTAGGGTTATGTTGAGGGCTAGAGTTAGAGATCCGGTTAGGGTTACGATTGGACCTAGGGTTAGGGTTATGTTGTGGGCTAGGGTTAGAGAGACGGTTAGGGTTACGATTGGACCTAGGGTTAGGGTTATGTTGAGGGGTAGGGTTAGAGATGCCGTTAGGATTACGATTGGACCTAGGGTTAGGGTTATGTTGAGGGCTAGGGTTAGAGATCCGGTTAGGGTTACGATTGGACCTAGGGTTAGGGTTATGTTGAGAGCTAGGGTTAGAGAGACGGTTAGGGTTACGATTGGACCTAGGGTTAGGGTTATGTTGACGGCTAGGGTTAGAGATGCCGTTAGGTTTACGATTGGACCTAGGGTTAGGGTTATGTTGAGGGCTAGGGTTAGAGATCCGGTTAGGGTTACGATTGGACCTAGGGTTAGGGTTATGTTGAGGGCTAGGGTTAGAGATCCGGTTAGGGTTACGATTGGACCTAGGGTTAGGGTTATGTTGAGGGCTAGGGTTAGAGATGCCGTTAGGGTTACGATTGGACCTAGGGTTAGGGTTATGTTGAGGGCTAGGGTTAGAGAATCGGTTAGGGTTACGATTGGACCTAGGGTTAGGGTTATGTTGAGGACTAGGGTTAGAGATCCGGTTAGGGTTACGATTGGACCTAGGGTTAGGGTTATGTTGAGGGCTAGGGTTAGAGATGCGGTTAGGGTTACTATTGGACCTAGGGTTAGGGTTATGTTGAGGGCTAGGGTTAGAGAATCGGTTAGGGTTACGATTGTACCTAGGGTTAGGGTTATGTTGAGGGTAGGGTTAGAGATCCGGTTAGGGTTACGATTGGACCTAGGGTTAGGGTTATGTTGAGGGCTAGGGTTAGAGATCCGGTTAGGGTTACGATTGGACCTAGGGTTAGGGTTATGTTGAGGGCTAGGGTTAGAGATCCGGTTAGGGTTACGATTGGACCTAGGGTTAGGGTTATGTTGAGGGCTAGGGTTAGAGATCCGGTTAGGGTTACGATTGGACCTAGGGTTAGGGTTATGTTGAGGGCTAGGGTTAGAGATCCGGTTAGGGTTACGATTGGACCTAGGGTTAGGGTTATGTTGAGGGCTAGGGTTAGAGATCCGGTTAGGGTTACGATTGGACCTAGGGTTAGGGTTATGTTGAGGGCTAGGGTTAGAGATCCGGTTAGGGTTACGATTGGACCTAGGGTTAGGGTTATGTTGAGGGCTAGGGTTAGAGATGCGGTTAGGGTTACGATTGGACCTAGGGTTAGGGTTATGTTGAGGGCTAGGGTTAGAGATCCGGTTAGGGTTACGATTGGACCTAGGGTTAGGGTTATGTTGAGGGCTAGGGTTAGAGATCCGGTTAGGGTTACGATTGGACCTAGGGTTAGGGTTATGTTGTGGGCTAGGGTTAGAGAGACGGTTAGGGTTACGATTGACCTAGGGTTAGGGTTATGTTGAGGGCTAGGGTTAGAGATCCGGTTAGGGTTACGATTGGACCTAGGGTTAGGGTTATGTTGAGGGCTAGGGTTAGAGATCCGGTTAGGGTTACGATTGGACCTAGGGTTAGGGTTATGTTGAGGGCTAGGGTTAGAGATCCGGTTAGGGTTACGATTGGACCTAGGGTTAGGGTTATGTTGAGGGCTAGGGTTAGAGATCCGGTTAGGGTTACGATTGGACCTAGGGTTAGGGTTATGTTGAGGGCTAGGGTTAGAGATCCGGTTAGGGTTACGATTGGACCTAGGGTTACGGTTATGTTGAGGGCTAGGGTTAGAGATGCGGTTAGGGTTACGATTGGACCTAGTGTTAGGGTTATGTTGAGGGCTAGGGTTAGAGATCCGGTTAGGGTTACGATTGGACCTAGGGTTAGGGTTATGTTGTGGGCTAGGGTTAGGGAGACGGTTAGGGTTACGATTGGACCTAGGGTTAGGGTTATGTTGAGGGCTAGGGTTAGAGATGCCGTTAGGGTTACGATTGGACCTAGGGTTAGGGTTATGTTGAGGGCTAGGGTTAGAGATCCGGTTAGGGTTACGATTGGACCTAGGGTTAGGGTTATGTTGAGGGCTAGGGTTAGAGAATCGGTTAGGGTTACGATTGGACCTAGGGTTAGGGTTATGTTGAGGGCTAGGGTTAGAGATCCGGTTAGGGTTCCGATTGGACCTTGGGTTAGGGTTATGTTAAGGGCTAGGGTTAGAGATCCGGTTAGGGTTACGATTGGACCTAGGGTTAGGGTTATGTTGAGGGCTAGGGTTAGAGATCCGGTTAGGGTTACGATTGGACCAAGGGTTAGGGTTATGTTGAGGGCTAGGGTTAGAGAAGCGGTTAGGGTTACGATTGGACCTAGGGTTACGGTTATGTTGAGGGCTAGGGTTAGAGATGCGGTTAGGGTTACGATTGGACCTAGTGTTAGGGTTCTGTTGAGGGCTAGGGTTAGAGATCCGGTTAGGGTTACGATTGGATCTAGGGTTAGGGTTATGTTGAGGGCTAGAGTTAGAGATCCGGTTAGGGTTACGATTGGACCTAGGGTTAGGGTTATGTTGTGGGCTAGGGTTAGAGAGACGGTTAGGGTTACGATTGGACCTAGGGTTAGGGTTATGTTGACGGCTAGGGTTAGAGATGCCGTTAGGTTTACGATTGGACCTAGGGTTAGGGTTATGTTGAGGGCTAGGGTTAGAGATCCGGTTAGGGTTACGATTGGACCTAGGGTTAGGGTTATGTTGAGGGCTAGGGTTAGAGATCCGGTTAGGGTTACGATTGGACCTAGGGTTAGGGTTATGTTGAGGGCTAGGGTTAGAGATGCCGTTAGGGTTACGATTGGACCTAGGGTTAGGGTTATGTTGAGGGCTAGGGTTAGAGAATCGGTTAGGGTTACGATTGGACCTAGGGTTAGGGTTATGTTGAGGACTAGGGTTAGAGATCCGGTTAGGGTTACGATTGGACCTAGGGTTAGGGTTATGTTGAGGGCTAGGGTTAGAGATGCGGTTAGGGTTACTATTGGACCTAGGGTTAGGGTTATGTTGAGGGCTAGGGTTAGAGAATCGGTTAGGGTTACGATTGTACCTAGGGTTAGGGTTATGTTGAGGATAGGGTTAGAGATCCGGTTAGGGTTACGATTGGACCTAGGGTTAGGGTTATGTTGAGGGCTAGGGTTAGAGATCCGGTTAGGGTTACGATTGGACCTAGGGTTAGGGTTATGTTGAGGGCTAGGGTTAGAGATCCGGTTAGGGTTACGATTGGACCTAGGGTTACGGTTATGTTGAGGGCTAGGGTTAGAGATCCGGTTAGGGTTACGATTGGACCTAGGGTTAGGGTTATGTTGAGGGCTAGGGTTAGAGATCCGGTTAGGGTTACGATTGGACCTAGGGTTAGGGTTATGTTGAGGGCTAGGGTTAGAGATCCGGTTAGGGTTACGATTGGACCTAGGGTTAGGGTTATGTTGAGGGCTAGGGTTAGAGATCCGGTTAGGGTTACGATTGGACCTAGGGTTAGGGTTATGTTGAGGGCTAGGGTTAGAGATCCGGTTAGGGTTACGATTGGACCTAGGGTTAGGGTTATGTGGAGGGCTAGGGTTAGAGATGCGGTTAGGGTTACGATTGGACCTAGGGTTAGGGTTATGTTGAGGGCTAGGGTTAGAGATCCGGTTAGGGTTACGATTGGACCTAGGGTTAGGGTTATGTTGAGGGCTAGGGTTAGAGATCCGGTTAGGGTTACGATTGGACCTAGGGTTAGGGTTATGTTGTGGGCTAGGGTTAGAGATCCGGTTAGGGTTACGATTGACCTAGGGTTAGGGTTATGTTGAGGGCTAGGGTTAGAGATCCGGTTAGGGTTACGATTGGACCTAGGGTTAGGGTTATGTTGAGGGCTAGGGTTAGAGATCCGGTTAGGGTTACGATTGGACCTAGGGTTAGGGTTATGTTGAGGGCTAGGGTTAGAGATCCGGTTAGGGTTACGATTGGACCTAGGGTTAGGGTTATGTTGAGGGCTAGGGTTAGAGATCCGGTTAGGGTTACGATTGGACCTAGGGTTAGGGTTATGTTGAGGGCTAGGGTTAGAGATCCGGTTAGGGTTACGATTGGACCTAGGGTTAGGGTTATGTTGAGGGCTAGGGTTAGAGATGCGGTTAGGGTTACGATTGGACCTAGGGTTAGGGTTATGTTGAGGGCTAGGGTTAGAGATCCGGTTAGGGTTACGATTGGACCTAGGGTTAGGGTTATGTTGAGGGCTAGGGTTAGAGATCCGGTTAGGGTTACGATTGGACCTAGGGTTAGGGTTATGTTGAGGGCTAGGGTTAGAGATCCGGTTAGGGTTACGATTGGACCTAGGGTTACGGTTATGTTGTGGGCTAGGGTTAGAGAGACGGTTAGGGTTACGATTGACCTAGGGTTAGGGTTATGTTGAGGGCTAGGGTTAGAGATCCGGTTAGGGTTACGATTGGACCTTGGGTTAGGGTTATGTTAAGGGCTAGGGTTAGAGATCCGGTTAGGGTTACGATTGGACCTAGGGTTAGGGTTATGTTGAGGGCTAGGGTTAGAGATCCGGTTAGGGTTACGATTGGACCAAGGGTTAGGGTTATGTTGAGGGCTAGGGTTAGAGAAGCGGTTAGGGTTACGATTGGACCTAGGGTTACGGTTATGTTGAGGGCTAGGGTTAGAGATCCAGTTAGGGTTACGATTGGACCTAGTGTTAGGGTTCTGTTGAGGGCTAGGGTTAGAGATCCGGTTAGGGTTACGATTGGATCTAGGGTTAGGGTTATGTTGAGGGCTAGAGTTAGAGATCCGGTTAGGGTTACGATTGGACCTAGGGTTAGGGTTATGTTGTGGGCTAGGGTTAGAGAGACGGTTAGGGTTACGATTGGACCTAGGGTTAGGGTTATGTTGAGGGGTAGGGTTAGAGATGCCGTTAGGATTACGTTTGGACCTAGGGTTAGGGTTATGTTGAGGGCTAGGGTTAGAGATCCGGTTAGGGTTACGATTGGACCTAGGGTTAGGGTTATGTTGAGGGCTAGGGTTAGACATGCGGTTAGGGTTACGATTGGACCTAGGGTTAGGGTTATGTTGAGGGCTAGGGTTAGAGATCCGGTTAGGGTTACGATTGGACCTAGGGTTAGGGTTATGTTGAGGGCTAGGGTTAGAGATCCGGTTAGGGTTACGATTGGACCTAGGGTTAGGGTTATGTTGAGGGCTAGGGTTAGAGATGCGGTTAGGGTTACGATTGGACCTAGGGTTAGGGTTATGTTGAGGGCTAGGGTTAGAGATCCGGTTAGGGTTACGATTGGACCTAGGGTTAGGGTTATGTTGAGGGCTAGGGTTAGAGATCCGGTTAGGGTTACGATTGGACCTAGGGTTAGGGTTATGTTGTGGGCTAGGGTTAGAGAGACGGTTAGGGTTACGATTGACCTAGGGTTAGGGTTATGTTGAGGGCTAGGGTTAGAGATCCGGTTAGGGTTACGATTGGACCTAGGGTTAGGGTTATGTTGAGGGCTAGGGTTAGAGATCCGGTTAGGGTTACGATTGGACCTAGGGTTAGGGTTATGTTGAGGGCTAGGGTTAGAGATCCGGTTAGGGTTACGATTGGACCTACGGTTAGGGTTATGTTGAGGGCTAGGGTTAGAGATCCGGTTAGGGTTACGATTGGACCTAGGGTTAGGGTTATGTTGAGGGCTAGGGTTAGAGATCCGGTTAGGGTTACGATTGGACCTAGGGTTACGGTTATGTTGAGGGCTAGGGTTAGAGATGCGGTTAGGGTTACGATTGGACCTAGTGTTAGGGTTATGTTGAGGGCTAGGGTTAGAGATCCGGTTAGGGTTACGATTGGACCTAGGGTTAGGGTTATGTTGTGGGCTAGGGTTAGGGAGACGGTTAGGGTTACGATTGGACCTAGGGTTAGGGTTATGTTGAGGGCTAGGGTTAGAGATGCCGTTAGGGTTACGATTGGACCTAGGGTTAGGGTTATGTTGAGGGCTAGGGTTAGAGATCCGGTTAGGGTTACGATTGGACCTAGGGTTAGGGTTATGTTGAGGGCTAGGGTTAGAGAATCGGTTAGGGTTACGATTGGACCTAGGGTTAGGGTTATGTTGAGGGCTAGGGTTAGAGATCCGGTTAGGGTTCCGATTGGACCTTGGGTTAGGGTTATGTTAAGGGCTAGGGTTAGAGATCCGGTTAGGGTTACGATTGGACCTAGGGTTAGGGTTATGTTGAGGGCTAGGGTTAGAGATCCGGTTAGGGTTACGATTGGACCAAGGGTTAGGGTTATGTTGAGGGCTAGGGTTAGAGAAGCGGTTAGGGTTACGATTGGACCTAGGGTTACGGTTATGTTGAGGGCTAGGGTTAGAGATGCGGTTAGGGTTACGATTGGACCTAGTGTTAGGGTTCTGTTGAGGGCTAGGGTTAGAGATCCGGTTAGGGTTACGATTGGATCTAGGGTTAGGGTTATGTTGAGGGCTAGAGTTAGAGATCCGGTTAGGGTTACGATTGGACCTAGGGTTAGGGTTATGTTGTGGGCTAGGGTTAGAGAGACGGTTAGGGTTACGATTGGACCTAGGGTTAGGGTTATGTTGACGGCTAGGGTTAGAGATGCCGTTAGGTTTACGATTGGACCTAGGGTTAGGGTTATGTTGAGGGCTAGGGTTAGAGATCCGGTTAGGGTTACGATTGGACCTAGGGTTAGGGTTATGTTGAGGGCTAGGGTTAGAGTTCCGGTTAGGGTTACGATTGGACCTAGGGTTAGGGTTATGTTGAGGGCTAGGGTTAGAGATGCCGTTAGGGTTACGATTGGACCTAGGGTTAGGGTTATGTTGAGGGCTAGGGTTAGAGAATCGGTTAGGGTTACGATTGGACCTAGGGTTAGGGTTATGTTGAGGACTAGGGTTAGAGATCCGGTTAGGGTTACGATTGGACCTAGGGTTAGGGTTATGTTGAGGGCTAGGGTTAGAGATGCGGATAGGGTTACTATTGGACCTAGGGTTAGGGTTATGTTGAGGGCTAGGGTTAGAGAATCGGTTAGGGTTACGATTGTACCTAGGGTTAGGGTTATGTTGAGGATAGGGTTAGAGATCCGGTTAGGGTTACGATTGGACCTAGGGTTAGGGTTATGTTGAGGGCTAGGGTTAGAGATCCGGTTAGGGTTACGATTGGACCTAGGGTTAGGGTTATGTTGAGGGCTAGGGTTAGAGATCCGGTTAGGGTTACGATTGGACCTAGGGTTACGGTTATGTTGAGGGCTAGGGTTAGAGATCCGGTTAGGGTTACGATTGGACCTAGGGTTAGGGTTATGTTGAGGGCTAGGGTTAGAGATCCGGTTAGGGTTACGATTGGACCTAGGGTTAGGGTTATGTTGAGGGCTAGGGTTAGAGATCCGGTTAGGGTTACGATTGGACCTAGGGTTAGGGTTATGTTGAGGGCTAGGGTTAGAGATCCGGTTAGGGTTACGATTGGACCTAGGGTTAGGGTTATGTTGAGGGCTAGGGTTAGAGATCCGGTTAGGGTTACGATTGGACCTAGGGTTAGGGTTATGTTGAGGGCTAGGGTTAGAGATGCGGTTAGGGTTACGATTGGACCTAGGGTTAGGGTTATGTTGAGGGCTAGGGTTAGAGATCCGGTTAGGGTTACGATTGGACCTAGGGTTAGGGTTATGTTGAGGGCTAGGGTTAGAGATCCGGTTAGGGTTACGATTGGACCTAGGGTTAGGGTTATGTTGTGGGCTAGGGTTAGAGATCCGGTTAGGGTTACGATTGACCTAGGGTTAGGGTTATGTTGAGGGCTAGGGTTAGAGATCCGGTTAGGGTTACGATTGGACCTAGGGTTAGGGTTATGTTGAGGGCTAGGGTTAGAGATCCGGTTAGGGTTACGATTGGACCTAGGGTTAGGGTTATGTTGAGGGCTAGGGTTAGAGATCCGGTTAGGGTTACGATTGGACCTAGGGTTAGGGTTATGTTGAGGGCTAGGGTTAGAGATCCGGTTAGGGTTACGATTGGACCTAGGGTTAGGGTTATGTTGAGGGCTAGGGTTAGAGATCCGGTTAGGGTTACGATTGGACCTAGGGTTAGGGTTATGTTGAGGGCTAGGGTTAGAGATGCGGTTAGGGTTACGATTGGACCTAGGGTTAGGGTTATGTTGAGGGCTAGGGTTAGAGATCCGGTTAGGGTTACGATTGGACCTAGGGTTAGGGTTATGTTGAGGGCTAGGGTTAGAGATCCGGTTAGGGTTACGATTGGACCTAGGGTTAGGGTTATGTTGAGGGCTAGGGTTAGAGATCCGGTTAGGGTTACGATTGGACCTAGGGTTACGGTTATGTTGTGGGCTAGGGTTAGAGAGACGGTTAGGGTTACGATTGACCTAGGGTTAGGGTTATGTTGAGGGCTAGGGTTAGAGATCCGGTTAGGGTTACGATTGGACCTTGGCTTAGGGTTATGTTAAGGGCTAGGGTTAGAGATCCGGTTAGGGTTACGATTGGACCTAGGGTTAGGGTTATGTTGAGGGCTAGGGTTAGAGATCCGGTTAGGGTTACGATTGGACCAAGGGTTAGGGTTATGTTGAGGGCTAGGGTTAGAGAAGCGGTTAGGGTTACGATTGGACCTAGGGTTACGGTTATGTTGAGGGCTAGGGTTAGAGATCCAGTTAGGGTTACGATTGGACCTAGTGTTAGGGTTCTGTTGAGGGCTAGGGTTAGAGATCCGGTTAGGGTTACGATTGGATCTAGGGTTAGGGTTATGTTGAGGGCTAGAGTTAGAGATCCGGTTAGGGTTACGATTGGACCTAGGGTTAGGGTTATGTTGTGGGCTAGGGTTAGAGAGACGGTTAGGGTTACGATTGGACCTAGGGTTAGGGTTATGTTGAGGGGTAGGGTTAGAGATGCCGTTAGGATTACGTTTGGACCTAGGGTTAGGGTTATGTTGAGGGCTAGGGTTAGAGATCCGGTTAGGGTTACGATTGGACCTAGGGTTAGGGTTATGTTGAGGGCTAGGGTTAGATATCCGGTTAGGGTTACGATTGGACCTAGGGTTAGGGTTATGTTGTGGGCTAGGGTTAGAGAGACGGTTAGGGTTACGATTGACCTAGGGTTAGGGTTATGTTGAGGGCTAGGGTTAGAGATCCGGTTAGGGTTACGATTGGACCTAGGGTTAGGGTTATGTTGAGGGCTAGGGTTAGAGATCCGGTTAGGGTTACGATTGGACCTAGGGTTAGGGTTATGTTGAGGGCTAGGGTTAGAGATCCGGTTAGGGTTACATTGGACCTAGGGTTAGGGTTATGTTGAGGGCTAGGGTTAGAGATGCGGTTAGGGTTACGATTGGACCTAGGGTTAGGGTTATGTTGAGGGCTAGGGTTATAGATCCGGTTAGGGTTACGATTGGACCTAGGGTTAGGGTTATGTTGAGGGCTAGGGTTAGAGATCCGGTTAGGGTTACGATTGGACCTAGGGTTAGGGTTATGTTGAGGGCTAGGGTTAGAGATCCGGTTAGGGTTACGATTGGACCTAGGGTTAGGGTTATGTTGAGGGGTAGGGTTAGAGATGCCGTTAGGATTACGACTGGACCTAGGGTTAGGGTTATGTTGAGGGCTAGGGTTAGAGATCCGGTTAGGGTTACGATTGGACCTAGGGTTAGGGTTATGTTGAGGGCTAGGGTTAGATATCCGGTTAGGGTTACGATTGGACCTACGGTTAGGGTTATGTTGTGGGCTAGGGTTAGAGAGACGGTTAGGGTTACGATTGACCTAGGGTTAGGGTTATGTTGAGGGCTAGGGTTAGAGATCCGGTTAGGGTTACGATTGGACCTAGGGTTAGGGTTATGTTGAGGGCTAGGGTTAGAGATGCCGTTAGGGTTACGATTGGACCTACGGTTAGGGTTATGTTGAGGGCTAGGGTTAGAGAATCGGTTAGGGTTACGATTGGACCTAGGGTTAGGGTTATGTTGAGGGCTAGGGTTAGAGATGCCGTTAGGGTTACGATTGGACCTAGGGTTAGGGTTATGTTGAGGGCTAGGGTTAGAGATGCCGTTAGGGTTACGATTGGACCTAGGGTTAGGGTTATGTTGAGGGCTAGGGTTAGAGATCCGGTTAGGGTTACGATTGGACCTAGGGTTAGGGTTATGTTGAGGGCTAGGGTTAGAGATCCGGTTAGGGTTACGATTGGACCTAGGGTTAGGGTTATGTTGAGGGCTAGGGTTAGAGATCCGGTTAGGGTTACGATTGGACCTAGGGTTAGGGTTATGTTGAGGGCTAGGGTTAGATCCGGTTAGGGTTACGATTGGACCTAGGGTTAGGGTTATGTTGAGGGCTAGGTTTAGAGATCCGGTTAGGGTTACGATTGGACCTAGGGTTAGGGTTATGTTGAGGGCTGGGGTTAGAGATCCGATTAGGGTTACGATTGGACCTAGGGTTAGGGTTATGTTGAGGGCTAGGGTTAGAGATCCGGTTAGGGTTACGATTGGACCTAGGGTTAGGGTTATGTTGAGGGCTAGGGTTAGAGATCCGGTTAGGGTTACGATTGGACCTAGGGTTAGGGTTATGTTGAGGGCTAGGGTTAGAGATCCGGTTAGGGTTACGATTGGACCTAGGGTTAGGGTTATGTTGAGGGCTAGGGTTAGAGATCCGGTTAGGGTTACGATTGGACCTAGGGTTAGGGTTATGTTGAGGGCTAGGGTTAGAGATCCGGTTAGGGTTACGATTGGACCTAGGGTTAGGGTTATGTTGAGGGCTAGGGTTAGAGATCCGGTTAGGGTTACGATTGGACCTAGGGTTAGGGTTATGTTGAGGGCTAGGGTTAGAGATCCGGTTAGGGTTACGATTGGACCTAGGGTTAGGGTTATGTTGAGGGCTAGGGTTAGAGATCCGGTTAGGGTTACGATTGGACCTAGGGTTAGGGTTATGTTGAGGGCTAGGGTTAGAGATGCGGTTAGGGTTACGATTGGACCTAGGGTTAGGGTTATGTTGAGGGCTAGGGTTAGAGATGCGGTTAGGGTTACGATTGGACCTAGGGTTAGGGTTATGTTGAGGGCTAGGGTTAGAGATCCGGTTAGGGTTACGATTGGACCTAGGGTTAGGGTTATGTTGAGGGCTAGGGTTAGAGATGCGGTTAGGGTTACGATTGGACCTAGGGTTAGGGTTATGTTGAGGGCTAGGGTTAGAGATGCGGTTAGGGTTACGATTGGACCTAGGGTTAGGGTTATGTTGAGGGCTAGGGTTAGAGATCCGGTTAGGGTTACGATTGGACCTAGTGTTAGGGTTCTGTTGAGGGCTAGGGTTAGAGATCCGGTTAGGGTTACGATTGGATCTAGGGTTAGGGTTATGTTGAGGGCTAGAGTTAGAGATCCGGTTAGGGTTACGATTGGACCTAGGGTTAGGGTTATGTTGTGGGCTAGGGTTAGAGAGACGGTTAGGGTTACGATTGGACCTAGGGTTAGGGTTATGTTGACGGCTAGGGTTAGAGATGCCGTTAGGTTTACGATTGGACCTAGGGTTAGGGTTATGTTGAGGGCTAGGGTTAGAGATCCGGTTAGGGTTACGATTGGACCTAGGGTTAGGGTTATATTGAGGGCTAGGGTTAGAGTTCCGGTTAGGGTTACGATTGGACCTAGGGTTAGGGTTATGTTGAGGGCTAGGGTTAGAGATGCCGTTAGGGTTACGATTGGACCTAGGGTTAGGGTTATGTTGAGGGCTAGGGTTAGAGAATCGGTTAGGGTTACGATTGGACCTAGGGTTAGGGTTATGTTGAGGACTAGGGTTAGAGATCCGGTTAGGGTTACGATTGGACCTAGGGTTAGGGTTATGTTGAGGGCTAGGGTTAGAGATGCGGTTAGGGTTACTATTGGACCTAGGGTTAGGGTTATGTTGAGGGCTAGGGTTAGAGAATCGGTTAGGGTTACGATTGTACCTAGGGTTAGGGTTATGTTGAGGATAGGGTTAGAGATCCGGTTAGGGTTACGATTGGACCTAGGGTTAGGGTTATGTTGAGGGCTAGGGTTAGAGATCCGGTTAGGGTTACGATTGGACCTAGGGTTAGGGTTATGTTGAGGGCTAGGGTTAGAGATCCGGTTAGGGTTACGATTGGACCTAGGGTTACGGTTATGTTGAGGGCTAGGGTTAGAGATCCGGTTAGGGTTACGATTGGACCTAGGGTTAGGGTTATGTTGAGGGCTAGGGTTAGAGATCCGGTTAGGGTTACGATTGGACCTAGGGTTAGGGTTATGTTGAGGGCTAGGGTTAGAGATCCGGTTAGGGTTACGATTGGACCTAGCGTTAGGGTTATGTTGAGGGCTAGGGTTAGAGATCCGGTTAGGGTTACGATTGGACCTAGGGTTAGGGTTATGTTGAGGGCTAGGGTTAGAGATCCGGTTAGGGTTACGATTGGACCTAGGGTTAGGGTTATGTTGAGGGCTAGGGTTAGAGATGCGGTTAGGGTTACGATTGGACCTAGGGTTAGGGTTATGTTGAGGGCTAGGGTTAGAGATCCGGTTAGGGTTACGATTGGACCTAGGGTTAGGGTTATGTTGAGGGCTAGGGTTAGAGATCCGGTTAGGGTTACGATTGGACCTAGGGTTAGGGTTATGTTGTGGGCTAGGGTTAGAGATCCGGTTAGGGTTACGATTGACCTAGGGTTAGGGTTATGTTGAGGGCTAGGGTTAGAGATCCGGTTAGGGTTACGATTGGACCTAGGGTTAGGGTTATGTTGAGGGCTAGGGTTAGAGATCCGGTTAGGGTTACGATTGGACCTAGGGTTAGGGTTATGTTGAGGGCTAGGGTTAGAGATCCGGTTAGGGTTACGATTGGACCTAGGGTTAGGGTTATGTTGAGGGCTAGGGTTAGAGATCCGGTTAGGGTTACGATTGGACCTAGGGTTAGGGTTATGTTGAGGGCTAGGGTTAGAGATCCGGTTAGGGTTACGATTGGACCTAGGGTTAGGGTTATGTTGAGGGCTAGGGTTAGAGATGCGGTTAGGGTTACGATTGGACCTAGGGTTAGGGTTATGTTGAGGGCTAGGGTTAGAGATCCGGTTAGGGTTACGATTGGACCTAGGGTTAGGGTTATGTTGAGGGCTAGGGTTAGAGATCCGGTTAGGGTTACGATTGGACCTAGGGTTAGGGTAATGTTGAGGGCTAGGGTTAGAGATCCGGTTAGGGTTACGATTGGACCTAGGGTTACGGTTATGTTGTGGGCTAGGGTTAGAGAGACGGTTAGGGTTACGATTGACCTAGGGTTAGGGTTATGTTGAGGGCTAGGGTTAGAGATCCGGTTAGGGTTACGATTGGACCTTGGCTTAGGGTTATGTTAAGGGCTAGGGTTAGAGATCCGGTTAGGGTTACGATTGGACCTAGGGTTAGGGTTATGTTGAGGGCTAGGGTTAGAGATCCGGTTAGGGTTACGATTGGACCAAGGGTTAGGGTTATGTTGAGGGCTAGGGTTAGAGAAGCGGTTAGGGTTACGATTGGACCTAGGGTTACGGTTATGTTGAGGGCTAGGGTTAGAGATCCAGTTAGGGTTACGATTGGACCTAGTGTTAGGGTTCTGTTGAGGGCTAGGGTTAGAGATCCGGTTAGGGTTACGATTGGATCTAGGGTTAGGGTTATGTTGAGGGCTAGAGTTAGAGATCCGGTTAGGGTTACGATTGGACCTAGGGTTAGGGTTATGTTGTGGGCTAGGGTTAGAGAGACGGTTAGGGTTACGATTGGACCTAGGGTTAGGGTTATGTTGAGGGGTAGGGTTAGAGATGCCGTTAGGATTACGTTTGGACCTAGGGTTAGGGTTATGTTGAGGGCTAGGGTTAGAGATCCGGTTAGTGTTACGATTGGACCTAGGGTTAGGGTTATGTTGAGGGCTAGGGTTAGATATCCGGTTAGGGTTACGATTGGACCTAGGGTTAGGGTTATGTTGTGGGCTAGGGTTAGAGAGACGGTTAGGGTTACGATTGACCTAGGGTTAGGGTTATGTTGAGGGCTAGGGTTAGAGATCCGGTTAGGGTTACGATTGGACCTAGGGTTAGGGTTATGTTGAGGGCTAGGGTTAGAGATCCGGTTAGGGTTACGATTGGACCTAGGGTTAGGGTTATGTTGAGGGCTAGGGTTAGAGATCCGGTTAGGGTTACATTGGACCTAGGGTTAGGGTTATGTTGAGGGCTAGGGTTAGAGATGCGGTTAGGGTTACGATTGGACCTAGGGTTAGGGTTATGTTGAGGGCTAGGGTTATAGATCCGGTTAGGGTTACGATTGGACCTAGGGTTAGGGTTATGTTGAGGGCTAGGGTTAGAGATCCGGTTAGGGTTACGATTGGACCTAGGGTTAGGGTTATGTTGAGGGCTAGGGTTAGAGATCCGGTTAGGGTTACGATTGGACCTAGGGTTAGGGTTATGTTGAGGGGTAGGGTTAGAGATGCCGTTAGGATTACGACTGGACCTAGGGTTAGGGTTATGTTGAGGGCTAGGGTTAGAGATCCGGTTAGGGTTACGATTGGACCTAGGGTTAGGGTTATGTTGAGGGCTAGGGTTAGATATCCGGTTAGGGTTACGATTGGACCTACGGTTAGGGTTATGTTGTGGGCTAGGGTTAGAGAGACGGTTAGGGTTACGATTGACCTAGGGTTAGGGTTATGTTGAGGGCTAGGGTTAGAGATCCGGTTAGGGTTACGATTGGACCTAGGGTTAGGGTTATGTTGAGGGCTAGGGTTAGAGATGCCGTTAGGGTTACGATTGGACCTACGGTTAGGGTTATGTTGAGGGCTAGGGTTAGAGAATCGGTTAGGGTTACGATTGGACCTAGGGTTAGGGTTATGTTGAGGGCTAGGGTTAGAGATGCCGTTAGGGTTACGATTGGACCTAGGGTTAGGGTTATGTTGAGGGCTAGGGTTAGAGATGCCGTTAGGGTTACGATTGGACCTAGGGTTAGGGTTATGTTGAGGGCTAGGGTTAGAGATCCGGTTAGGGTTACGATTGGACCTAGGGTTAGGGTTATGTTGAGGGCTAGGGTTAGAGATCCGGTTAGGGTTACGATTGGACCTAGGGTTAGGGTTATGTTGAGGGCTAGGGTTAGAGATCCGGTTAGGGTTACGATTGGACCTAGGGTTAGGGTTATGTTGAGGGCTAGGGTTAGATCCGGTTAGGGTTACGATTGGACCTAGGGTTAGGGTTATGTTGAGGGCTAGGTTTAGAGATCCGGTTAGGGTTACGATTGGACCTAGGGTTAGGGTTATGTTGAGGGCTGGGGTTAGAGATCCGATTAGGGTTACGATTGGACCTAGGGTTAGGGTTATGTTGAGGGCTAGGGTTAGAGATCCGGTTAGGGTTACGATTGGACCTAGGGTTAGGGTTATGTTGAGGGCTAGGGTTAGAGATCCGGTTAGGGTTACGATTGGACCTAGGGTTAGGGTTATGTTGAGGGCTAGGGTTAGAGATCCGGTTAGGGTTACGATTGGACCTAGGGTTAGGGTTATGTTGAGGGCTAGGGTTAGAGATCCGGTTAGGGTTACGATTGGACCTAGGGTTAGGGTTATGTTGAGGGCTAGGGTTAGAGATCCGGTTAGGGTTACGATTGGACCTAGGGTTAGGGTTATGTTGAGGGCTAGGGTTAGAGATCCGGTTAGGGTTACGATTGGACCTAGGGTTAGGGTTATGTTGAGGGCTAGGGTTAGAGATCCGGTTAGGGTTACGATTGGACCTAGGGTTAGGGTTATGTTGAGGGCTAGGGTTAGAGATCCGGTTAGGGTTACGATTGGACCTAGGGTTAGGGTTATGTTGAGGGCTAGGGTTAGAGATGCGGTTAGGGTTACGATTGGACCTAGGGTTAGGGTTATGTTGAGGGCTAGGGTTAGAGATGCGGTTAGGGTTACGATTGGACCTAGGGTTAGGGTTATGTTGAGGGCTAGGGTTAGAGATCCGGTTAGGGTTACGATTGGACCTAGGGTTAGGGTTATGTTGAGGGCTAGGGTTAGAGATGCGGTTAGGGTTACGATTGGACCTAGGGTTAGGGTTATGTTGAGGGCTAGGGTTAGAGATGCGGTTAGGGTTACGATTGGACCTAGGGTTAGGGTTATGTTGAGGGCTAGGGTTAGAGATCCGGTTAGGGTTACGATTGGACCTAATGTTAGGGTTATGTTGAGGGCTAGGGTTAGAGATCCGGTTAGGGTTACGATTGGACCTAGGGTTAGGGTTATGTTGAGGGCTAGGGTTAGAGATCCGGTTAGGGTTACGATTGGACCTAGGGTTAGGGTTATGTTGAGGGCTAGGGTTAGAGATGCGGTTAGGGTTACGATTGGACCTAGGGTTAGGGTTATGTTGAGGGCTAGGGTTAGAGATCCGGTTAGAGTTACGATTGGACCTAGGGTTAGGGTTATGTTGAGGGCTAGGGTTAGAGATCCGGTTAGGGTTACGATTGGACCTAGGGTTAGGGTTATGTTGAGGGCTAGGGTTAGAGATGCCGTTAGGGTTACGATTGGACCTAGGGTTAGGGTTATGTTGAGGGCTAGGGTTAGAGATCCGGTTAGGGTTACGATTGGACCTAGGGTTAGGGTTATGTTGAGGGCTAGGGTTAGAGATCCGGTTAGGGTTACGATTGGACCTAGGGTTAGGGTTATGTTGAGGGCTAGGGTTAGAGATCCGGTTTGGGTTACGATTGGACCTAGGGTTAGGGTTATGTTGAGGGCTAGGGTTAGAGATCCGGTTAGGGTTACGATTGGACCTAGGGTTAGGGTTATGTTGAGGGCTAGGGTTAGAGATCCGGTTAGGGTTACGATTGGAGCTAGGGTTAGGGTTATGTTGAGGGCTAGGGTTAGAGATCCGGTTAGGGTTACGATTGGACCTAGGGTTAGGGTTATGTTGAGGGCTAGGGTTAGAGATCCGGTTAGGGTTACGATTGGACCTAGGGTTAGGGTTATGTTGAGCGCTAGGGTTAGAGATCCGGTTAGGGTTACGATTGGACCTAGGGTTAGGGTTATGTTGAGGGCTAGGGTTAGAGATCCGGTTAGGGTTACGATTGGACCTAGGGTTAGGGTTATGTTGAGGGCTAGGGTTAGAGATCCGGTTAGGGTTGGGATTGGACCTAGGGTTAGGGTTATGTTGAGGGTTAGGGTTAGAGATCCGGTTAGGGTTACGATTGGACCTGGTGTTAGCGTTATATTGAGGGCTAGGGTTTGAGATCCGGTTAGGGTTACGATTGGACCTAGGGTTAGGGTTATGTTGAGGGCTAGGGTTAGAGATGCGGTTAGGGTTACGATTGGACCTATTGTTAGGCTTATGTTGAGGGCTAGGGTTAGAGATCCGGTTAGGGTTACGATTGGACCTAGGGTTAGGGTTATGTTGAGGGCTAGGGTTAGAGATCCGGTTAGGGTTACGATTGGACCTAGGGTTAGGGTTATGTTGAGGGCTAGGGTTAGAGAAGCGGTTAGGGTTACGATTCGACCTAGGGTTAGGGTTATGTTGAGCGCTAGGGTTAGAGATGCGGTTAGGGTTACGATTGGACCTAGGGTTAGGGTTATGTTGAGGGCTAGGGTTAGAGATCCGGTTAGGGTTACGGTTGGACCTAGGGTTAGGGTTATGTTGAGGGCTAGGGTTAGAGATCCGGTTAGGGTTACGATTGGGCCTAGTGTTAGGGTTATGTTGAGGGCTAGGGTTAGAGATCCGGTTAGGGTTACGATTGGACCTAGGGTTAGGGTTATGTTGAGGGCTAGGGTTAGAGATCCGGTTAGGGTTACGATTGGACCTAGGGTTAGGGTTATGTTGAGGGCTAGGGTTAGAGATCCGGTTAGGGTTACGATTGGACCTAGGGTTAGGGTTATGTTGAGGGCTAGGGTTAGAGATGCGGTTAGGGTTACGATTGGACCTAGGGTTAGGCTTATGTTGAGGGCTAGGGTTAGAGATCTGGTTAGGGTTATGCTTGGACCTAGGGTTAGTGTTATGTTGAGGGCTAGGGTTAGAGATCCGGTTAGGGTTACGATTGGACCTAGGGTTAGGGTTATGTTGAGGGCTAGGGTTAGAGATCCGGTTAGGGTTACGATTGGACCAAGGGTTAGGGTTATGTTGAGGGCTAGGGTTAGAGAAGCGGTTAGGGTTACGATTCGACCTAGGGTTAGGGTTATGTTGAGGGCTAGGGTTAGAGATCCGGTTAGGGTTACGATTGGACCTACGGTTAGGGTTATGTTGAGGGCTAGGGTTAGAGATCCGGTTAGGGTTACGATTGGACCTAGGGTTAGGGTTATGTTGAGGGCTAGGGTCAGAGATCCGGTTAGGGTTACGATTGGACCTAGGGTTAGGGTTATGTTCAGGGCTAGGGTTAGAGATCCGGTTAGGGTTACGATTGGACCTAGGGTTAGGGTTATGTTGTGGGCTAGGGTTAGAGAGACGGTTAGCGTTACGAATGGACCTAGGGTTAGGGTTATGTTGAGGGCTAGGGTTAGAGATCCGGTTAGGTTTACGATTGGACCTAGGGTTGGTGTTATGTTGAGGGCTAGGGTTAGAGATGCCGTTAGGGTTACGATTGGACCTAGGGTTAGGGTTATGTTGAGGGTTAGGGTTAGAGATCCGGTTAGGGTTACGATTGGACCTAGGGTTAGGGTTATGTTGAGGGCTAGGGTTAGAGAATCGGTTAGGGTTACGATTGGACCTAGGGTTAGGGTTATGTTGAGGGCTAGGGTTAGAGATCCGGTTAGGGGTACGAATGGACCTAGGGTTAGGGTTATGTTGAGGGCTAGGGTTAGAGATCCGGTTAGGGTTACGATTGGACCTAGGGTTAGGGTTATGTTGAGGGCTAGGGTTAGAGATCCGGTTAGGGTTACGATTGGACCTAGGGTTAGGGTTATGTTGAGGGCTAGGGTTAGAGATCCGGTTAGGGTTACGATTGGACCAAGGGTTAGGGTTATGTTGAGGGCTAGTGTTAGAGATCCGGTTAGGGTTACGATTGGACCTAGGGTTAGGGTTATGTTGTGGGCTAGGGTTAGAGAGACGGTTAGGGTTACGATTGGACCTAGGGTTAGGGTTATGTTGACGGCTAGGGTTAGAGATGCCGTTAGGGTTACGATTGGATCTAGGTTTAGGGTTATGTTGAGGGCTAGGGTTAGAGATCCGGTTAGGGTTACGATTGGACCTAGGGTTTGGGTTATGTTGAGGGCTAGGGTTAGAGATCCGGTTAGGGTTACGATTGGACCTAGGGTTAGGGTTATGTTGAGGGCTAGGGTTAGAGATCCGGTTAGGGTTACGATTGGACCTAATGTTAGGGTTATGTTGAGGGCTAGGGTTAGAGATCCGGTTAGGGTTACGATTGGACCTAGGGTTAGGGTTATGTTGAGGGCTAGGGTTAGAGATCCGGTTAGGGTTAAGATTGGACCTAGGGTTAGGGTTATGTTGAGGGCTAGGGTTAGAGATGCGGTTAGGGTTACGATTGGACCTAGGGTTAGGGTTATGTTGAGGGCTAGGGTTAGAGATCCGGTTAGAGTTACGATTGGACCTAGGGTTAGGGTTATGTTGAGGGCTAGGGTTAGAGATCCGGTTAGGGTTACGATTGGACCTAGGGTTAGGGTTATGTTGAGGGCTAGGGTTAGAGATGCCGTTAGGGTTACGATTGGACCTAGGGTTAGGGTTATGTTGAGGGCTAGGGTTAGAGATCCGGTTAGGGTTACGATTGGACCTAGGGTTAGGGTTATGTTGAGGGCTAGGGTTAGAGATCCGGTTAGGGTTACGATTGGACCTAGGGTTAGGGTTATGTTGAGGGCTAGGGTTAGAGATCCGGTTTGGGTTACGATTGGACCTAGGGTTAGGGTTATGTTGAGGGCTAGGGTTAGAGATCCGGTTAGGGTTACGATTGGACCTAGGGTTAGGGTTATGTTGAGGGCTAGGGTTAGAGATCCGGTTAGGGTTACGATTGGAGCTAGGGTTAGGGTTATGTTGAGGGCTAGGGTTAGAGATCCGGTTAGGGTTACGATTGGACCTAGGGTTAGGGTTATGTTGAGGGCTAGGGTTAGAGATCCGGTTAGGGTTACGATTGGACCTAGGGTTAGGGTTATGTTGAGCGCTAGGGTTAGAGATCCGGTTAGGGTTACGATTGGACCTAGGGTTAGGGTTATGTTGAGGGCTAGGGTTAGAGATCCGGTTAGGGTTACGATTGGACCTAGGGTTAGGGTTATGTTGAGGGCTAGGGTTAGAGATCCGGTTAGGGTTGGGATTGGACCTAGGGTTAGGGTTATGTTGAGGGTTAGGGTTAGAGATCCGGTTAGGGTTACGATTGGACCTGGTGTTAGCGTTATATTGAGGGCTAGGGTTTGAGATCCGGTTAGGGTTACGATTGGACCTAGGGTTAGGGTTATGTTGAGGGCTAGGGTTAGAGATGCGGTTAGGGTTACGATTGGACCTATTGTTAGGCTTATGTTGAGGGCTAGGGTTAGAGATCCGGTTAGGGTTACGATTGGACCTAGGGTTAGGGTTATGTTGAGGGCTAGGGTTAGAGATCCGGTTAGGGTTACGATTGGACCTAGGGTTAGGGTTATGTTGAGGGCTAGGGTTAGAGAAGCGGTTAGGGTTACGATTCGACCTAGGGTTAGGGTTATGTTGAGCGCTAGGGTTAGAGATGCGGTTAGGGTTACGATTGGACCTAGGGTTAGGGTTATGTTGAGGGCTAGGGTTAGAGATCCGGTTAGGGTTACGGTTGGACCTAGGGTTAGGGTTATGTTGAGGGCTAGGGTTAGAGATCCGGTTAGGGTTACGATTGGGCCTAGTGTTAGGGTTATGTTGAGGGCTAGGGTTAGAGATCCGGTTAGGGTTACGATTGGACCTAGGGTTAGGGTTATGTTGAGGGCTAGGGTTAGAGATCCGGTTAGGGTTACGATTGGACCTAGGGTTAGGGTTATGTTGAGGGCTAGGGTTAGAGATCCGGTTAGGGTTACGATTGGACCTAGGGTTAGGGTTATGTTGAGGGCTAGGGTTAGAGATGCGGTTAGGGTTACGATTGGACCTAGGGTTAGGCTTATGTTGAGGGCTAGGGTTAGAGATCTGGTTAGGGTTATGCTTGGACCTAGGGTTAGTGTTATGTTGAGGGCTAGGGTTAGAGATCCGGTTAGGGTTACGATTGGACCTAGGGTTAGGGTTATGTTGAGGGCTAGGGTTAGAGATCCGGTTAGGGTTACGATTGGACCAAGGGTTAGGGTTATGTTGAGGGCTAGGGTTAGAGAAGCGGTTAGGGTTACGATTCGACCTAGGGTTAGGGTTATGTTGAGGGCTAGGGTTAGAGATCCGGTTAGGGTTACGATTGGACCTACGGTTAGGGTTATGTTGAGGGCTAGGGTTAGAGATCCGGTTAGGGTTACGATTGGACCTAGGGTTAGGGTTATGTTGAGGGCTAGGGTCAGAGATCCGGTTAGGGTTACGATTGGACCTAGGGTTAGGGTTATGTTCAGGGCTAGGGTTAGAGATCCGGTTAGGGTTACGATTGGACCTAGGGTTAGGGTTATGTTGTGGGCTAGGGTTAGAGAGACGGTTAGCGTTACGAATGGACCTAGGGTTAGGGTTATGTTGAGGGCTAGGGTTAGAGATCCGGTTAGGTTTACGATTGGACCTAGGGTTGGTGTTATGTTGAGGGCTAGGGTTAGAGATGCCGTTAGGGTTACGATTGGACCTAGGGTTAGGGTTATGTTGAGGGTTAGGGTTAGAGATCCGGTTAGGGTTACGATTGGACCTAGGGTTAGGGTTATGTTGAGGGCTAGGGTTAGAGAATCGGTTAGGGTTACGATTGGACCTAGGGTTAGGGTTATGTTGAGGGCTAGGGTTAGAGATCCGGTTAGGGGTACGAATGGACCTAGGGTTAGGGTTATGTTGAGGGCTAGGGTTAGAGATCCGGTTAGGGTTACGATTGGACCTAGGGTTAGGGTTATGTTGAGGGCTAGGGTTAGAGATCCGGTTAGGGTTACGATTGGACCTAGGGTTAGGGTTATGTTGAGGGCTAGGGTTAGAGATCCGGTTAGGGTTACGATTGGACCAAGGGTTAGGGTTATGTTGAGGGCTAGTGTTAGAGATCCGGTTAGGGTTACGATTGGACCTAGGGTTAGGGTTATGTTGTGGGCTAGGGTTAGAGAGACGGTTAGGGTTACGATTGGACCTAGGGTTAGGGTTATGTTGACGGCTAGGGTTAGAGATGCCGTTAGGGTTACGATTGGATCTAGGTTTAGGGTTATGTTGAGGGCTAGGGTTAGAGATCCGGTTAGGGTTACGATTGGACCTAGGGTTTGGGTTATGTTGAGGGCTAGGGTTAGAGATCCGGTTAGGGTTACGATTGGACCTAGGGTTAGGGTTATGTTGAGGGTTAGGGTTAGAGATCCGGTTAGGGTTACGATTGGACCTAGGGTTAGGGTTATGTTGAGGGCTAGGGTTAGAGATCCGGTTAGGGTTACGATTGGACCTAGGGTTAGGGTTTGGTTGAGGGCTAGGGTTAGAGATCCGGTTAGGGTTACGATTGGACCTAGGGTTAGGGTTATGTTGAGGGCTAGGGTTAGAGATCCGGTTAGGGTTACGATTGGACCTAGGGTTAGGGTTATGTTGTGGGCTAGGGTTAGAGAGACGGTTAGGGTTACGATTGGACCTAGGGTTAGGGTTATGTTGACGGCTAGGGCTAGAGATGCCGTTAGGGTTACGATTGGACCTAGGGTTAGGGTTATGTTGAAGGTTAGGGTTAGAGATCCGGTTAGGGTTACGATTGGACCTAGGGTTAGCGTTATGTTGAGGGCTAGGGTTAGAGATCCGGTCTGGGTTACGATTGGACCTAGGGTTAGGGTTATGTTGAGGGTTAGGGTTAGAGATGCGGTTAGGGTTACTATTGGACCTAGGGTTAGGGTTATGTTGAGGGCTAGGGTTAGAGATCCGGTTAGGGTTACGATTGGACCTAGGGTTAGGGTTATGTTGAGGGCTAGGGTTAGAGATCCGGTTAGGGTTACGATTGGACCTAGGGTTAGGGTTATGTTGAGGGCTAGGGTTAGAGATCCGGTTAGGGTTACGATTGGACCAAGGGTTAGGGTTATGTTGAGGGCTAGGGTTAGAGATCCGGTTAGGGTTACGATTGGACCTAGGGTTACGGTTATGTTGAGGGCTAGGTTTAGAGATGCGGTTAGGTTTACGATTGGACCTAGTGTTAGGGTTATGTTGAGGGCTAGGGTTAGAGATCCGGTTAGGGTTACGATTGGACCTAGGATTAGGGTTATGTTGACGGCTAGGGCTAGAGATCCGGTTAGGGTTACGATTGGACCTAGGGTTAGGGTTATGTTGAGGGCTAGGGTTAGAGATCCGGTTAGGGTTACGATTGGACCTAGGGTTAGGGTTATGTTGAGGGCTAGGGTTAGAGATCCGGTTAGGGGTACGAATGGACCTAGGGTTAGGGTTATTTTGAGGGCTAGGCTTAGAGATCCGGTTAGGGTTACGATTGGACCTAGGGTTAGGGTTATGTTGAGGGCTAGGGTTAGAGATCCGGTTAGGGTTACGATTGGACCTAGGGTTAGGGTTATGTTGAGGGCTAGGGTTAGAGATCCGGTTAGGGTTACGATTGGACCTAGGGTTAGGGTTATGTTGAGGGCTAGGGTTAGAGATCCGGTTAGGGTTACGATTGGACCTAGGGTTAGGGTTATGTTGAGGGCTAGGGTTAGAGATCCGGTTAGGGTTACGATTGGACCTAGGGTTAGGGTTATGTTGAGGGCTAGGGTTAGAGATCCGGTTAGGGTTACGATTGGACCTAGGGTTAGGGTTATGTTGAGGGCTAGGGTTAGAGATCCGGGTAGGGTTACGATTGGACCTAGGGTTAGGGTTATGTTGAGGGCTAGGGTTAGAGATCCGGTTAGGGTTACGATTGGACCTAGGGTTAGGGTTATGTTGAGGGCTAGGGTTAGAGATCCGGTTAGGGTTACGATTGGACCTAGGGTTAGGGTTATGTTGAGGGCCAGGGTTAGAGATCCGGTCTGGGTTACGATTGGACCTAGGGTTAGGGTTATGTTGAGGGCTAGGGTTAGAGATCCGGTTAGGGTTACGATTGGACCTAGGGTTAGGGTTATGTTGAGGGCTAGGGTTAGAGATCCGGTTAGGGTTACGATTGGACCTAGGGTTAGGGTTATGTTGAGGGTTAGGGTTAGAGAGACGGTTAGGGTTACGATTGGACCTAGGGTTAGGGTTATGTTGTGGGCTAGGGTTAGAGAGACGGTTAGGGTTACGATTGGACCTAGGGTTAGGGTTATGTTGACGGCTAGGGCTAGAGATGCCGTTAGGGTTACGATTGGACCTAGGGTTAGGGTTATGTTGAAGGTTAGGGTTAGAGATCCGGTTAGGGTTACGATTGGACCTAGGGATAGTGTTATGTTGAGGGCTAGGGTTAGAGATCCGGTCTGGGTTACGATTGGACCTAGGGTTAGGGTTATGTTGAGGGCTAGGGTTAGAGATCCGGTTAGGGTTACGATTGGACCTAGGGTTAGGGTTATGTTGAGGGCTAGGGTTAGAGATCCGGTTAGGGTTACGATTGGACCTAGGGTTAGGGTTATGTTGAGGGCTAGGGTTAGAGATCCGGTTAGGGTTACGATTGGACCTAGGGTTAGGGTTATGTTGAGGGCTAGGGTTAGAGATCCGGTTAGGGTTATGATGGGACCTAGGGTTAGGGTTATGTTGAGGGCTAGGATTAGAGATCCGGTTAGGGTTACGATTGGACCAAGGGTTAAGGTTATGTTGAGGGCTAGGGTTAGAGAAGCGGTTACGGTTACGATTGGACCTAGGGTTACGGTTATGTTGAGGGCTAGGGTTAGAGATGCGTTTAGGGTTACGATTGGACCTAGTGTTAGGGTTATGTTGAGGGCTAGTGTTAGAGATCCGGTTAGGGTTACGATTGGACCTAGGGTTAGGGTTATGTTGTGGGCTAGGGTTAGAGAGACGGTTAGGGTTACGATTGGACCTAGGGTTAGGGTTATGTTGACGGCTAGGGTTAGAGATGCCGTTAGGGTTACGATTGGACCTAGGGTTAGGGTTATGTTGAGGGCTAGGGTTAGAGATCCGGTTAGGGTTACGATTGGACCTAGGGTTAGGGTTATGTTGAGGGCTAGGGTTAGAGATCCGGTTAGGGTTACGATTGGACCTAGGGTTAGGGTTATGTTGTGGGCTAGGGTTAGAGAGACGGTTAGGGTTACGACTGGACCTAGGGTTAGGGTTATGTTGACGGCTAGGGTTAGAGATGCCGTTAGGGTTACGATTGGACCTAGGGTTAGGGTTATGTTGAGGGCTAGGGTTAGAGATCCGGTTAGGGTTACGATTGAACCTAGGATTAGTGTTATGTTGAGGGCTAGGGTTAGAGTTGCAATTAGGGTTACGATTGGACCTAGGGTTAGGGTTATGTTGAGGGCTAGTGTTAGAGATCCGGTTAGGGTTACGATTGGACCTAGGGTTAGTGTTATGTTGAGGGGTAGGGTTAGAGATCCGGTTAGGGTTACGATTGGACCTAGGGTTAGCGTTATGTTGAGGGCTAGGGTTAGAGATCCGGTCAGGGTTACGATTGGACCTAGGGTTATGGTTATGTTGAGGGCTAGGGTTAGAGATCCAGTTAGGGTTACTATTGGACCAAGGGTTAGGGTTATGTTGAGGGCTAGGGTTAGAGATGCGGTTAGGGTTACGATTCGACCTAGGGTTAGGGTTATGTTGAGGGCTAGGTTTAGAGATCCGGTTAGGGTTACGATTGGACCTAGGTTTAGGGTTATGTTGAGGGCTAGGGATAGAGATCCGGTTAGGGTTACGATTGAACCTAGGGTTAGGGTTATGTTGAGGCCTAGGGTTAGAGATCCGGTTAGGGTTACGATTGGACCTAGGGTTAGGGTTATGTCGAGGGCTAGGGTTAGAGATCCGGTTAGGGTTACGATTGGACCTAGGGTTAGGGTTATGTTGAGGGCTAGGGTTAGAGATCCGGTTAGGGTTACGATTGGACCTAGGGTTAGGGTTATGTTGAGGGCTAGGGTTAGAGATCCGGTTAGGGTTACGATTGGACCTAGGGTTAGGGTTATGTTGAGGGCTAGGGTTAGAGATCCGGTTAGGGTTACGATTGGACCTAGGGTTAGGGTTATGTTTAGGGCTAGGGTTAGAGATCCGGTTAGGGTTACGATTGGACCTAGGGTTAGGGTTATGTTGAGGGCTAGGGTTAGAGATCCGGTTAGGGTTACGATTGGAAATAGGGTTAGGGTTATGTTGTGGGCTAGGGTTAGAGAGACGGTTAGGGTTACGATTGGACCTAGGGTTAGGGTTATGTTGAGGGCTAGGGTTAGAGATCCGGTTAGGGTTACGATTGGACCTAGGGTTAGGGTTATGTTGAGGGCTAGGGTTAGAGATCCGGTTAGGGTTACGATTGGACCTAGGGTTAGGGTTATGTTGTGGGCTAGGGTTAGAGATCCGGTTAGGGTTACGATTGACCTAGCGTTAGGGTTATGTTGAGGGCTAGGGTTAGAGATCCGGTTAGGGTTACGATTGGACCTAGGGTTAGGGTTATGTTGAGGGCTAGGGTTAGATGTGCCGTTAGGGTTACGATTGGACCTAGGGTTAGGGTTATGTTGAGGGCTAGGGTTAGAGAATCGGTTAGGGTTACGATTGGACCTAGGGTTAGGGTTATGTTGAGGGCTAGGGTTAGAGATCCGGTTAGGGTTACGATTGGACCTAGGGTTAGGGTTATGTAGAGGGCTAGGGTTAGAGATCCGGTTAGGGTTACGATTGGACCTAGGGTTAGGGTTATGTTGAGGGCTAGGGTTAGAGATCCGGTTAGGGTTACGATTGGACCTAGGGTTAGGGTTATGTTGAGGGCTAGGGTTAGAGATCCGGTTAGGGTTACGATTGGACCTAGGGTTAGGGTTATGTTGAGGGCTAGGGTAGGAGATCCGGTTAGGGTTACGATTGGACCTAGGGTTAGGGTTATGTTGAGGGCTAGGGTTAGAGATCCGGTTAGGGTTACGATAGGACCAAGGGTTAGGGTTATGTTGAGGGCTAGGGTTAGAGAAGCGGTTAGGGTTACGATTGGACCTAGGGTTACGGTTATGTTGAGGGTTAGGGTTAGAGATGCGGTTAGGGTTATGATTGGACCTAGTGTTAGGGTTATGTTGAGGGCTAGGGTTAGAGATCCGGTTAGGGTTACGATTGGACCTAGGGTTAGCGTTATGTTGAGGGCTAGGGTTAGAGATCCGGTCAGGGTTACGAATGGACCTAGGGTTAGGGTTATGTTGAGGGCTAGGGTTAGAGATCCGGTTAGGGTTACGATTGGTCCTAGGGTTAGGGTTATGTTGAGGGCTAGGCTTAGAGATCCGGTTAGGGTTACGATTGGACCTAGGGTTAGGGTTATCTTGAGGGCTAGGGTTAGAGATCCGGTTAGGGTTACGATTGGACCAAGGGTTAGGGTTATGTTGAGGGCTAGGGTTAGAGAAGCGGTTAGGGTTACGATTGGACCTAGGGTTATGGTTATGTTGAGGGCTAGGGTCAGAGATCCGGTTAGGGTTACGATTGGACCTAGGGTTAGGGTTATGTTCAGGGCTAGGGTTAGAGATCCGGTTAGGGTTACGATTGGACCTAGGGTTAGGGTTATGTTGTGGGCTAGGGTTAGAGAGACGGTTAGCGTTACGAATGGACCTAGGGTTAGGGTTATGTTGAGGGCTAGGGTTAGAGATCCGGTTAGGTTTACGATTGGACCTAGGGTTGGTGTTATGTTGAGGGCTAGGGTTAGAGATGCCGTTAGGGTTACGATTGGACCTAGGGTTAGGGTTATGTTGAGGGTTAGGGTTAGAGATCCGGTTAGGGTTACGATTGGACCTAGGGTTAGGGTTATGTTGAGGGCTAGGGTTAGAGAATCGGTTAGGGTTACGATTGGACCTAGGGTTAGGGTTATGTTGAGGGCTAGGGTTAGAGATCCGGTTAGGGGTACGAATGGACCTAGGGTTAGGGTTATGTTGAGGGCTAGGGTTAGAGATCCGGTTAGGGTTACGATTGGACCTAGGGTTAGGGTTATGTTGAGGGCTAGGGTTAGAGATCCGGTTAGGGTTACGATTGGACCTAGGGTTAGGGTTATGTTGAGGGCTAGGGTTAGAGATCCGGTTAGGGTTACGATTGGACCAAGGGTTAGGGTTATGTTGAGGGCTAGTGTTAGAGATCCGGTTAGGGTTACGATTGGACCTAGGGTTAGGGTTATGTTGTGGGCTAGGGTTAGAGAGACGGTTAGGGTTACGATTGGACCTAGGGTTAGGGTTATGTTGACGGCTAGGGTTAGAGATGCCGTTAGGGTTACGATTGGATCTAGGTTTAGGGTTATGTTGAGGGCTAGGGTTAGAGATCCGGTTAGGGTTACGATTGGACCTAGGGTTTGGGTTATGTTGAGGGCTAGGGTTAGAGATCCGGTTAGGGTTACGATTGGACCTAGGGTTAGGGTTATGTTGAGGGTTAGGGTTAGAGATCCGGTTAGGGTTACGATTGGACCTAGGGTTAGGGTTATGTTGAGGGCTAGGGTTAGAGATCCGGTTAGGGTTACGATTGGACCTAGGGTTAGGGTTTGGTTGAGGGCTAGGGTTAGAGATCCGGTTAGGGTTACGATTGGACCTAGGGTTAGGGTTATGTTGAGGGCTAGGGTTAGAGATCCGGTTAGGGTTACGATTGGACCTAGGGTTAGGGTTATGTTGTGGGCTAGGGTTAGAGAGACGGTTAGGGTTACGATTGGACCTAGGGTTAGGGTTATGTTGACGGCTAGGGCTAGAGATGCCGTTAGGGTTACGATTGGACCTAGGGTTAGGGTTATGTTGAAGGTTAGGGTTAGAGATCCGGTTAGGGTTACGATTGGACCTAGGGTTAGCGTTATGTTGAGGGCTAGGGTTAGAGATCCGGTCTGGGTTACGATTGGACCTAGGGTTAGGGTTATGTTGAGGGTTAGGGTTAGAGATGCGGTTAGGGTTACTATTGGACCTAGGGTTAGGGTTATGTTGAGGGCTAGGGTTAGAGATCCGGTTAGGGTTACGATTGGACCTAGGGTTAGGGTTATGTTGAGGGCTAGGGTTAGAGATCCGGTTAGGGTTACGATTGGACCTAGGGTTAGGGTTATGTTGAGGGCTAGGGTTAGAGATCCGGTTAGGGTTACGATTGGACCAAGGGTTAGGGTTATGTTGAGGGCTAGGGTTAGAGATCCGGTTAGGGTTACGATTGGACCTAGGGTTACGGTTATGTTGAGGGCTAGGTTTAGAGATGCGGTTAGGTTTACGATTGGACCTAGTGTTAGGGTTATGTTGAGGGCTAGGGTTAGAGATCCGGTTAGGGTTACGATTGGACCTAGGATTAGGGTTATGTTGACGGCTAGGGCTAGAGATCCGGTTAGGGTTACGATTGGACCTAGGGTTAGGGTTATGTTGAGGGCTAGGGTTAGAGATCCGGTTAGGGTTACGATTGGACCTAGGGTTAGGGTTATGTTGAGGGCTAGGGTTAGAGATCCGGTTAGGGGTACGAATGGACCTAGGGTTAGGGTTATTTTGAGGGCTAGGCTTAGAGATCCGGTTAGGGTTACGATTGGACCTAGGGTTAGGGTTATGTTGAGGGCTAGGGTTAGAGATCCGGTTAGGGTTACGATTGGACCTAGGGTTAGGGTTATGTTGAGGGCTAGGGTTAGAGATCCGGTTAGGGTTACGATTGGACCTAGGGTTAGGGTTATGTTGAGGGCTAGGGTTAGAGATCCGGTTAGGGTTACGATTGGACCTAGGGTTAGGGTTATGTTGAGGGCTAGGGTTAGAGATCCGGTTAGGGTTACGATTGGACCTAGGGTTAGGGTTATGTTGAGGGCTAGGGTTAGAGATCCGGTTAGGGTTACGATTGGACCTAGGGTTAGGGTTATGTTGAGGGCTAGGGTTAGAGATCCGGGTAGGGTTACGATTGGACCTAGGGTTAGGGTTATGTTGAGGGCTAGGGTTAGAGATCCGGTTAGGGTTACGATTGGACCTAGGGTTAGGGTTATGTTCAGGGCTAGGGTTAGAGATCCGGTTAGGGTTACGATTGGACCTAGGGTTAGGGTTATGTTGAGGGCCAGGGTTAGAGATCCGGTCTGGGTTACGATTGGACCTAGGGTTAGGGTTATGTTGAGGGCTAGGGTTAGAGATCCGGTTAGGGTTACGATTGGACCTAGGGTTAGGGTTATGTTGAGGGCTAGGGTTAGAGATCCGGTTAGGGTTACGATTGGACCTAGGGTTAGGGTTATGTTGAGGGTTAGGGTTAGAGAGACGGTTAGGGTTACGATTGGACCTAGGGTTAGGGTTATGTTGTGGGCTAGGGTTAGAGAGACGGTTAGGGTTACGATTGGACCTAGGGTTAGGGTTATGTTGACGGCTAGGGCTAGAGATGCCGTTAGGGTTACGATTGGACCTAGGGTTAGGGTTATGTTGAAGGTTAGGGTTAGAGATCCGGTTAGGGTTACGATTGGACCTAGGGATAGTGTTATGTTGAGGGCTAGGGTTAGAGATCCGGTCTGGGTTACGATTGGACCTAGGGTTAGGGTTATGTTGAGGGCTAGGGTTAGAGATCCGGTTAGGGTTACGATTGGACCTAGGGTTAGGGTTATGTTGAGGGCTAGGGTTAGAGATCCGGTTAGGGTTACGATTGGACCTAGGGTTAGGGTTATGTTGAGGGCTAGGGTTAGAGATCCGGTTAGGGTTACGATTGGACCTAGGGTTAGGGTTATGTTGAGGGCTAGGGTTAGAGATCCGGTTAGGGTTATGATGGGACCTAGGGTTAGGGTTATGTTGAGGGCTAGGATTAGAGATCCGGTTAGGGTTACGATTGGACCAAGGGTTAAGGTTATGTTGAGGGCTAGGGTTAGAGAAGCGGTTACGGTTACGATTGGACCTAGGGTTACGGTTATGTTGAGGGCTAGGGTTAGAGATGCGTTTAGGGTTACGATTGGACCTAGTGTTAGGGTTATGTTGAGGGCTAGTGTTAGAGATCCGGTTAGGGTTACGATTGGACCTAGGGTTAGGGTTATGTTGTGGGCTAGGGTTAGAGAGACGGTTAGGGTTACGATTGGACCTAGGGTTAGGGTTATGTTGACGGCTAGGGTTAGAGATGCCGTTAGGGTTACGATTGGACCTAGGGTTAGGGTTATGTTGAGGGCTAGGGTTAGAGATCCGGTTAGGGTTACGATTGGACCTAGGGTTAGGGTTATGTTGAGGGCTAGGGTTAGAGATCCGGTTAGGGTTACGATTGGACCTAGGGTTAGGGTTATGTTGTGGGCTAGGGTTAGAGAGACGGTTAGGGTTACGACTGGACCTAGGGTTAGGGTTATGTTGACGGCTAGGGTTAGAGATGCCGTTAGGGTTACGATTGGACCTAGGGTTAGGGTTATGTTGAGGGCTAGGGTTAGAGATCCGGTTAGGGTTACGATTGAACCTAGGATTAGTGTTATGTTGAGGGCTAGGGTTAGAGTTGCAATTAGGGTTACGATTGGACCTAGGGTTAGGGTTATGTTGAGGGCTAGTGTTAGAGATCCGGTTAGGGTTACGATTGGACCTAGGGTTAGTGTTATGTTGAGGGGTAGGGTTAGAGATCCGGTTAGGGTTACGATTGGACCTAGGGTTAGCGTTATGTTGAGGGCTAGGGTTAGAGATCCGGTCAGGGTTACGATTGGACCTAGGGTTATGGTTATGTTGAGGGCTAGGGTTAGAGATCCAGTTAGGGTTACTATTGGACCAAGGGTTAGGGTTATGTTGAGGGCTAGGGTTAGAGATGCGGTTAGGGTTACGATTCGACCTAGGGTTAGGGTTATGTTGAGGGCTAGGTTTAGAGATCCGGTTAGGGTTACGATTGGACCTAGGTTTAGGGTTATGTTGAGGGCTAGGGATAGAGATCCGGTTAGGGTTACGATTGAACCTAGGGTTAGGGTTATGTTGAGGCCTAGGGTTAGAGATCCGGTTAGGGTTACGATTGGACCTAGGGTTAGGGTTATGTCGAGGGCTAGGGTTAGAGATCCGGTTAGGGTTACGATTGGACCTAGGGTTAGGGTTATGTTGAGGGCTAGGGTTAGAGATCCGGTTAGGGTTACGATTGGACCTAGGGTTAGGGTTATGTTGAGGGCTAGGGTTAGAGATCCGGTTAGGGTTACGATTGGACCTAGGGTTAGGGTTATGTTGAGGGCTAGGGTTAGAGATCCGGTTAGGGTTACGATTGGACCTAGGGTTAGGGTTATGTTTAGGGCTAGGGTTAGAGATCCGGTTAGGGTTACGATTGGACCTAGGGTTAGGGTTATGTTGAGGGCTAGGGTTAGAGATCCGGTTAGGGTTACGATTGGAACTAGGGTTAGGGTTATGTTGTGGGCTAGGGTTAGAGAGACGGTTAGGGTTACGATTGGACCTAGGGTTAGGGTTATGTTGAGGGCTAGGGTTAGAGATCCGGTTAGGGTTACGATTGGACCTAGGGTTAGGGTTATGTTGAGGGCTAGGGTTAGAGATCCGGTTAGGGTTACGATTGGACCTAGGGTTAGGGTTATGTTGTGGGCTAGGGTTAGAGATCCGGTTAGGGTTACGATTGACCTAGCGTTAGGGTTATGTTGAGGGCTAGGGTTAGAGATCCGGTTAGGGTTACGATTGGACCTAGGGTTAGGGTTATGTTGAGGGCTAGGGTTAGATGTGCCGTTAGGGTTACGATTGGACCTAGGGTTAGGGTTATGTTGAGGGCTAGGGTTAGAGAATCGGTTAGGGTTACGATTGGACCTAGGGTTAGGGTTATGTTGAGGGCTAGGGTTAGAGATCCGGTTAGGGTTACGATTGGACCTAGGGTTAGGGTTATGTAGAGGGCTAGGGTTAGAGATCCGGTTAGGGTTACGATTGGACCTAGGGTTAGGGTTATGTTGAGGGCTAGGGTTAGAGATCCGGTTAGGGTTACGATTGGACCTAGGGTTAGGGTTATGTTGAGGGCTAGGGTTAGAGATCCGGTTAGGGTTACGATTGGACCTAGGGTTAGGGTTATGTTGAGGGCTAGGGTAGGAGATCCGGTTAGGGTTACGATTGGACCTAGGGTTAGGGTTATGTTGAGGGCTAGGGTTAGAGATCCGGTTAGGGTTACGATAGGACCAAGGGTTAGGGTTATGTTGAGGGCTAGGGTTAGAGAAGCGGTTAGGGTTACGATTGGACCTAGGGTTACGGTTATGTTGAGGGTTAGGGTTAGAGATGCGGTTAGGGTTATGATTGGACCTAGTGTTAGGGTTATGTTGAGGGCTAGGGTTAGAGATCCGGTTAGGGTTACGATTGGACCTAGGGTTAGCGTTATGTTGAGGGCTAGGGTTAGAGATCCGGTCAGGGTTACGAATGGACCTAGGGTTAGGGTTATGTTGAGGGCTAGGGTTAGAGATCCGGTTAGGGTTACGATTGGTCCTAGGGTTAGGGTTATGTTGAGGGCTAGGCTTAGAGATCCGGTTAGGGTTACGATTGGACCTAGGGTTAGGGTTATCTTGAGGGCTAGGGTTAGAGATCCGGTTAGGGTTACGATTGGACCAAGGGTTAGGGTTATGTTGAGGGCTAGGGTTAGAGAAGCGGTTAGGGTTACGATTGGACCTAGGGTTATGGTTATGTTGAGGGCTAGGGATAGAGATGCGGTTAGGGTTATGATTGGACCTAGTGTTAGGGTTATGTTGAGGGCTAGGGTTAGAGATCCGGTTAGGGTTACGATTGGACCTAGGGTTAGGGTTATGTTGACGGCTAGGGTTAGAGATCCGGTTACGGTTACGATTGGACCTAGGGTTCGGGTTATGTTGAGGGCTAGGGTTAGAGATCCGGTTAGGGTTACGATTGAACCTAGGGTTAGGGTTATGTTGAGGGCTAGGGTTAGAGTTGCAATTAGGGTTACGATTGGACCTAGGGTTAGGATTATGTTGAGGGCTAGTGTTAGAGATCCGGTTAGGGTTACGATTGGACCTAGGGTTAGTGTTATGTTGAGGGGTAGGGTTAGAGATCCGGTTAGGGTTACGATTGGACCTAGGGTTAGCGTTATGTTGAGGGCTAGGGTTAGAGATCCGGTCAGGGTTACGATTGGACCTAGGGTTAGGGTTATGTTGAGGGCTAGGGTTAGAGATCCAGTTAGGGTTACGATTGGACCAAGGGTTAGGGTTATGTTGAGGGCTAGGGTTAGAGATGCGGTTAGGGTTACGATTCGACCTAGGGTTAGGGTTATGTTGAGGGCTAGGTTTAGAGATCCGGTTAGGGTTACGATTGGACCTAGGTTTAGGGTTATGTTGAGGGCTAGGGTTAGAGATCCGGTTAGGGTTACGATTGAACCTAGGGTTAGGGTTATGTTGAGGCCTAGGGTTAGAGATCCGGTTAGGGTTACGATTGGACCTAGGGTTAGGGTTATGTTGAGGGCTAGGGTTAGAGATCCGGTTAGGGTTACGATTGGACCTAGGGTTAGGGTTATGTTGAGGGCTAGGGTTAGAGATGCGGTTAGGGTTACGATTGGACCTAGGGTTAGGGTTATGTTGAGGGCTAGGGTTAGAGATCCGGTTAGGGTTACGATTGGACCTAGGGTTAGGGTTATGTTGAGGGCTAGGGTTAGAGATCCGGTTAGGGTTACGATTGGACCTAGGGTTAGGGTTATGTTGAGGGCTAGGGTTAGAGATGCGGTTAGGGTTACGATTGGACCTAGCGTTAGGGTTATGTTGAGGGCTAGGGTTAGAGATCCGGTTAGGGTTACGATTGGACCTAGGGTTAGGGTTATGTTGAGGGCTAGGGTTAGAGATCCGGTTAGGGTTACGATTGGACCTAGGGTTAGGGTTATGTTGAGGGCTAGGGTTAGAGATGCCGTTAGGGTTACGATTGGACCTAGGGTTAGGGTTATGTTGAGGGCTAGGGTTAGAGATGCCGTTAGGGTTACGATTGGACCTAGGGTTAGGGTTATGTTGAGGGCTAGGGTTAGAGATCCGGTTAGGGTTACGATTGGACCTAGGGTTAGGGTTATGTTTAGGGCTAGGGTTAGAGATCCGGTTAGGGTTACGATTGGACCTAGGGTTAGGGTTATGTTGAGGGCTAGGGTTAGAGATCCGGTTAGGGTTACGATTGGACCTAGGGTTAGGGTTATGTTGAGGGCTAGGGTTAGAGATCCGGTTAGGGTTACGATTGGACCTAGGGTTAGGGTTATGTTGAGGGCTAGGGTTAGAGATCCGGTTAGGGTTACGATTGGACCTAGGGTTAGGGTTATGTTGAGGGCTAGGGTTAGAGATCCGGTTAGGGTTAGGATTGGACCTAGGGTTAGGGTTATGTTGAGGGCTAGGGTTAGAGATCCGGTTAGGGTTACGATTGGACCTAGGGTTAGGGTTATGTTGAGGGCTAGGGTTAGAGATCCGGTTAGGGTTACGATTGGACCTAGGGTTAGGGTTATGTTGAGGGCTAGGGTTAGAGATCCGGTTAGCTTTATGATTGGACCTAGGGTTAGGGTTATGTTGAGGGCTAGGGTTAGAGATCCGGTTAGGGTTACGATTGGACCTAGGGTTAGGGTTATATTGAGGGCTAGGGTTAGAGATGCGGTTAGGGTTACGATTGGACCTAGGGTTAGGGTTATGTTGAGGGCTAGGGTTAGAGATCCGGTTAGGGTTACGATTGGACCTAGGGTTAGGGTTATGTTGAGGGCTAGGTTTAGAGATCCGGTTAGGGTTACGATTGGACCTAGGGTTAGGGTTATGTTGAGGGCTAGGGTTAGAGATCCGGTTAGGGTTACGATTGGACCTAGGGTTAGGGTTATGTTGAGGGGTAGGGTTAGAGATGCCGTTAGGATTACGATTGGACCTAGGGTTAGGGTTATGTTGAGGGCTAGGGTTAGAGATCCGGTTAGGGTTACGATTGGACCTAGGGTTAGGGTTATGTTGAGGGCTAGGGTTAGAAATCCGGTTAGGGTTACGATTGGACCTAGGGTTAGGGTTATGTTGTGGGCTAGGGTTAGAGAGACGGTTAGGGTTACGATTGACCTAGGGTTAGGGTTATGTTGAGGGCTAGGGTTAGAGATCCGGTTAGGGTTACGATTGGACCTAGGGTTAGGGTTATGTTGAGGGCTAGGGTTAGAGATGCCGTTAGGGTTACGATTGGACCTACGGTTAGGGTTATGTTGAGGGCTAGGGTTAGAGAATCGGTTAGGGTTACGATTGGACCTAGGGTTAGGGTTATGTTGAGGGCTAGGGTTAGAGATGCGGTTAGGGTTACGATTGGACCTAGGGTTAGGGTTATGTTGAGGGCTAGGGTTAGAGATCCGGTTAGGGTTACGATTGGACCTAGGGTTAGGGTTATGTTGAGGGCTAGGGTTAGAGATCCGGTTAGGGTTACGATTGGACCTAGGGTTAGGGTTATGTTGAGGGCTAGGGTTAGAGATGCGGTTAGGGTTACGATTGGACCTAGGGTTAGGGTTATGTTGAGGGCTAGGGTTAGAGATCCGGTTAGGGTTACGATTGGACCTAGGGTTAGGGTTATGTTGAGGGCTAGGGTTAGAGATCCGGTTAGGGTTACGATTGGACCTAGGGTTAGGGTTATGTTGAGGGCTAGGGTTAGAGATCCGGTTAGGGTTACGATTGGACCTAGGGTTAGGGTTATGTTGTGGGCTAGGGTTAGAGAGACGGTTAGGGTTACGATTGACCTAGGGTTAGGGTTATGTTGAGGGCTAGGGTTAGAGATCCGGTTAGGGTTACGATTGGACCTAGGGTTAGGGTTATGTTGAGGGCTAGGGTTAGAGATCCAGTTAGGGTTACGATTGGACCTAGGGTTAGGGTTATGTTGAGGGCTAGGGTTAGAGATCCGGTTAGGGTTACGATTGGACCTAGGGTTAGGGTTATGTTGAGGGCTAGGGTTAGAGATCCGGTTAGGGTTACGATTGGACCTAGGGTTAGGGTTATGTTGAGGGCTAGGGTTAGAGATCCGGTTAGGGTTACGATTGGACCTTAGGGTTAGGGTTATTTGAGGGCTAGGGTTAGAGATGCGGTTAGGGTTACGATTGGACCTAGGGTTAGGGTTATGTTGAGGGCTAGGGTTAGAGATCCGGTTAGGGTTACGATTGGACCTAGGGTTAGGGTTATGTTGAGGGCTAGGGTTAGAGATCCGGTTAGGGTTACGATTGGACCTAGGGTTAGGGTTATGTTGAGGGCTAGGGTTAGAGATGCGGTTAGGGTTACGATTGGACCTAGGGTTAGGGTTATGTTGAGGGCTAGGGTTAGAGATCCGGTTAGGGTTACGATTGGACCTAGGGTTAGGGTTATGTTGAGGGCTAGGGTTAGAGATCCGGTTAGGGTTACGATTGGACCTAGGGTTAGGGTTATGTTGAGGGCTAGGGTTAGAGATCCGGTTAGGGTTACGATTGGACCTAGGGTTAGGGTTATGTTGAGGGCTAGGCTTAGAGATCCGGTTAGGGTTACGATTGGACCTAGGGTTAGGGTTATGTTGAGGGCTAGGGTTAGAGATCCGGTTAGGGTTACGATTGGACCTAGGGTTAGGGTTATGTTGAGGGCTAGGGTTAGAGATCCGGTTAGGGTTACGATTGGACCTAGGGTTAGGGTTATGTTGAGGGCTAGGGTTAGAGATCCGGTTAGGGTTACGATTGGACCTAGGGTTAGGGTTATGTTGAGGGCTAGGGTTAGAGATCCGGTTAGGGTTACGATTGGACCTAGGGTTAGGGTTATGTTGAGGGCTAGGGTTAGAGATCCGGTTAGGGTTACGATTGGACCTAGGGTTAGGGTTATGTTGAGGGCTAGGGTTAGAGATCCGGTTAGGGTTACGATTGGACCTAGGGTTAGGGTTATGTTGAGGGCTAGGGTTAGAGATGCCGTTAGGGTTACGATTGGACCTAGGGTTAGGGTTATGTTGAGGGCTAGGGTTAGAGATCCGGTTAGGGTTACGATTGGACCTAGGGTTAGGGTTATGTTGAGGGCTAGGGTTAGAGATCCGGTTAGGGTTACGATTGGACCTAGGGTTAGGGTTATGTTGAGGGCTAGGGTTAGAGATCCGGTTAGGGTTACGATTGGACCTAGGGTTAGGGTTATGTTGAGGGCTAGGGTTAGAGATCCGGTTAGGGTTACGATTGGACCTAGGGTTAGGGTTATGTTGAGGGCTAGGGTTAGAGATCCGGTTAGGGTTACGATTGGACCTAGGGTTAGGGTTATGTTGAGGGCTAGGGTTAGAGATGCGGTTAGGGTTACGATTGGACCTAGGGTTAGGGTTATGTTGAGGGCTAGGGTTAGAGATCCGGTTAGGGTTACGATTGGACCTAGGGTTAGGGTTATGTTGAGGGCTAGGGTTAGAGATCCGGTTAGGGTTACGATTGGACCTAGGGTTAGGGTTATGTTGAGGGCTAGGGTTAGAGATCCGGTTAGGGTTACGATTGGACCTAGGGTTAGGGTTATGTTGAGGGCTAGGGTTAGAGATCCGGTTAGGGTTACGATTGGACCTAGGGTTAGGGTTATGTTGAGGGCTAGGGTTAGAGATGCGGTTAGGGTTACGATTGGACCTAGGGTTAGGGTTATGTTGAGGGCTAGGGTTAGAGATCCGGTTAGGGTTACGATTGGACCTAGGGTTAGGGTTATGTTGAGGGCTAGGGTTAGAGATCCGGTTAGGGTTACGATTGGACCTAGGGTTAGGGTTATGTTGAGGGCTAGGGTTAGAGATCCGGTTAGGGTTACGATTGGACCTAGGGTTAGGGTTATGTTGTGGGCTAGGGTTAGAGAGAGGGTTAGGGTTACGATTGACCTAGGGTTAGGGTTATGTTGAGGGCTAGGGTTAGAGATCCGGTTAGGGTTACGATTGGACCTAGGGTTAGGGTTATGTTGAGGGCTAGGGTTAGAGATCCGGTTAGGGTTACGATTGGACCTAGGGTTAGGGTTATGTTGAGGGCTAGGGTTAGAGATCCGGTTAGGGTTACGATTGGACCTAGGGTTAGGGTTATGTTGAGGGCTAGGGTTAGAGATGCGGTTAGGGTTACGATTGGACCTGGGGTTAGGGTTATGTTGAGGGCTAGGGTTAGAGATCCGGTTAGGGTTACGATTGGACCTAGGGTTAGGGTTATGTTGAGGGCTAGGGTTAGAGATCCGGTTAGGGTTACGATTGGACCTAGGGTTACGGTTATGTTGTGGGCTAGGGTTAGAGAGACGGTTAGGGTTACGATTGACCTAGGGTTAGGGTTATGTTGAGGGCTAGGGTTAGAGACCCGGTTAGGGTTACGATTGTACCTAGGGTTAGGGTTATGTTGAGGGCTAGGGTTAGAGAATCGGTTAGGGTTACGATTGGACCTAGGGTTAGGGTTATGTTGAGGGCTAGGGTTAGAGATCCGGTTAGGGTTCCGATTGGACCTTGGGTTAGGGTTATGTTAAGGGCTAGGGTTAGAGATCCGGTTAGGGTTCCGATTGGACCTAGGGTTAGGGTTATGTTGAGGGCTAGGGTTAGAGATCCGGTTAGGGTTACGATTGGACCAAGGGTTAGGGTTATGTTGAGGGCTAGGGTTAGAGAAGCGGTTAGGGTTACGATTGGACCTAGGGTTACGGTTATGTTGAGGGCTAGGGTTAGAGATGCGGTTAGGGTTACGTTTGGACCTAGTGTTAGGGTTCTGTTGAGGGTTAGGGTTAGAGATCCGGTTAGGGTTACGATTGGATCTAGGGTTAGGGTTATGTTGAGGGCTAGGTTTAGAGATCCGGTTAGGGTTACGATTGGACCTAGGGTTAGGGTTATGTTGTGGGCTAGGGTTAGAGAGACGGTTAGGGTTACGATTGGACCTAGGGTTAGGGTTATGTTGAGGGGTAGGGTTAGAGATGCCGTTAGGATTACGATTGGACCTAGGGTTAGGGTTATGTTGAGTGCTAGGGTTAGAGATCCGGTTAGGGTTACGATTGGACCTAGGGTTAGGGTTATGTTGAGGGCTAGGGTTAGATATCCGGTTAGGGTTACGATTGGACCTAGGGTTAGGGTTATGTTGTGGGCTAGGGTTAGAGAGACGGTTAGGGTTACGATTGACCTAGGGTTAGGGTTATGTTGAGGGCTAGGGTTAGAGATCCGGTTAGGGTTACGATTGGACCTAGGGTTAGGGTTATGTTGAGGGCTAGGGTTAGAGATGCCATTAGGGTTACGATTGGACCTACGGTTAGGGTTATGTTGAGGGCTAGGGTTAGAGAATCGGTTAGGGTTACGATTGGACCTAGGGTTAGGGTTATGTTGAGGGCTAGGGTTAGAGATGCCGTTAGGGTTAATATTGGACCTAGGGTTAGGGTTATGTTGAGGGCTAGGGTTAGAGATGCCGTTAGGGTTACGATTGGACCTAGGGTTAGGGTTATGTTGAGGGCTAGGGTTAGAGATCCGGTTAGGGTTACGATTGGACCTAGGGTTAGGGTTATGTTGAGGGCTAGGGTTAGATATCCGGTTAGGGTTACGATTGGACCTAGGGTTAGGGTTATGTTGTGGGCTAGGGTTAGAGAGACGGTTAGGGTTACGATTGACCTAGGGTTAGGGTTATGTTGAGGGCTAGGGTTAGAGATCCGGTTAGGGTTACGATTGGACCTAGGGTTAGGGTTATGTTGAGGGCTAGGGTTAGAGATGCCGTTAGGGTTACGATTGGACCTACGGTTAGGGTTATGTTGAGGGCTAGGGTTAGAGAATCGGTTAGGGTTACGATTGGACCTAGGGTTAGGGTTATGTTGAGGGCTAGGGTTAGAGATGCCGTTAGGGTTACGATTGGACCTAGGGTTAGGGTTATGTTGAGGGCTAGGGTTAGAGATGCCGTTAGGGTTACGATTGGACCTAGGGTTAGGGTTATGTTGAGGGCTAGGGTTAGAGATCCGGTTAGGGTTACGATTGGACCTAGGGTTAGGGTTATGTTGAGGGCTAGGGTTAGAGATCCGGTTAGGGTTACGATTGGACCTAGGGTTAGGGTTATGTTGAGGGCTAGGGTTAGAGATCCGGTTAGGGTTACGATTGGACCTAGGGTTAGGGTTATGTTGAGGGCTAGGGTTAGAGATCCGGTTAGGGTTACGATTGGACCTAGGGTTAGGGTTATGTTGAGGGCTAGGGTTAGAGATGCCGTTAGGGTTACGATTGGACCTAGGGTTAGGGTTATGTTGAGGGCTAGGGTTAGAGATCCGGTTAGGGTTACGATTGGACCTAGGGTTAGGGTTATGTTGAGGGCTAGGGTTAGAGATCCGGTTAGGGTTACGATTGGACCTAGGGTTAGGGTTATGTTGAGGGCTAGGGTTAGAGATCCGGTTAGGGTTACGATTGGACCTAGGGTTAGGGTTATGTTGTGGGCTAGGGTTAGAGAGACGGTTAGGGTTACGATTGACCTAGGGTTAGGGTTATGTTGAGGGCTAGGGTTAGAGATCCGGTTAGGGTTACGATTGGACCTAGGGTTAGGGTTATGTTGAGGGCTAGGGTTAGAGATCCAGTTAGGGTTACGATTGGACCTAGGGTTAGGGTTATGTTGAGGGCTAGGGTTAGAGATCCGGTTAGGGTTACGATTGGACCTAGGGTTAGGGTTATGTTGAGGGCTAGGGTTAGAGATCCGGTTAGGGTTACGATTGGACCTAGGGTTAGGGTTATGTTGAGGGCTAGGGTTAGAGATCCGGTTAGGGTTACGATTGGACCTTAGGGTTAGGGTTATGTTGAGGGCTAGGGTTAGAGATGCGGTTAGGGTTACGATTGGACCTAGGGTTAGGGTTATGTTGAGGGCTAGGGTTAGAGATCCGGTTAGGGTTACGATTGGACCTAGGGTTAGGGTTATGTTGAGGGCTAGGGTTAGAGATCCGGTTAGGGTTACGATTGGACCTAGGGTTAGGGTTATGTTGAGGGCTAGGGTTAGAGATGCGGTTAGGGTTATGATTGGACCTAGGGTTAGGGTTATGTTGAGGGCTAGGGTTAGAGATCCGGTTAGGGTTACGATTGGACCTAGGGTTAGGGTTATGTTGAGGGCTAGGGTTAGAGATCCGGTTAGGGTTACGATTGGACCTAGGGTTAGGGTTATGTTGAGGGCTAGGGTTAGAGATCCGGTTAGGGTTACGATTGGACCTAGGGTTAGGGTTATGTTGAGGGCTAGGGTTAGAGATCCGGTTAGGGTTACGATTGGACCTAGGGTTAGGGTTATGTTGAGGGCTAGGGTTAGAGATCCGGTTAGGGTTACGATTGGACCTAGGGTTAGGGTTATGTTGAGGGCTAGGGTTAGAGATCCGGTTAGGGTTACGATTGGACCTAGGGTTAGGGTTATGTTGAGGGCTAGGGTTAGAGATCCGGTTAGGGTTACGATTGGACCTAGGGTTAGGGTTATGTTGAGGGCTAGGGTTAGAGATCCGGTTAGGGTTACGATTGGACCTAGGGTTAGGGTTATGTTGAGGGCTAGGGTTAGAGATCCGGTTAGGGTTACGATTGGACCTAGGGTTAGGGTTATGTTGAGGGCTAGGGTTAGAGATGCGGTTAGGGTTACGATTGGACCTAGGGTTAGGGTTATGTTGAGGGCTAGGGTTAGAGATCCGGGTAGGGTTACGATTGGACCTAGGGTTAGGGTTATGTTGAGGGCTAGGGTTAGAGATCCGGTTAGGGTTACGATTGGACCTAGGGTTAGGGTTATGTTGAGGGCTAGGGTTAGAGATCCGGTTAGGGTTACGATTGGACCTAGGGTTAGGGTTATGTTGTGGGCTAGGGTTAGAGAGACGGTTAGGGTTACGATTGACCTAGGGTTAGGGTTATGTTGAGGGCTAGGGTTAGAGATCCGGTTAGGGTTAAGATTGGACCTAGGGTTAGGGTTATGTTGAGGGCTAGGGTTAGAGATCCGGTTAGGGTTACGATTGGACCTAGGGTTAGGGTTATGTTGAGGGCTAGGGTTAGAGATCCGGTTAGGGTTACGATTGGACCTAGGGTTAGGGTTATGTTGAGGGCTAGGGTTAGAGATCCGGTTAGGGTTACGATTGGACCTAGGGTTAGGGTTATGTTGAGGGCTAGGGTTAGAGATCCGGTTAGGGTTACGATTGGACCTAGGGTTAGGGTTATGTTGAGGGCTAGGGTTAGAGATCCGGTTAGGGTTACGATTGGACCTAGGGTTAGGGTTATGTTGATGGCTAGGGTTAGAGATGCCGTTAGGGTTACGATTGGACCTAGGGTTAGGGTTATGTTGAGGGCTAGGGTTAGAGATCCGGTTAGGGTTACGATTGGACCTAGGGTTAGGGTTATGTTGAGGGCTAGGGTTAGAGATCCGGTTAGGGTTACGATTGGACCTAGGGTTAGGGTTATGTTGAGGGCTAGGGTTAGAGATCCGGTTAGGGTTACGATTGGACCTAGGGTTAGGGTTATGTTGAGGGCTAGGGTTAGAGATCCGGTTAGGGTTACGATTGGACCTAGGGTTAGGGTTATGTTGAGGGCTAGGGTTAGAGATCCGGTTAGGGTTACGATTGGACCTAGGGTTAGGGTTATGTTGAGGGCTAGGGTTAGAGATGCGGTTAGGGTTACGATTGGACCTAGGGTTAGGGTTATGTTGAGGGCTAGGGTTAGAGATCCGGTTAGGGTTACGATTGGACCTAGGGTTAGGGTTATGTTGAGGGCTAGGGTTAGAGATCCGGTTAGGGTTACAATTGGACCTAGGGTTAGGGTTATGTTGAGGGCTAGGGTTAGAGATCCGGTTAGGGTTACGATTGGACCTAGGGTTAGGGTTATGTTGAGGGCTAGGGTTAGAGATCCGGTTAGGGTTACGATTGGACCTAGGGTTAGGGTTATGTTGAGGGCTAGGGTTAGAGATGCGGTTAGGGTTACGATTGGACCTAGGGTTAGGGTTATGTTGAGGGCTAGGGTTAGAGATCCGGTTAGGGTTACGATTGGACCTAGGGTTAGGGTTATGTTGAGGGCTAGGGTTAGAGATCCGGTTAGGGTTACGATTGGACCTAGGGTTAGGGTTATGTTGAGGGCTAGGGTTAGAGATCCGGTTAGGGTTACGATTGGACCTAGGGTTAGGGTTATGTTGTGGGCTAGGGTTAGAGAGAGGGTTAGGGTTACGATTGACCTAGGGTTAGGGTTATGTTGAGGGCTAGGGTTAGAGATCCGGTTAGGGTTACGATTGGACCTAGGGTTAGGGTTATGTTGAGGGCTAGGGTTAGAGATCCGGTTAGGGTTACGATTGGACCTAGGGTTAGGGTTATGTTGAGGGCTAGGGTTAGAGATCCGGTTAGGGTTACGATTGGACCTAGGGTTAGGGTTATGTTGAGGGCTAGGGTTAGAGATGCGGTTAGGGTTACGATTGGACCTGGGGTTAGGGTTATGTTGAGGGCTAGGGTTAGAGATCCGGTTAGGGTTACGATTGGACCTAGGGTTAGGGTTATGTTGAGGGCTAGGGTTAGAGATCCGGTTAGGGTTACGATTGGACCTAGGGTTACGGTTATGTTGTGGGCTAGGGTTAGAGAGACGGTTAGGGTTACGATTGACCTAGGGTTAGGGTTATGTTGAGGGCTAGGGTTAGAGACCCGGTTAGGGTTACGATTGTACCTAGGGTTAGAGTTATGTTGAGGGCTAGGGTTAGAGAATCGGTTAGGGTTACGATTGGACCTAGGGTTAGGGTTATGTTGAGGGCTAGGGTTAGAGATCCGGTTAGGGTTCCGATTGGACCTTGGGTTAGGGTTATGTTAAGGGCTAGGGTTAGAGATCCGGTTAGGGTTCCGATTGGACCTAGGGTTAGGGTTATGTTGAGGGCTAGGGTTAGAGATCCGGTTAGGGTTACGATTGGACCAAGGGTTAGGGTTATGTTGAGGGCTAGGGTTAGAGAAGCGGTTAGGGTTACGATTGGACCTAGGGTTACGGTTATGTTGAGGGCTAGGGTTAGAGATGCGGTTAGGGTTACGTTTGGACCTAGTGTTAGGGTTCTGTTGAGGGTTAGGGTTAGAGATCCGGTTAGGGTTACGATTGGATCTAGGGTTAGGGTTATGTTGAGGGCTAGAGTTAGAGATCCGGTTAGGGTTACGATTGGACCTAGGGTTAGGGTTATGTTGTGGGCTAGGGTTAGAGAGACGGTTAGGGTTACGATTGGACCTAGGGTTAGGGTTATGTTGAGGGGTAGGGTTAGAGATGCCGTTAGGATTACGATTGGACCTAGGGTTAGGGTTATGTTGAGTGCTAGGGTTAGAGATCCGGTTAGGGTTACGATTGGACCTAGGGTTAGGGTTATGTTGAGGGCTAGGGTTAGATATCCGGTTAGGGTTACGATTGGACCTAGGGTTAGGGTTATGTTGTGGGCTAGGGTTAGAGAGACGGTTAGGGTTACGATTGACCTAGGGTTAGGGTTATGTTGAGGGCTAGGGTTAGAGATCCGGTTAGGGTTACGATTGGACCTAGGGTTAGGGTTATGTTGAGGGCTAGGGTTAGAGATGCCATTAGGGTTACGATTGGACCTACGGTTAGGGTTATGTTGAGGGCTAGGGTTAGAGAATCGGTTAGGGTTACGATTGGACCTAGGGTTAGGGTTATGTTGAGGGCTAGGGTTAGAGATGCCGTTAGGGTTAATATTGGACCTAGGGTTAGGGTTATGTTGAGGGCTAGGGTTAGAGATGCAGTTAGGGTTACGATTGGACCTAGGGTTAGGGTTATGTTGAGGGCTAGGGTTAGAGAATCGGTTAGGGTTACGATTGGACCTAGGGTTAGGGTTATGTTGAGGGCTAGGGTTAGAGATGCCGTTAGGGTTAATATTGGACCTAGGGTTAGGGTTATGTTGAGGGCTAGGGTTAGAGATGCAGTTAGGGTTACGATTGGACCTAGGGTTAGGGTTATGTTGAGGGCTAGGGTTAGAGAATCGGTTAGGGTTACGATTGGACCTAGGGTTAGGGTTATGTTGAGGGCTAGGGTTAGAGATCCGGTTAGGGTTACGATTGGACCTAGGGTTAGGGTTATGTTGAGGGCTAGGGTTAGAGATCCGGTTAGGGTTACGATTGGACCTAGGGTTAGGGTTATGTTGAGGGCTAGGGTTAGAGATCCGGTTAGGGTTACGATTGGACCTAGGGTTAGGGTTATGTTGAGGGCTAGGGTTAGAGATCCGGTTAGGGTTACGATTGGACCTAGGGTTAGGGTTATGTTGATGGCTAGGGTTAGAGATGCCGTTAGGGTTACAATTGGACCTAGGGTTAGGGTTATGTTGAGGGCTAGGGTTAGAGATGCCGTTAGGATTACGATTGGACCTAGGGTTAGGGTTATGTTGAGTGCTAGGGTTAGAGATCCGGTTAGGGTTACGATTGGACCTAGGGTTAGGGTTATGTTGAGGGCTAGGGTTAGATATCCGGTTAGGGTTACGATTGGACCTAGGGTTAGGGTTATGTTGTGGGCTAGGGTTAGAGAGACGGTTAGGGTTACGATTGACCTAGGGTTAGGGTTATGTTGAGGGCTAGGGTTAGAGATCCGGTTAGGGTTACGATTGGACCTAGGGTTAGGGTTATGTTGAGGGCTAGGGTTAGAGATGCCATTAGGGTTACGATTGGACCTACGGTTAGGGTTATGTTGAGGGCTAGGGTTAGAGAATCGGTTAGGGTTACGATTGGACCTAGGGTTAGGGTTATGTTGAGGGCTAGGGTTAGAGATGCCGTTAGGGTTACGATTGGACCTAGGGTTAGGGTTATGTTGAGGGCTAGGGTTAGAGATCCGGTTAGGGTTACGATTGGACCTAGGGTTAGGGTTATGTTGATGGCTAGGGTTAGAGATGCCGTTAGGGTTACAATTGGACCTAGGGTTAGGGTTATGTTGAGGGCTAGGGTTAGAGATGCCGTTAGGATTACGATTGGACCTAGGGTTAGGGTTATGTTGAGTGCTAGGGTTAGAGATCCGGTTAGGGTTACGATTGGACCTAGGGTTAGGGTTATGTTGAGGGCTAGGGTTAGATATCCGGTTAGGGTTACGATTGGACCTAGGGTTAGGGTTATGTTGTGGGCTAGGGTTAGAGAGACGGTTAGGGTTACGATTGACCTAGGGTTAGGGTTATGTTGAGGGCTAGGGTTAGAGATCCGGTTAGGGTTACGATTGGACCTAGGGTTAGGGTTATGTTGAGGGCTAGGGTTAGAGATGCCATTAGGGTTACGATTGGACCTACGGTTAGGGTTATGTTGAGGGCTAGGGTTAGAGAATCGGTTAGGGTTACGATTGGACCTAGGGTTAGGGTTATGTTGAGGGCTAGGGTTAGAGATGCCGTTAGGGTTAATATTGGACCTAGGGTTAGGGTTATGTTGAGGGCTAGGGTTAGAGATGCCGTTAGGGTTACGATTGGACCTAGGGTTAGGGTTATGTTGAGGGCTAGGGTTAGAGAATCGGTTAGGGTTACGATTGGACCTAGGGTTAGGGTTATGTTGAGGGCTAGGGTTAGAGATCCGGTTAGGGTTACGATTGGACCTAGGGTTAGGGTTATGTTGAGGGCTAGGGTTAGAGATCCGGTTAGGGTTACGATTGGACCTAGGGTTAGGGTTATGTTGAGGGCTAGGGTTAGAGATCCGGTTAGGGTTACGATTGGACCTAGGGTTAGGGTTATGTTGAGGGCTAGGGTTAGAGATCCGGTTAGGGTTACGATTGGACCTAGGGTTAGGGTTATGTTGAGGGCTAGGGTTAGAGATCCGGTTAGGGTTACGATTGGACCTAGGGTTAGGGTTATGTTGAGGGCTAGGGTTAGAGATCCGGTTAGGGTTACGATTGGACCTAGGGTTAGGGTTATGTTGAGGGCTAGGGTTAGAGATGCGGTTAGGGTTACGATTGGACCTAGGGTTAGGGTTATGTTGAGGGCTAGGGTTAGAGATCCGGTTAGGGTTACGATTGGACCTAGGGTTAGGGTTATGTTGAGGGCTAGGGTTAGAGATCCGGTTAGGGTTACGATTGGACCTAGGGTTAGGGTTATGTTGATGGCTAGGGTTAGAGATGCCGTTAGGGTTACAATTGGACCTAGGGTTAGGGTTATGTTGAGGGCTAGGGTTAGAGATCCGGTTAGGGTTACGATTGGACCTAGGGTTAGGGTTATGTTGAGGGCTAGGGTTAGAGATCCGGTTAGGGTTACGATTGGACCTAGGGTTAGGGTTATGTTGAGGGCTAGGGTTAGAGATCCGGTTAGGGTTACGATTGGACCTAGGGTTAGGGTTATGTTGAGGGCTAGGGTTAGAGATCCGGTTAGGGTTACGATTGGACCTAGGGTTAGGGTTATGTTGAGGGCTAGGGTTAGAGATCCGGTTAGGGTTACGATTGGACCTAGGGTTAGGGTTATGTTGAGGGCTAGGGTTAGAGATCCGGTTAGGGTTACGATTGGACCTAGGGTTAGGGTTATGTTGAGGGCTAGGGTTAGAGATCCGGTTAGGGTTACGATTGGACCTAGGGTTAGGGTTATGTTGAGGGCTAGGGTTAGAGATCCGGTTAGGGTTACGATTGGACCTAGGGTTAGGGTTATGTTGAGGGCTAGGGTTAGAGATCCGGTTAGGGTTACGATTGGACCTAGGGTTAGGGTTATGTTGAGGGCTAGGGTTAGAGATGCGGTTAGGGTTACGATTGGACCTAGGGTTAGGGTTATGTTGAGGGCTAGGGTTAGAGATCCGGTTAGGGTTACGATTGGACCTAGGATTAGGGTTATGTTGAGGGCTAGGGTTAGAGATCCGGTTAGGGTTACAATTGGACCTAGGGTTAGGGTTATGTTGAGGGCTAGGGTTAGAGATCCGGTTAGGGTTACGATTGGACCTAGGGTTAGGGTTATGTTGAGGGCTAGGGTTAGAGATCCGGTTAGGGTTACGATTGGACCTAGGGTTAGGGTTATGTTGAGGGCTAGGGTTAGAGATGCGGTTAGGGTTACGATTGGACCTAGGGTTAGGGTTATGTTGAGGGCTAGGGTTAGAGATCCGGTTAGGGTTACGATTGGACCTAGGGTTAGGGTTATGTTGAGGGCTAGGGTTAGAGATCCGGTTAGGGTTACGATTGGACCTAGGGTTAGGGTTATGTTGAGGGCTAGGGTTAGAGATCCGGTTAGGGTTACGATTGGACCTAGGGTTAGGGTTATGTTGTGGGCTAGGGTTAGAGAGAGGGTTAGGGTTACGATTGACCTAGGGTTAGGGTTATGTTGAGGGCTAGGGTTAGAGATCCGGTTAGGGTTACGATTGGACCTAGGGTTAGGGTTATGTTGAGGGCTAGGGTTAGAGATCCGGTTAGGGTTACGATTGGACCTAGGGTTAGGGTTATGTTGAGGGCTAGGGTTAGAGATCCGGTTAGGGTTACGATTGGACCTAGGGTTAGGGTTATGTTGAGGGCTAGGGTTAGAGATGCGGTTAGGGTTACGATTGGACCTAGGGTTAGGGTTATGTTGAGGGCTAGGGTTAGAGATCCGGTTAGGGTTACGATTGGACCTAGGGTTAGGGTTATGTTGAGGGCTAGGGTTAGAGATCCGGTTAGGGTTACGATTGGACCTAGGGTTACGGTTATGTTGTGGGCTAGGGTTAGAGAGACGGTTAGGGTTACGATTGACCTAGGGTTAGGGTTATGTTGAGGGCTAGGGTTAGAGACCCGGTTAGGGTTACGATTGGACCTAGGGTTAGGGTTATGTTGAGGGCTAGGGTTAGAGAATCGGTTAGGGTTACGATTGGACCTAGAGTTAGGGTTATGTTGAGGGCTAGGGTTAGAGATCCGGTTAGGGTTCCGATTGGACCTTGGGTTAGGGTTATGTTAAGGGCTAGGGTTAGAGATCCGGTTAGGGTTCCGATTGGACCTAGGGTTAGGGTTATGTTGAGGGCTAGGGTTAGAGATCCGGTTAGGGTTACGATTGGACCAAGGGTTAGGGTTATGTTGAGGGCTAGGGTTAGAGAAGCGGTTAGGGTTACGATTGGACCTAGGGTTACGGTTATGTTGAGGGCTAGGGTTAGAGATGCGGTTAGGGTTACGTTTGGACCTAGTGTTAGGGTTCTGTTGAGGGTTAGGGTTAGAGATCCGGTTAGGGTTACGATTGGATCTAGGGTTAGGGTTATGTTGAGGGCTAGAGTTAGAGATCCGGTTAGGGTTACGATTGGACCTAGGGTTAGGGTTATGTTGTGGGCTAGGGTTAGAGAGACGGTTAGGGTTACGATTGGACCTAGGGTTAGGGTTATGTTGAGGGGTAGGGTTAGAGATGCCGTTAGGATTACGATTGGACCTAGGGTTAGGGTTATGTTGAGTGCTAGGGTTAGAGATCCGGTTAGGGTTACGATTGGACCTAGGGTTAGGGTTATGTTGAGGGCTAGGGTTAGATATCCGGTTAGGGTTACGATTGGACCTAGGGTTAGGGTTATGTTGTGGGCTAGGGTTAGAGAGACGGTTAGGGTTACGATTGACCTAGGGTTAGGGTTATGTTGAGGGCTAGGGTTAGAGATCCGGTTAGGGTTACGATTGGACCTAGGGTTAGGGTTATGTTGAGGGCTAGGGTTAGAGATGCCATTAGGGTTACGATTGGACCTACGGTTAGGGTTATGTTGAGGGCTAGGGTTAGAGAATCGGTTAGGGTTACGATTGGACCTAGGGTTAGGGTTATGTTGAGGGCTAGGGTTAGAGATGCCGTTAGGGTTAATATTGGACCTAGGGTTAGGGTTATGTTGAGGGCTAGGGTTAGAGATGCCGTTAGGGTTACGATTGGACCTAGGGTTAGGGTTATGTTGAGGGCTAGGGTTAGAGAATCGGTTAGGGTTACGATTGGACCTAGGGTTAGGGTTATGTTGAGGGCTAGGGTTAGAGATCCGGTTAGGGTTACGATTGGACCTAGGGTTAGGGTTATGTTGAGGGCTAGGGTTAGAGATCCGGTTAGGGTTACGATTGGACCTAGGGTTAGGGTTATGTTGAGGGCTAGGGTTAGAGATCCGGTTAGGGTTACGATTGGACCTAGGGTTAGGGTTATGTTGAGGGCTAGGGTTAGAGATCCGGTTAGGGTTACGATTGGACCTAGGGTTAGGGTTATGTTGAGGGCTAGGGTTAGAGATCCGGTTAGGGTTACGATTGGACCTAGGGTTAGGGTTATGTTGAGGGCTAGGGTTAGAGATGCAGTTAGGGTTACGATTGGACCTAGGGTTAGGGTTATGTTGAGGGCTAGGGTTAGAGATCCGGTTAGGGTTACGATTGGACCTAGGGTTAGGGTTATGTTGAGGGCTAGGGTTAGAGATCCGGTTAGGGTTACGATTGGACCTAGGGTTAGGGTTATGTTGATGGCTAGGGTTAGAGATGCCGTTAGGGTTACAATTGGACCTAGGGTTAGGGTTATGTTGAGGGCTAGGGTTAGAGATCCGGTTAGGGTTACGATTGGACCTAGGGTTAGGGTTATGTTGAGGGCTAGGGTTAGAGATCCGGTTAGGGTTACGATTGGACCTAGGGTTACGGTTATGTTGAGGGCTAGGGTTAGAGATGCGGTTAGGGTTACGATTGGACCTAGTGTTAGGGTTCTGTTGAGGGCTAGGGTTAGAGATCCGGTTAGGGTTACGATTGGACCTAGTGTTAGGGTTCTGTTGAGGGCTAGGGTTAGAGATCCGGTTAGGGTTACGATTGGACCTAGGGTTAGGGTTATGTTGTGGGCTAGGGTTAGAGAGACGGTTAGGGTTACGATTGGACCTAGGGTTAGGGTTCTGTTGTGGGCTAGGGTTAGAGAGACGGTTAGGGTTACGATTGGACCTATGGTTAGGGTTATGTTGAGGGGTAGAGTTAGAGATCCGGTTAGGGTTACGATTGGACCTAGGGTTAGGGTTATGTTGAGAGCTAGGGTTAGAGAGACGGTTAGGGTTACGATTGGACCTAGGGTTAGGGTTATGTTGACGGCTAGGGTTAGAGATGCCGTTAGGTTTACGATTGGACCTAGGGTTAGGGTTATGTTGAGGGCTAGGGTTAGAGATCCGGTTAGGGTTACGATTGGACCTAGGGTTAGGGTTATGTTGAGGGCTAGGGTTAGAGATCCGGTTAGGGTTACGATTAGACCTAGGGTTAGGGTTATGTTGAGGGCTAGGGTTAGAGATGCCGTTAGGGTTACGATTGGACCTAGGGTTAGGGTTATGTTGAGGGTTAGGGTTAGAGATCCGGTTAGGGTTAGGATTGGACCTAGGGTTAGGGTTATGTTGAGGGCTAGGGTTAGAGAATCGGTTAGGGTTGCGATTGGACCTAGGGTTAGGGTTATGTTGAGGGCTAGGGTTAGAGATCCGGTTAGGGTTACGATTGGACCTAGGGTTAGGGTTATGTTGAGGGCTAGGGTTAGAGGTGCGGTTAGGCTTACGATTGGACCTAGGGTTAGGGTTATGTTGAGGGCTAGGGTTAGAGAATCGGTTAGGGTTACGATTGGACCTAGGGTTAGGGTTATGTTGAGGGTAGGGTTAGAGATCCGGTTAGGGTTACGATTGGACCTAGGGTTAGGGTTATGTTGAGGGCTAGTGTTAGAGATCCGGTTAGGGTTACGATTGAACCTTGGGTTAGGGTTATGTTGAGGGCTAGGGTTAGAGATCCGGTTAGGGTTACGATTGGACCTAGGGTTACGGTTATGTTGAGGGCTAGGGTTAGAGATCCGGTTAGGGTTACGATTGGACCTAGGGTTAGGGTTATGTTGAGGGCTAGGGTTAGAGATCCGGTTAGGGTTACGATTGGACCTAGGGTTAGGGTTATGTTGAGGGCTAGGGTTAGAGATCCGGTTAGGGTTACGATTGGACCTAGGGTTAGGGTTATGTTGAGGGCTACGGTTAGAGATCCGGTTAGGGTTACGATTGGACCTAGGGTTAGGGTTATGTTGAGGGCTAGGGTTAGAGATCCGGTTAGGGTTACGATTGGACCTAGGGTTAGGGTTATGTTGAGGGCTAGGGTTAGAGATCCGGTTAGGGTTACGATTGGACCTAGGGTTAGGGTTATGTTGAGGGCTAGGGTTAGAGATCCGGTGAGGGTTACGATTGGACCTAGGGTTAGGGTTATGTTGAGGGCTAGGGTTAGAGATGCGGTTAGGGTTACGATTGGACCTAGGGTTAGGGTTATGTTGAGGGCTAGGGTTAGAGATCCGGGTAGGGTTACGATTGGACCTAGGGTTAGGGTTATGTTGAGGGCTAGGGTTAGAGATCCGGTTAGGGTTACGATTGGACCTAGGGTTAGGGTTATGTTGAGGGCTAGGGTTAGAGATCCGGTTAGGGTTACGATTGGACCTAGGGTTAGGGTTATGTTGTGGGCTAGGGTTAGAGAGACGGTTAGGGTTACGATTGACCTAGGGTTAGGGTTATGTTGAGGGCTAGGGGTAGAGATCCGGTTAGGGTTACGATTGGACCTAGGGTTAGGGTTATGTTGAGGGCTAGGGTTAGAGATCCGGTTAGGGTTACGATTGGACCTAGGGTTAGGGTTATGTTGAGGGCTAGGGTTAGAGATCCGGTTAGGGTTACGATTGGACCTAGGGTTAGGGTTATGTTGAGGGCTAGGGTTAGAGATCCGGTTAGGGTTACGATTGGACCTAGGGTTAGGGTTATGTTGAGGGCTAGGGTTAGAGATCCGGTTAGGGTTACGATTGGACCTAGGGTTAGGGTTATGTTGAGGGCTAGGGTTAGAGATCCGTTTAGGGTTACGATTGGACCTAGGGTTAGGGTTATGTTGAGGGCTAGGGTTAGAGATCCGGTTAGGGTTACGATTGGACCTAGGGTTAGGGTTATGTTGATGGCTAGGGTTAGAGATGCCGTTAGGGTTACGATTGGACCTAGGGTTAGGGTTATGTTGAGGGCTAGGGTTAGAGATCCGGTTAGGGTCACGATTGGACCTAGGGTTAGGGTTATGTTGAGGGCTAGGGTTAGAGATCCGGTTAGGGTTACGATTGGACCTAGGGTTAGGGTTATGTTGAGGGCTAGGGTTAGAGATCCGGTTAGGGTTACGATTGGACCTAGGGTTAGGGTTATGTTGAGGGCTAGGGTTAGAGATCCGGTTAGGGTTACGATTGGACCTAGGGTTAGGGTTATGTTGAGGGCTAGGGTTAGAGATCCGGTTAGGGTTACGATTGGACCTAGGGTTAGGGTTATGTTGAGGGCTAGGGTTAGAGATGCGGTTAGGGTTACGATTGGACCTAGGGTTAGGGTTATGTTGAGGGCTAGGGTTAGAGATCCGGTTAGGGTTACGATTGGACCTAGGGTTAGGGTTATGTTGAGGGCTAGGGTTAGAGATCCGGTTAGGGTTACAATTGGACCTAGGGTTAGGGTTATGTTGAGGGCTAGGGTTAGAGATCCGGTTAGGGTTACGATTGGACCTAGGGTTAGGGTTATGTTGAGGGCTAGGGTTAGAGATCCGGTTAGGGTTACGATTGGACCTAGGGTTAGGGTTATGTTGAGGGCTAGGGTTAGAGATCCGGTTAGGGTTACGATTGGACCTAGGGTTAGGGTTATGTTGAGGGCTAGGGTTAGAGATCCGGTTAGGGTTACGATTGGACCTAGGGTTAGGGTTATGTTGAGGGCTAGGGTTAGAGATGCGGTTAGGGTTACGATTGGGTCTAGGGTTAGGGTTATGTTGAGGGCTAGGGTTAGAGATCCGGTTAGGGTTACGATTGGACCTAGGGTTAGGGTTATGTTGAGGGCTAGGGTTAGAGAGACGGTTAGGGTTACGATTGACCTAGGGTTAGGGTTATGTTGAGGGCTAGGGGTAGAGATCCGGTTAGGGTTACGATTGGACCTAGGGTTAGGGTTATGTTGAGGGCTAGGGTTAGAGATCCGGTTAGGGTTACGATTGGACCTAGGGTTAGGGTTATGTTGAGGGCTAGGGTTAGAGATCCGGTTAGGGTTACGATTGGACCTAGGGTTAGGGTTATGTTGAGGGCTAGGGTTAGAGATCCGGTTAGGGTTACGATTGGACCTAGGGTTAGGGTTATGTTGAGGGCTAGGGTTAGAGATCCGGTTAGGGTTATGATTGGACCTAGGGTTAGGGTTATGTTGAGGGCTAGGGTTAGAGATCCGTTTAGGGTTACGATTGGACCTAGGGTTAGGGTTATGTTGAGGGCTAGGGTTAGAGATCCGGTTAGGGTTACGATTGGACCTAGGGTTAGGGTTATGTTGATGGCTAGGGTTAGAGATGCCGTTAGGGTTACGATTGGACCTAGGGTTAGGGTTATGTTGAGGGCTAGGGTTAGAGATCCGGTTAGGGTCACGATTGGACCTAGGGTTAGGGTTATGTTGAGGGCTAGGGTTAGAGATCCGGTTAGGGTTACGATTGGACCTAGGGTTAGGGTTATGTTGAGGGCTAGGGTTAGAGATCCGGTTAGGGTTACGATTGGACCTAGGGTTAGGGTTATGTTGAGGGCTAGGGTTAGAGATCCGGTTAGGGTTACGATTGGACCTAGGGTTAGGGTTATGTTGAGGGCTAGGGTTAGAGATCCGGTTAGGGTTACGATTGGACCTAGGGTTAGGGTTATGTTGAGGGCTAGGGTTAGAGATCCGGTTAGGGTTACGATTGGACCTAGGGTTAGGGTTATGTTGAGGGCTAGGGTTAGAGATGCGGTTAGGGTTACGATTGGACCTAGGGTTAGGGTTATGTTGAGGGCTAGGGTTAGAGATCCGGTTAGGGTTACGATTGGACCTAGGGTTAGGGTTATGTTGAGGGCTAGGGTTAGAGATCCGGTTAGGGTTACAATTGGACCTAGGGTTAGGGTTATGTTGAGGGCTAGGGTTAGAGATCCGGTTAGGGTTACGATTGGACCTAGGGTTAGGGTTATGTTGAGGGCTAGGGTTAGAGACGCGGTTAGGGTTACGATTGGGTCTAGGGTTAGGGTTATGTTGAGGGCTAGGGTTAGAGATCCGGTTAGGGTTACGATTGGACCTAGGGTTAGGGTTATGTTGAGGGCTAGGGTTAGAGATCCGGTTAGGGTTACGATTGGACCTAGGGTTAGGGTTATGTTGAGGGCTAGGGTTAGAGATGCGGTTAGGGTTACGATTGGACCTAGGGTTAGGGTTATGTTGAGGGCTAGGGTTAGAGATGCGGTTAGGGTTACGATTGGACCTAGGGTTAGGGTTATGTTGAGGGCTAGGGTTAGAGATCCGGTTAGGGTTACGATTGGACCTAGGGTTAGGGTTATGTTGAGGGCTAGGGTTAGAGATCCGGTTAGGGTTACAATTGGACCTAGGGTTAGGGTTATGTTGAGGGCTAGGGTTAGAGATCCGGTTAGGGTTACGATTGGGTCTAGGGTTAGGGTTATGTTGAGGGCTAGGGTTAGAGATCCGGTTAGGGTTACGATTGGACCTAGGGTTAGGGTTATGTTGAGGGCTAGGGTTAGAGATCCGGTTAGGGTTACGATTGGACCTAGGGTTAGGGTTATGTTGAGGGCTAGGGTTAGAGATGCGGTTAGGGTTACGATTGGACCTAGGGTTAGGGTTATGTTGAGGGCTAGGGTTAGAGATCCGGTTAGGGTTACGATTGGACCTAGGGTTAGGGTTATGTTGAGGGCTAGGGTTAGAGATCCGTTTAGGGTTACGATTGGACCTAGGGTTAGGGTTATGTTGAGGGCTAGGGTTAGAGATCCGGTTAGGGTTACGATTGGACCTAGGGTTAGGGTTATGTTGATGGCTAGGGTTAGAGATGCCGTTAGGGTTACGATTGGACCTAGGGTTAGGGTTATGTTGAGGGCTAGGGTTAGAGATCCGGTTAGGGTCACGATTGGACCTAGGGTTAGGGTTATGTTGAGGGCTAGGGTTAGAGATCCGGTTAGGGTTACGATTGGACCTAGGGTTAGGGTTATGTTGAGGGCTAGGGTTAGAGATCCGGTTAGGGTTACGATTGGACCTAGGGTTAGGGTTATGTTGAGGGCTAGGGTTAGAGATCCGGTTAGGGTTACGATTGGACCTAGGGTTAGGGTTATGTTGAGGGCTAGGGTTAGAGATCCGGTTAGGGTTACGATTGGACCTAGGGTTAGGGTTATGTTGAGGGCTAGGGTTAGAGATCCGGTTAGGGTTACGATTGGACCTAGGGTTAGGGTTATGTTGAGGGCTAGGGTTAGAGATGCGGTTAGGGTTACGATTGGACCTAGGGTTAGGGTTATGTTGAGGGCTAGGGTTAGAGATCCGGTTAGGGTTACGATTGGACCTAGGGTTAGGGTTATGTTGAGGGCTAGGGTTAGAGATCCGGTTAGGGTTACAATTGGACCTAGGGTTAGGGTTATGTTGAGGGCTAGGGTTAGAGATCCGGTTAGGGTTACGATTGGACCTAGGGTTAGGGTTATGTTGAGGGCTAGGGTTAGAGATGCGGTTAGGGTTACGATTGGGTCTAGGGTTAGGGTTATGTTGAGGGCTAGGGTTAGAGATCCGGTTAGGGTTACGATTGGACCTAGGGTTAGGGTTATGTTGAGGGCTAGGGTTAGAGATCCGGTTAGGGTTACGATTGGACCTAGGGTTAGGGTTATGTTGAGGGCTAGGGTTAGAGATGCGGTTAGGGTTACGATTGGACCTAGGGTTAGGGTTATGTTGAGGGCTAGGGTTAGAGATGCGGTTAGGGTTACGATTGGACCTAGGGTTAGGGTTATGTTGAGGGCTAGGGTTAGAGATCCGGTTAGGGTTACGATTGGACCTAGGGTTAGGGTTATGTTGAGGGCTAGGGTTAGAGATCCGGTTAGGGTTACAATTGGACCTAGGGTTAGGGTTATGTTGAGGGCTAGGGTTAGAGATCCGGTTAGGGTTACGATTGGGTCTAGGGTTAGGGTTATGTTGAGGGCTAGGGTTAGAGATCCGGTTAGGGTTACGATTGGACCTAGGGTTAGGGTTATGTTGAGGGCTAGGGTTAGAGATCCGGTTAGGGTTACGATTGGACCTAGGGTTAGGGTTATGTTGAGGGCTAGGGTTAGAGATGCGGTTAGGGTTACGATTGGACCTAGGGTTAGGGTTATGTTGAGGGCTAGGGTTAGAGATCCGGTTAGGGTTACGATTGGACCTAGGGTTAGGGTTATGTTGACGGCTAGGGTTAGAGATCCGGTTAGGGTTACAATTGGACCTAGGGTTAGGGTTATGTTGAGGGCTAGGGTTAGAGATCCGGTTAGGGTTACGATTGGACCTAGGGTTAGGGTTATGTTGAGGGCTAGGGTTAGAGATGCGGTTAGGGTTACGATTGGGTCTAGGGTTAGGGTTATGTTGAGGGCTAGGGTTAGAGATCCGGTTAGGGTTACGATTGGACCTAGGGTTAGGGTTATGTTGAGGGCTAGGGTTAGAGATGCGGTTAGGGTTACGATTGGGTCTAGGGTTAGGGTTATGTTGAGGGCTAGGGTTAGAGATCCGGTTAGGGTTACGATTGGACCTAGGGTTAGGGTTATGTTGAGGGCTAGGGTTAGAGATGCGGTTAGGGTTACGATTGGGTCTAGGGTTAGGGTTATGTTGAGGGCTAGGGTTAGAGATCCGGTTAGGGTTACGATTGGACCTAGGGTTAGGGTTATGTTGAGGGCTAGGGTTAGAGATCCGGTTAGGGTTACGATTGGACCTAGGGTTAGGGTTATGTTGAGGGCTAGGGTTAGAGATCCGGTTAGGGTTACGATTGGACCTAGGGTTAGGGTTATGTTGTGGGCTAGGTTTAGAGAGAGGGTTAGGGTTACGATTGACCTAGGGTTAGGGTTATGTTGAGGGCTAGGGTTAGAGATCCGGTTAGGGTTACAATTGGACCTAGGGTTAGGGTTATGTTGAGGGCTAGGGTTAGAGATCCGGTTAGGGTTACGATTGGACCTAGGGTTAGGGTTATGTTGAGGGCTAGGGTTAGAGATGCGGTTAGGGTTACGATTGGGTCTAGGGTTAGGGTTATGTTGAGGGCTAGGGTTAGAGATCCGGTTAGGGTTACGATTGGACCTAGGGTTAGGGTTATGTTGAGGGCTAGGGTTAGAGATGCGGTTAGGGTTACGATTGGGTCTAGGGTTAGGGTTATGTTGAGGGCTAGGGTTAGAGATCCGGTTAGGGTTACGATTGGACCTAGGGTTAGGGTTATGTTGAGGGCTAGGGTTAGAGATGCGGTTAGGGTTACGATTGGGTCTAGGGTTAGGGTTATGTTGAGGGCTAGGGTTAGAGATCCGGTTAGGGTTACGATTGGACCTAGGGTTAGGGTTATGTTGAGGGCTAGGGTTAGAGATCCGGTTAGGGTTACGATTGGACCTAGGGTTAGGGTTATGTTGAGGGCTAGGGTTAGAGATCCGGTTAGGGTTACGATTGGACCTAGGGTTAGGGTTATGTTGTGGGCTAGGTTTAGAGAGAGGGTTAGGGTTACGATTGACCTAGGGTTAGGGTTATGTTGAGGGCTAGGGTTAGAGATCCGGTTAGGGTTACGATTGGACCTAGGGTTAGGGTTATGTTGAGGGCTAGGGTTAGAGATCCGGTTAGGGTTACGATTGGACCTAGGGTTAGGGTTATGTTGAGGGCTAGGGTTAGAGATCCGGTTAGGGTTACGATTGGACCTAGGGTTAGGGTTATGTTGAGGGCTAGGGTTAGAGATCCGGTTAGGGTTACGATTGGACCTAGGGTTAGGGTTATGTTGAGGGCTAGGGTTAGAGATCCGGTTAGGGTTACGATTGGACCTAGGGTTAGGGTTATGTTGTGGGCTAGGGTTAGAGAGACGGTTAGGGTTACGATTGACCTAGGGTTAGGGTTATGTTGAGGGCTAGGGGTAGAGATCCGGTTAGGGTTACGATTGGACCTAGGGTTAGGGTTATGTTGAGGGCTAGGGTTAGAGATCCGGTTAGGGTTACGATTGGACCTAGGGTTAGGGTTATGTTGCGGGCTAGGGTTAGAGATCCGGTTAGGGTTACGATTGGACCTAGGGTTAGGGTTATGTTGAGGGCTAGGGTTAGAGATCCGGTTAGGGTTACGATTGGACCTAGGGTTAGGGTTATGTTGAGGGCTAGGGTTAGAGATCCGGTTAGGGTTACGATTGGACCTAGGGTTAGGGTTATGTTGAGGGCTAGGGTTAGAGATCCGTTTAGGGTTACGATTGGACCTAGGGTTAGGGTTATGTTGAGGGCTAGGGTTAGAGATCCGGTTAGGGTTACGATTGGACCTAGGGTTAGGGTTATGTTGATGGCTAGGGTTAGAGATGCCGTTAGGGTTACGATTGGACCTAGGGTTAGGGTTATGTTGAGGGCTAGGGTTAGAGATCCGGTTAGGGTCACGATTGGACCTAGGGTTAGGGTTATGTTGAGGGCTAGGGTTAGAGATCCGGTTAGGGTTACGATTGGACCTAGGGTTAGGGTTATGTTGAGGGCTAGGGTTAGAGATCCGGTTAGGGTTACGATTGGACCTAGGGTTAGGGTTATGTTGAGGGCTAGGGTTAGAGATCCGGTTAGGGTTACGATTGGACCTAGGGTTAGGGTTATGTTGAGGGCTAGGGTTAGAGATCCGGTTAGGGTTACGATTGGACCTAGGGTTAGGGTTATGTTGAGGGCTAGGGTTAGAGATGCGGTTAGGGTTACGATTGGACCTAGGGTTAGGGTTATGTTGAGGGCTAGGGTTAGAGATCCGGTTAGGGTTACGATTGGACCTAGGGTTAGGGTTATGTTGAGGGCTAGGGTTAGAGATCCGGTTAGGGTTACGATTGGACCTAGGGTTAGGGTTATGTTGAGGGCTAGGGTTAGAGATGCGGTTAGGGTTACGATTGGACCTAGGGTTAGGGTTATGTTGAGGGCTAGGGTTAGAGATCCGGTTAGGGTTACGATTGGACCTAGGGTTAGGGTTATGTTGAGGGCTAGGGTTAGAGATGCGGTTAGGGTTACGATTGGGTCTAGGGTTAGGGTTATGTTGAGGGCTAGGGTTAGAGATCCGGTTAGGGTTACGATTGGACCTAGGGTTAGGGTTATGTTGAGGGCTAGGGTTAGAGATGCGGTTAGGGTTACGATTGGGTCTAGGGTTAGGGTTATGTTGAGGGCTAGGGTTAGAGATCCGGTTAGGGTTACGATTGGACCTAGGGTTAGGGTTATGTTGAGGGCTAGGGTTAGAGATGCGGTTAGGGTTACGATTGGGTCTAGGGTTAGGGTTATGTTGAGGGCTAGGGTTAGAGATCCGGTTAGGGTTACGATTGGACCTAGGGTTAGGGTTATGTTGAGGGCTAGGGTTAGAGATCCGGTTAGGGTTACGATTGGACCTAGGGTTAGGGTTATGTTGAGGGCTAGGGTTAGAGATCCGGTTAGGGTTACGATTGGACCTAGGGTTAGGGTTATGTTGTGGGCTAGGTTTAGAGAGAGGGTTAGGGTTACGATTGACCTAGGGTTAGGGTTATGTTGAGGGCTAGGGTTAGAGATCCGGTTAGGGTTACAATTGGACCTAGGGTTAGGGTTATGTTGAGGGCTAGGGTTAGAGATCCGGTTAGGGTTACGATTGGACCTAGGGTTAGGGTTATGTTGAGGGCTAGGGTTAGAGATGCGGTTAGGGTTACGATTGGGTCTAGGGTTAGGGTTATGTTGAGGGCTAGGGTTAGAGATCCGGTTAGGGTTACGATTGGACCTAGGGTTAGGGTTATGTTGAGGGCTAGGGTTAGAGATGCGGTTAGGGTTACGATTGGGTCTAGGGTTAGGGTTATGTTGAGGGCTAGGGTTAGAGATCCGGTTAGGGTTACGATTAGACCTAGGGTTAGGGTTATGTTGAGGGCTAGGGTTAGAGATGCGGTTAGGGTTACGATTGGGTCTAGGGTTAGGGTTATGTTGAGGGCTAGGGTTAGAGATCCGGTTAGGGTTACGATTGGACCTAGGGTTAGGGTTATGTTGAGGGCTAGGGTTAGAGATCCGGTTAGGGTTACGATTGGACCTAGGGTTAGGGTTATGTTGAGGGCTAGGGTTAGAGATCCGGTTAGGGTTACGATTGGACCTAGGGTTAGGGTTATGTTGTGGGCTAGGTTTAGAGAGAGGGTTAGGGTTACGATTGACCTAGGGTTAGGGTTATGTTGAGGGCTAGGGTTAGAGATCCGGTTAGGGTTACGATTGGACCTAGGGTTAGGGTTATGTTGAGGGCTAGGGTTAGAGATCCGGTTAGGGTTACGATTGGACCTAGGGTTAGGGTTATGTTGAGGGCTAGGGTTAGAGATCCGGTTAGGGTTACGATTGGACCTAGGGTTAGGGTTATGTTGAGGGCTAGGGTTAGAGATCCGGTTAGGGTTACGATTGGACCTAGGGTTAGGGTTATGTTGAGGGCTAGGGTTAGAGATCCGGTTAGGGTTACGATTGGACCTAGGGTTAGGGTTATGTTGTGGGCTAGGGTTAGAGAGACGGTTAGGGTTACGATTGACCTAGGGTTAGGGTTATGTTGAGGGCTAGGGGTAGAGATCCGGTTAGGGTTACGATTGGACCTAGGGTTAGGGTTATGTTGAGGGCTAGGGTTAGAGATCCGGTTAGGGTTACGATTGGACCTAGGGTTAGGGTTATGTTGAGGGCTAGGGTTAGAGATCCGGTTAGGGTTACGATTGGACCTAGGGTTAGGGTTATGTTGAGGGCTAGGGTTAGAGTTCCGGTTAGGGTTACGATTGGACCTAGGGTTAGGGTTATGTTGTGGGCTAGGTTTAGAGAGAGGGTTAGGGTTACGATTGACCTAGGGTTAGGGTTATGTTGAGGGCTAGGGTTAGAGATCCGGTTAGGGTTACAATTGGACCTAGGGTTAGGGTTATGTTGAGGGCTAGGGTTAGAGATCCGGTTAGGGTTACGATTGGACCTAGGGTTAGGGTTATGTTGAGGGCTAGGGTTAGAGATGCGGTTAGGGTTACGATTGGGTCTAGGGTTAGGGTTATGTTGAGGGCTAGGGTTAGAGATCCGGTTAGGGTTACGATTGGACCTAGGGTTAGGGTTATGTTGAGGGCTAGGGTTAGAGATGCGGTTAGGGTTACGATTGGGTCTAGGGTTAGGGTTATGTTGAGGGCTAGGGTTAGAGATCCGGTTAGGGTTACGATTAGACCTAGGGTTAGGGTTATGTTGAGGGCTAGGGTTAGAGATGCGGTTAGGGTTACGATTGGGTCTAGGGTTAGGGTTATGTTGAGGGCTAGGGTTAGAGATCCGGTTAGGGTTACGATTGGACCTAGGGTTAGGGTTATGTTGAGGGCTAGGGTTAGAGATCCGGTTAGGGTTACGATTGGACCTAGGGTTAGGGTTATGTTGAGGGCTAGGGTTAGAGATCCGGTTAGGGTTACGATTGGACCTAGGGTTAGGGTTATGTTGTGGGCTAGGTTTAGAGAGAGGGTTAGGGTTACGATTGACCTAGGGTTAGGGTTATGTTGAGGGCTAGGGTTAGAGATCCGGTTAGGGTTACGATTGGACCTAGGGTTAGGGTTATGTTGAGGGCTAGGGTTAGAGATCCGGTTAGGGTTACGATTGGACCTAGGGTTAGGGTTATGTTGAGGGCTAGGGTTAGAGATCCGGTTAGGGTTACGATTGGACCTAGGGTTAGGGTTATGTTGAGGGCTAGGGTTAGAGATCCGGTTAGGGTTACGATTGGACCTAGGGTTAGGGTTATGTTGAGGGCTAGGGTTAGAGATCCGGTTAGGGTTACGATTGGACCTAGGGTTAGGGTTATGTTGTGGGCTAGGGTTAGAGAGACGGTTAGGGTTACGATTGACCTAGGGTTAGGGTTATGTTGAGGGCTAGGGGTAGAGATCCGGTTAGGGTTACGATTGGACCTAGGGTTAGGGTTATGTTGAGGGCTAGGGTTAGAGATCCGGTTAGGGTTACGATTGGACCTAGGGTTAGGGTTATGTTGAGGGCTAGGGTTAGAGATCCGGTTAGGGTTACGATTGGACCTAGGGTTAGGGTTATGTTGAGGGCTAGGGTTAGAGTTCCGGTTAGGGTTACGATTGGACCTAGGGTTAGGGTTATGTTGAGGGCTAGGGTTAGAGATCCGGTTAGGGTTACGATTGGACCTAGGGTTAGGGTTATGTTGAGGGCTAGGGTTAGAGATCCGTTTAGGGTTACGATTGGACCTAGGGTTAGTGTTATGTTGAGGGCTAGGGTTAGAGATCCGGTTAGGGTTACGATTGGACCTAGGGTTAGGGTTATGTTGATGGCTAGGGTTAGAGATGCCGTTAGGGTTACGATTGGACCTAGGGTTAGGGTTATGTTGAGGGCTAGGGTTAGAGATCCGGTTAGGGTCACGATTGGACCTAGGGTTAGGGTTATGTTGAGGGCTAGGGTTAGAGATCCGGTTAGGGTTACGATTGGACCTAGGGTTAGGGTTATGTTGAGGGCTAGGGTTAGAGATCCGGTTAGGGTTACGATTGGACCTAGGGTTAGGGTTATGTTGAGGGCTAGGGTTAGAGATCCGGTTAGGGTTACGATTGGACCTAGGGTTAGGGTTATGTTGAGGGCTAGGGTTAGAGATCCGGTTAGGGTTACGATTGGACCTAGGGTTAGGGTTATGTTGAGGGCTAGGGTTAGAGATGCGGTTAGGGTTACGATTGGACCTAGGGTTAGGGTTATGTTGAGGGCTAGGGTTAGAGATCCGGTTAGGGTTACGATTGGACCTAGGGTTAGGGTTATGTTGAGGGCTAGGGTTAGAGATCCGGTTAGGGTTACAATTGGACCTAGGGTTAGGGTTATGTTGAGGGCTAGGGTTAGAGATCCGGTTAGGGTTACGATTGGACCTAGGGTTAGGGTTATGTTGAGGGCTAGGGTTAGAGATGCGGTTAGGGTTACGATTGGACCTAGGGTTAGGGTTATGTTGTGGGCTAGGTTTAGAGAGAGGGTTAGGGTTACGATTGACCTAGGGTTAGGGTTATGTTGAGGGCTAGGGTTAGAGATCCGGTTAGGGTTACGATTGGACCTAGGGTTAGGGTTATGTTGAGGGCTAGGGTTAGAGATCCGGTTAGGGTTACGATTGGACCTAGGGTTAGGGTTATGTTGAGGGCTAGGGTTAGAGATCCGGTTAGGGTTACGATTGGACCTAGGGTTAGGGTTATGTTGAGGGCTAGAGTTAGAGATCCGGTTAGGGTTACGATTGGACCTAGGGTTAGGGTTATGTTGAGGGCTAGGGTTAGAGATCCGGTTAGGGTTACGATTGGACCTAGGGTTAGGGTTATGTTGAGGGCTAGGGTTAGAGATCCGGTTAGGGTTACGATTGGACCTAGGGTTAGGGTTAGGGTTAGGGTTAGGGTTAGAGATCCGGTTAGGGTTACGATTGGACCTAGGGTTAGGGTTATGTTGAGGGCTAGGGTTAGAGATCCGGTTAGGGTTACGATTGGACCTAGGGTTAGGGTTATGTTGAGGGCTAGGGTTAGAGATCCGGTTAGGGTTACGATTGGACCTAGGGTTAGGGTTATGTTGAGGGCTAGGGTTAGAGATCCGGTTAGGGTTACGATTGGACCTAGGGTTAGGGTTATGTTGAGGGCTAGGGTTAGAGATCCGGTTAGGGTTACGATTGGACCTAGGGTTAGGGTTATGTTGAGGGCTAGGGTTAGAGATGCGGTTAGGGTTACGATTGGACCTAGGGTTAGGGTTATGTTGAGGGCTAGGGTTAGAGATCCGGTTAGGGTTACGATTGGACCTAGGGTTAGGGTTATGTTGAGGGCTAGGGTTAGAGATCCGGTTAGGGTTACGATTGGACCTAGGGTTAGGGTTATGTTGATGGCTAGGGTTAGAGATGCCGTTAGGGCTACGATTGGACCTAGGGTTAGGGTTATGTTGAGGGCTAGGGTTAGAGATCCGGTTAGGGTTACGATTGGACCTAGGGTTAGGGTTATGTTGAGGGCTAGGGTTAGAGATCCGGTTAGGGTTACGATTGGACCTAGGGTTACGGTTATGTTGAGGGCTAGGGTTAGAGATGCGGTTAGGGTTACGATTGGACCTAGTGTTAGGGTTCTGTTGAGGGCTAGGGTTAGAGATCCGGTTAGGGTTACGATTGGACCTAGTGTTAGGGTTCTGTTGAGGGCTAGGGTTAGAGATCCGGTTAGGGTTACGATTGGACCTAGGGTTAGGGTTATGTTGTGGGCTAGGGTTAGAGAGACGGTTAGGGTTACGATTGGACCTAGGGTTAGGGTTCTGTTGTGGGCTAGGGTTAGAGAGACGGTTAGGGTTACGATTGGACCTACGGTTAGGGTTATGTTGAGGGGTAGAGTTAGAGATGCCGTTAGGATTACGATTGGACCTAGGGTTAGGGTTATGTTGAGGGCTAGGGTTAGAGATCCGGTTAGGGTTACGATTGGACCTAGGGTTAGGGTTATGTTGAGAGCTAGGGTTAGAGAGACGGTTAGGGTTACGATTGGACCTAGGGTTAGGGTTATGTTGACGGCTAGGGTTAGAGATGCCGTTAGGTTTACGATTGGACCTAGGGTTAGGGTTATGTTGAGGGCTAGGGTTAGAGGTGCGGTTAGGCTTACGATTGGACCTAGGGTTAGGGTTATGTTGAGGGCTAGGGTTAGAGAATCGGTTAGGGTTACGATTGGACCTAGGGTTAGGGTTATGTTGAGGGTAGGGTTAGAGATCCGGTTAGGGTTACGATTGGACCTAGGGTTAGGGTTATGTTGAGGGCTAGGGTTAGAGATCCGGTTAGGGTTACGATTGAACCTTGGGTTAGGGTTATGTTGAGGGCTAGGGTTAGAGATCCGGTTAGGGTTACGATTGGACGTAGGGTTACGGTTATGTTGAGGGCTAGGGTTAGAGATCCGGTTAGGGTTACGATTGGACCTAGGGTTAGGGTTATGTTGAGGGCTAGGGTTAGAGATCCGGTTAGGGTTACGATTGGACCTAGGGTTAGGGTTATGTTGAGGGCTAGGGTTAGAGATCCGGTTAGGGTTACGATTGGACCTAGGGTTAGGGTTATGTTGAGGGCTAGGGTTAGAGATCCGGTCAGGGTTACGATTGGACCTAGGGTAAGGGTTATGTTGAGGGCTAGGGTTAGAGATCCAGTTAGGGTTACGATTGGACCTAGGGTTAGGGTTATGTTGAGGGCTAGGGTTAGAGAATCGGTTAGGGTTACGATTGGACCTAGGGTTAGGGTTATGTTGAGGGCTAGGGTTAGACATCCGGTTAGGGTTACGATTGGACCTAGGGTTAGGGTTATGTTGAGGGCTAGGGTTAGAGAATCGGTTAGGGTTACGATTGGACCTAGGGTTAGGGTTATGTTGAGGGCTAGGGTTGGAGATGCCGTTAGGGTTACGATTGGACCTAGGGTTACGGTTATGTTGAGGGCTAGGGTTAGAGATGCCGTTAAGGTTACGATTGGACCTAGGGTTAGGGTTATGTTGAGGGCTAGGGTTAGAGATCCGGTTAGGGTTACGATTGGACCTAGGGTTAGGGTTATGTTGAGGGCTAGGGTTAGAGAATCAGTTAGGGTTACGATTGGACCTAGGGTTAGGGTTATGTTGAGGGCTAGGGTTAGGGATCCGATTAGGGTTACGATTGGACCTAGGGTTAGGGTTATGTTGAGGGCTAGGGTTAGAGATCCGGTTAGGGTTACGATTGGACCAAGGGTTAGGGTTATGTTGAGGGCTAGGGTTAGAGAGACGGTTAGGGTTACGATTCGACCTAGGGTTAGGGTTATGTTGAGGGCTAGGGTTAGAGATCCGGTTAGGGTTACGATTGGACCTAGGGTTAGGGTTATGTTGAGGGCTAGGGTTAGAGATGCCGTTAGGGTTACGATTGGACCTAGGGTTAGGGTTATGTTGAGGGCTAGGGTTAGACAATCGGTTAGGGTTACGATTGGACCTAGGGTTAGGGTTATGTTGAGGGCTAGGGTTAGAGATCCGGTTAGGGTTCCGATTGGACCTAGGGTTAGGGTTATGTTGAGGGCTAGGGTTAGAGATCCGGTTAGGGTTACGATTGGACCTAGGGTTAGGGTTATGTTGAGGGCTATGGTTAGAGAAGCGGATAGGGTTACGATTGGACCTAGGGTTTCGGTTATGTTGAGGGCTAGGGTTAGAGATGCGGTTAGGGTTACGATTGGACCTAGTGTTAGGGTTCTGTTGAGGGCTAGGGTTAGAGATCCGGTTAGGGTTACGATTGGACCTAGGGTTAGGGTTATGTTGAGGGCTAGGGTTAGAGATGCCGTTAGGGTTACGATTGGACCTAGGGTTAGGGTTATGTTGAGGGCTAGGGTTAGAGAATCGGTTAGGGTTACGATTGGACCTAGGGTTAGGGTTATGTTGAGGGCTAGGGTTAGAGATCCAGTTAGGGTTACGATTGGACCTAGGGTTAGGGTTATGTTGAGGGCTAGGGTTAGAGAATCGGTTAGGGTTACGATTGGACCTAGGGTTAGGGTTATGTTGAGGGCTAGGGTTAGAGATCCGGTTAGGGTTACGATTGGACCTAGGGTTAGGGTTATGTTGAGGGCTAGGGTTAGAAATCCGGTTAGGGTTACGATTGGACCTAGGGTTAGGGTTATGTTGAGGGCTAGGGTTAGAGATCCGGTTAGGGTTACGATTGGACCTAGGGTTAGGGTTATGTTGAGGGCTAGGGTTAGAGATCCGGTTAGGGTTACGATTGGACCTAGGGTTAGGGTTATGTTGAGGGCTAGGGTTAGAGATCCGGTTAGGGTTACGATTGGACCTAGGGTTAGGGTTATGTTGAGGGCTAGGGTTAGAGATCCGGTTAGGGTTACGATTGGACCTAGGGTTAGGGATATGTTGAGGGCTAGGGTTAGAGATCCAGTTAGGGTTACGATTGGACCTATTGTTAGGGTTATGTTGAGGGCTAGGGTTAGAGATCCGGTTAGGGTTACGATTGGACCTAGGGTTAGGGTTATGTTGAGGGCTAGGGTTAGAGATCCGGTTAGGGTTACGATTGGACCTAGGGTTAGGGTTATGTTGAGGGCTATGGTTAGAGATCCGGTTAGGGTTACGATTGGACCTAGGGTTAGGGTTATGTTGAGGGCTAGGGTTAGAGATCCGGTTAGGGTTACGATTGGACCTAGGGTTAGGGTTATGTTGAGGGCTAGGGTTAGAGATCCGGTTAGGGTTACGATTGGACCTAGGGTTAGGGTTATGTTGAGGGCTATGGTTAGAGATCCGGTTAGGGTTACGATTGGACCTAGGGTTAGGGTTAAGTTGAGGGCTATGGTTAGAGATCCGGTCAGGGTTACGATTGGACCTAGGGTAAGGGTTATGTTGAGGGCTAGGGTTAGAGATCCAGTTAGGGTTACGATTGGACCTAGGGTTAGGGTTATGTTGAGGGCTAGGGTTAGAGAATCGGTTAGGGTTACGATTGGACCTAGGGTTAGGGTTATGTTGAGGGCTAGGGTTAGACATCCGGTTAGGGTTACGATTGGACCTAGGGTTAGGGTTATGTTGAGGGCTAGGGTTAGAGAATCGGTTAGGGTTACGATTGGACCTAGGGTTAGGGTTATGTTGAGGGCTAGGGTTAGAGATGCCGTTAGGGTTACGATTGGACCTAGGGTTACGGTTATGTTGAGGGCTAGGGTTAGAGATGCCGTTAAGGTTACGATTGGACCTAGGGTTAGGGTTATGTTGAGGGCTAGGGTTAGAGATCCGGTTAGGGTTACGATTGGACCTAGGGTTAGGGTTATGTTGAGGGCTAGGGTTAGAGAATCAGTTAGGGTTACGATTGGACCTAGGGTTAGGGTTATGTTGAGGGCTAGGGTTAGGGATCCGGTTAGGGTTACGATTGGACCTAGGGTTAGGGTTATGTTGAGGGCTAGGGTTAGAGATCCGGTTAGGGTTACGATTGGACCAAGGGTTAGGGTTATGTTGAGGGCTAGGGTTAGAGAGACGGTTAGGGTTACGATTCGACCTAGGGTTAGGGTTATGTTGAGGGCTAGGGTTAGAGATCCGGTTAGGGTTACGATTGGACCTAGGGTTAGGGTTATGTTGAGGGCTAGGGTTAGAGATGCCGTTAGGGTTACGATTGGACCTAGGGTTAGGGTTATGTTGAGGGCTAGGGTTAGAGAATCGGTTAGGGTTACGATTGGACCTAGGGTTAGGGTTATGTTGAGGGCTAGGGTTAGAGATCCGGTTAGGGTTCCGATTGGACCTAGGGTTAGGGTTATGTTGAGGGCTAGGGTTAGAGATCCGGTTAGGGTTACGATTGGACCTAGGGTTAGGGTTATGTTGAGGGCTAGGGTTAGAGATCCGGTTAGGGTTCCGATTGGACCTAGGGTTAGGGTTATGTTGAGGGCTAGGGTTAGAGATCCGGTTAGGGTTACGATTGGACCTAGGGTTAGGGTTATGTTGAGGGCTAGGGTTAGAGATGCGGTTAGGGTTACGATTGGACCTAGTGTTAGGGTTCTGTTGAGGGCTAGGGTTAGAGATACGGTTAGGGTTACGATTGGACCTAGGGTTAGGGTTATGTTGAGGGCTAGGGTTAGAGATGCCGTTAGGGTTACGATTGGACCTAGGGTTAGGGTTATGTTGAGGGTTAGGGTTAGAGATCCGGTTAGGGTTACGATTGGACCTAGGGTTAGGGTTATGTTGAGGGCTAGGGTTAGAGAATCGGTTAGGGTTACGATTGGACCTAGGGTTAGGGTTATGTTGAGGGCTAGGGTTAGAGATGCCGTTAGGGTTACGATTGGACCTAGGGTTAGGGTTATGTTGAGGGCTAGGGTTAGAGAATCGGTTAGGGTTACGATTGGACCTAGGGTTAGGGTTATGTTGAGGGCTAGGGTTAGAGATCCGGTTAGGGTTACGATTGGACCTAGGGTTAGGGTTATGTTGAGGGCTAGGGTTAGAAATCCGGTTAGGGTTACGATTGGACCTAGGGTTAGGGTTATGTTGAGGGCTAGGGTTAGAGATCCGGTTAGGGTTACGATTGGACCTAGGGTTAGGGTTATGTTGAGGGCTAGGGTTAGAGATCCGGTTAGGGTTATGATTGGACCTAGGGTTAGGGTTATGTTGAGGGCTAGGGTTAAAGATCCGGTTAGGGTTACGATTGGACCTAGGGTTAGGGTTATGTTGAGGGCTAGGGTTAGAGATCCGGTTAGGGTTACGATTGGACCTAGGGTTAGGGATATGTTGAGGGCTAGGGTTAGAGATCCGGTTAGGGTTACGATTGGACCTAGGGTTAGGGTTATGTTGAGGGCTAGGGTTAGAGATCCGGTTAGGGTTACGATTGGACCTAGGGTTAGGGTTATGTTGAGGGCTAGGGTTAGAGATCCGGTTAGGGTTACGATTGGTCCTAGGGTTAGGGTTATGTTGAGGGCTATGGTTAGAGATCCGGTTAGGGTTACGATTGGACCTAGGGTTAGGGTTATGTTGAGGGCTAGGGTTAGAGATCCGGTTAGGGTTACGATTGGACCTAGGGTTAGGGTTATGTTGAGGGCTAGGGTTAGAGATCCGGTTAGGGTTACGATTGGACCTAGGGTTAGGGTTATGTTGAGGGCTATGGTTAGAGATCCGGTTAGGGTTACGATTGGACCTAGGGTTAGGGTTATGTTGAGGGCTATGGTTAGAGATCCGGTCAGGGTTACGATTGGACCTAGGGTAAGGGTTATGTTGAGGGCTAGGGTTAGAGATCCAGTTAGGGTTACGATTGGACCTAGGGTTAGGGTTATGTTGAGGGCTAGGGTTAGAGAATCGGTTAGGGTTACGATTGGACCTAGGGTTAGGGTTATGTTGAGGGCTAGGGTTAGACATCCGGTTAGGGTTACGATTGGACCTAGGGTTAGGGTTATGTTGAGGGCTAGGGTTAGAGAATCGGTTAGGGTTACGATTGGACCTAGGGTTAGGGTTATGTTGAGGGCTAGGGTTAGAGATGCCGTTAGGGTTACGATTGGACCTAGGGTTACGGTTATGTTGAGGGCTAGGGTTAGAGATGCCGTTAAGGTTACGATTGGACCTAGGGTTAGGGTTATGTTGAGGGCTAGGGTTAGAGATCCGGTTAGGGTTACGATTGGACCTAGGGTTAGGGTTATGTTGAGGGCTAGGGTTAGAGAATCAGTTAGGGTTACGATTGGACCTAGGGTTAGGGTTATGTTGAGGGCTAGGGTTAGGGATCCGGTTAGGGTTACGATTGGACCTAGGGTTAGGGTTATGTTGAGGGCTAGGGTTAGAGATCCGGTTAGGGTTACGATTGGACCAAGGGTTAGGGTTATGTTGAGGGCTAGGGTTAGAGAGACGGTTAGGGTTACGATTCGACCTAGGGTTAGGGTTATGTTGAGGGCTAGGGTTAGAGATCCGGTTAGGGTTACGATTGGACCTAGGGTTAGGGTTATGTTGAGGGCTAGGGTTAGAGATGCCGTTAGGGTTACGATTGGACCTAGGGTTAGGGTTATGTTGAGGGCTAAGGTTAGAGAATCGGTTAGGGTTACGATTGGACCTAGGGTTAGGGTTATGTTGAGGGCTAGGGTTAGAGATCCGGTTAGGGTTCCGATTGGACCTAGGGTTAGGGTTATGTTGAGGGCTAGGGTTAGAGATCCGGTTAGGGTTACGATTGGACCTAGGGTTAGGGTTATGTTGAGGGCTAGGGTTAGAGATCCGGTTAGGGTTACGATTGGACCTAGGGTTAGGGTTATGTTGAGGGCTAGGGTTAGAGATGCCGTTAGGGTTACGATTGGACCTAGTGTTAGGGTTCTGTTGAGGGCTAGGGTTAGAGATCCGGTTAGGGTTACGATTGGACCTAGGGTTAGGGTTATGTTGAGGGCTAGGGTTAGAGATGCCGTTAGGGTTACGATTGGACCTAGGGTTAGGGTTATGTTGAGGGTTAGGGTTAGAGATCCGGTTAGGGTTACGATTGGACCTAGGGTTAGGGTTATGTTGAGGGCTAGGGTTAGAGAATCGGTTAGGGTTACGATTGGACCTAGGGTTAGGGTTCTGTTGAGGGCTAGGGTTAGAGATCCGGTTAGGGTTACGATTGGACCTAGGGTTAGGGTTATGTTGAGGGCTAGGGTTAGAGATGCCGTTAGGGTTACGATTGGACCTAGGGTTAGGGTTATGTTGAGGGTTAGGGTTAGAGATCCGGTTAGGGTTACGATTGGACCTAGGGTTAGGGTTATGTTGAGGGCTAGGGTTAGAGAATCGGTTAGGGTTACGATTGGACCTAGGGTTAGGGTTATGTTGAGGGCTAGGGTTAGAGATCCAGTTAGGGTTACGATTGGACCTAGGGTTAGGGTTATGTTGAGGGCTAGGGTTACAGAATCGGTTAGGGTTACGATTGGACCTAGGGTTAGGGTTATGTTGAGGGCTAGGGTTAGAGATCCGGTTAGGGTTACGATTGGACCTAGGGTTAGGGTTATGTTGAGGGCTAGGGTTAGAAATCCGGTTAGGGTTACGATTGGACCTAGGGTTAGGGTTATGTTGAGGGCTAGGGTTAGAGATCCGGTTAGGGTTACGATTGGACCTAGGGTTAGGGTTATGTTGAGGGCTAGGGTTAGAGATCCGGTTAGGGTTACGATTGGACCTAGGGTTAGGGTTATGTTGAGGGCTAGGGTTAGAGATCCGGTTAGGGTTACGATTGGACCTAGGGTTAGGGTTATGTTGAGGGCTAGGGTTAGAGATCCGGTTAGGGTTACGATTGGACCTAGGGTTAGGGATATGTTGAGGGCTAGGGTTAGAGATCCGGTTACGGTTACGATTGGACCTAGGGTTAGGGTTATGTTGAGGGCTAGGGTTAGAGATCCGGTTAGGGTTACGATTGGACCTAGGGTTAGGGTTATGTTGAGGGCTAGGGTTAGAGATCCGGTTAGGGTTACGATTGGACCTAGGGTTAGGGTTATGTTGAGGGCTATGGTTAGAGATCCGGTTAGGGTTACGATTGGACCTAGGGTTAGGGTTATGTTGAGGGCTAGGGTTAGAGATCCGGTTAGGGTTACGATTGGACCTAGGGTTAGGGTTATGTTGAGGGCTAGGGTTAGAGATCCGGTTAGGGTTACGATTGGACCTAGGGTTAGGGTTATGTTGAGGGCTATGGTTAGAGATCCGGTTAGGGTTACGATTGGACCTAGGGTTAGGGTTATGTTGAGGGCTATGGTTAGAGATCCGGTCAGGGTTACGATTGGACCTAGGGTAAGGGTTATGTTGAGGGCTAGGGTTAGAGATCCAGTTAGGGTTACGATTGGACCTAGGGTTAGGGTTATGTTGAGGGCTAGGGTTAGAGAATCGGTTAGGGTTACGATTGGACCTAGGGTTAGGGTTATGTTGAGGGCTAGGGTTAGACATCCGGTTAGGGTTACGATTGGACCTAGGGTTAGGGTTATGTTGAGGGCTAGGGTTAGAGAATCGGTTAGGGTTACGATTGGACCTAGGGTTAGGGTTATGTTGAGGGCTAGGGTTAGAGATGCCGTTAGGGTTACGATTGGACCTAGGGTTACGGTTATGTTGAGGGCTAGGGTTAGAGATGCCGTTAAGGTTACGATTGGACCTAGGGTTAGGGTTATGTTGAGGGCTAGGGTTAGAGATCCGGTTAGGGTTACGATTGGACCTAGGGTTAGGGTTATGTTGAGGGCTAGGGTTAGAGAATCAGTTAGGGTTACGATTGGACCTAGGGTTAGGGTTATGTTGAGGGCTAGGGTTAGGGATCCGGTTAGGGTTACGATTGGACCTAGGGTTAGGGTTATGTTGAGGGCTAGGGTTAGAGATCCGGTTAGGGTTACGATTGGACCAAGGGTTAGGGTTATGTTGAGGGCTAGGGTTAGAGAGACGGTTAGGGTTACGATTCGACCTAGGGTTAGGGTTATGTTGAGGGCTAGGGTTAGAGATCCGGTTAGGGTTACGATTGGACCTAGGGTTAGGGTTATGTTGAGGGCTAGGGTTAGAGATGCCGTTAGGGTTACGATTGGACCTAGGGTTAGGGTTATGTTGAGGGCTAGGGTTAGAGAATCGGTTAGGGTTACGATTGGACCTAGGGTTAGGGTTATGTTGAGGGCTAGGGTTAGAGATCCGGTTAGGGTTCCGATTGGACCTAGGGTTAGGGTTATGTTGAGGGCTAGGGTTAGAGATCCGGTTAGGGTTACGATTGGACCTAGGGTTAGGGTTATGTTGAGGGCTATGGTTAGAGAAGCGGATAGGGTTACGATTGGACCTAGGGTTTCGGTTATGTTGAGGGCTAGGGTTAGAGATGCGGTTAGGGTTACGATTGGACCTAGTGTTAGGGTTCTGTTGAGGGCTAGGGTTAGAGATCCGGTTAGGGTTACGATTGGACCTAGGGTTAGGGTTATGTTGAGGGCTAGGGTTAGAGATGCCGTTAGGGTTACGATTGGACCTAGGGTTAGGGTTATGTTGAGGGTTAGGGTTAGAGATCCGGTTAGGGTTACGATTGGACCTAGGGTTAGGGTTATGTTGAGGGCTAGGGTTAGAGAATCGGTTAGGGTTACGATTGGACCTAGGGTTAGGGTTATGTTGAGGGCTAGGGTTAGAGATCCAGTTAGGGTTACGATTGGACCTAGGGTTAGGGTTATGTTGAGGGCTAGGGTTAGAGAATCGGTTAGGGTTACGATTGGACCTAGGGTTAGGGTTATGTTGAGGGCTAGGGTTAGAGATCCGGTTAGGGTTACGATTGGACCTAGGGTTAGGGTTATGTTGAGGGCTAGGGTTAGAAATCCGGTTAGGGTTACGATTGGACCTAGGGTTAGGGTTATGTTGAGGGCTAGGGTTAGAGATCCGGTTAGGGTTACGATTGGACCTAGGGTTAGGGTTATGTTGAGGGCTAGGGTTAGAGATCCGGTTAGGGTTACGATTGGACCTAGGGTTAGGGTTATGTTGAGGGCTAGGGTTAGAGATCCGGTTAGGGTTACGATTGGACCTAGGGTTAGGGATATGTTGAGGGCTAGGGTTAGAGATCCGGTTAGGGTTACGATTGGACCTAGGGTTAGGGTTATGTTGAGGGCTAGGGTTAGAGATCCGGTTAGGGTTACGATTGGACCTAGGGTTAGGGTTATGTTGAGGGCTAGGGTTAGAGATCCGGTTAGGGTTACGATTGGACCTAGGGTTAGGGTTATGTTGAGGGCTATGGTTAGAGATCCGGTCAGGGTTACGATTGGACCTAGGGTAAGGGTTATGTTGAGGGCTAGGGTTAGAGATCCAGTTAGGGTTACGATTGGACCTAGGGTTAGGGTTATGTTGAGGGCTAGGGTTAGAGAATCGGTTAGGGTTACGATTGGACCTAGGGTTAGGGTTATGTTGTGGGCTAGGGTTAGACATCCGGTTAGGGTTACGATTGGACCTAGGGTTAGGGTTATGTTGAGGGCTAGGGTTAGAGAATCGGTTAGGGTTACGATTGGACCTAGGGTTAGGGTTATGTTGAGGGCTAGGGTTAGAGATGCCGTTAGGGTTACGATTGGACCTAGGGTTACGGTTATGTTGAGGGCTAGGGTTAGAGATGCCGTTAAGGTTACGATTGGACCTAGGGTTAGGGTTATGTTGAGGGCTAGGGTTAGAGATCCGGTTAGGGTTACGATTGGACCTAGGGTTAGGGTTATGTTGAGGGCTAGGGTTAGAGAATCAGTTAGGGTTACGATTGGACCTAGGGTTAGGGTTATGTTGAGGGCTAGGGTTAGGGATCCGGTTAGGGTTACGATTGGACCTAGGGTTAGGGTTATGTTGAGGGCTAGGGTTAGAGATCCGGTTAGGGTTACGATTGGACCAAGGGTTAGGGTTATGTTGAGGGCTAGGGTTAGAGAGACGGTTAGGGTTACGATTCGACCTAGGGTTAGGGTTATGTTGAGGGCTAGGGTTAGAGATCCGGTTAGGGTTACGATTGGACCTAGGGTTAGGGTTATGTTGAGGGCTAGGGTTAGAGATGCCGTTAGGGTTACGATTGGACCTAGGGTTAGGGTTATGTTGAGGGCTAGGGTTAGAGAATCGGTTAGGGTTACGATTGGACCTAGGGTTAGGGTTATGTTGAGGGCTAGGGTTAGAGATCCGGTTAGGGTTCCGATTGGACCTAGGGTTAGGGTTATGTTGAGGGCTAGGGTTAGAGATCCGGTTAGGGTTACGATTGGACCTAGGGTTAGGGTTATGTTGAGGGCTATGGTTAGAGAAGCGGATAGGGTTACGATTGGACCTAGGGTTTCGGTTATGTTGAGGGCTAGGGTTAGAGATGCGGTTAGGGTTACGATTGGACCTAGTGTTAGGGTTCTGTTGAGGGCTAGGGTTAGAGATCCGGTTAGGGTTACGATTGGACCTAGGGTTAGGGTTATGTTGAGGGCTAGGGTTAGAGATGCCGTTAGGGTTACGATTGGACCTAGGGTTAGGGTTATGTTGAGGGTTAGGGTTAGAGATCCGGTTAGGGTTACGATTGGACCTAGGGTTAGGGTTATGTTGAGGGCTAGGGTTAGAGAATCGGTTAGGGTTACGATTGGACCTAGGGTTAGGGTTATGTTGAGGCCTAGGGTTAGAGATCCAGTTAGGGTTACGATTGGACCTAGGGTTAGGGTTATGTTGAGGGCTAGGGTTAGAGAATCGGTTAGGGTTACGATTGGACCTAGGGTTAGGGTTATGTTGAGGGCTAGGGTTAGAGATCCGGTTAGGGTTACGATTGGACCTAGGGTTAGGGTTATGTTGAGGGCTAGGGTTAGAGATCCGGTTAGGGTTACGATTGGACCTAGGGTTAGGGTTATGTTGAGGGCTAGGGTTAGAGATCCGGTTAGGGTTACGATTGGACCTAGGGTTAGGGTTATGTTGAGGGCTAGGGTTAGAGATCCGGTTAGGGTTACGATTGGACCTAGGGTTAGGGTTATGTTGAGGGCTAGGGTTAGAGATCCGGTTAGGGTTACGATTGGACCTAGGGTTAGGGTTATGTTGAGGGCTAGGGTTAGAGATCCGGTTAGGGTTACGATTGGACCTAGGGTTAGGGATATGTTGAGGGCTAGGGTTAGAGATCCGGTTAGGGTTACGATTGGACCTAGGGTTAGGGTTATGTTGAGGGCTAGGGTTAGAGATCCGGTTAGGGTTACGATTGGACCTAGGGTTAGGGTTATGTTGAGGGCTAGGGTTAGAGATCCGGTTAGGGTTACGATTGGACCTAGGGTTAGGGTTATGTTGAGGGCTATGGTTAGAGATCCGGTTAGGGTTACGATTGGACCTAGGGTTAGGGTTATGTTGAGGGCTAGGGTTAGAGATCCGGTTAGGGTTACGATTGGACCTAGGGTTAGGGTTATGTTGAGGGCTAGGGTTAGAGATCCGGTTAGGGTTACGATTGGACCTAGGGTTAGGGTTATGTTGAGGGCTATGGTTAGAGATCCGGTTAGGGTTACGATTGGACCTAGGGTTAGGGTTATGTTGAGGGCTATGGTTAGAGATCCGGTCAGGGTTACGATTGGACCTAGGGTAAGGGTTATGTTGAGGGCTAGGGTTAGAGATCCAGTTAGGGTTACGATTGGACCTAGGGTTAGGGTTATGTTGAGGGCTAGGGTTAGAGATCCGGTTAGGGTTCCGATTGGACCTAGGGTTAGGGTTATGTTGAGGGCTAGGGTTAGAGATCCGGTTAGGGTTACGATTGGACCTAGGGTTAGGGTTATGTTGAGGGCTATGGTTAGAGAAGCGGATAGGGTTACGATTGGACCTAGGGTTTCGGTTATGTTGAGGGCTAGGGTTAGAGATGCGGTTAGGGTTACGATTGGACCTAGTGTTAGGGTTCTGTTGAGGGCTAGGGTTAGAGATCCGGTTAGGGTTACGATTGGACCTAGGGTTAGGGTTATGTTGAGGGCTAGGGTTAGAGATGCCGTTAGGGTTACGATTGGACCTAGGGTTAGGGTTATGTTGAGGGTTAGGGTTAGAGATCCGGTTAGGGTTACGATTGGACCTAGGGTTAGGGTTATGTTGAGGGCTAGGGTTAGAGAATCGGTTAGGGTTACGATTGGACCTAGGGTTAGGGTTATGTTGAGGGCTAGGGTTAGAGATCCAGTTAGGGTTACGATTGGACCTAGGGTTAGGGTTATGTTGAGGGCTAGGGTTAGAGAATCGGTTAGGGTTACGATTGGACCTAGGGTTAGGGTTATGTTGAGGGCTAGGGTTAGAGATCCGGTTAGGGTTACGATTGGACCTAGGGTTAGGGTTATGTTGAGGGCTAGGGTTAGAAATCCGGTTAGGGTTACGATTGGACCTAGGGTTAGGGTTATGTTGAGGGCTAGGGTTAGAGATCCGGTTAGGGTTACGATTGGACCTAGGGTTAGGGTTATGTTGAGGGCTAGGGTTAGAGATCCGGTTAGGGTTACGATTGGACCTAGGGTTAGGGTTATGTTGAGGGCTAGGGTTAGAGATCCGGTTAGGGTTACGATTGGACCTAGGGTTAGGGTTATGTTGAGGGCTAGGGTTAGAGATCCGGTTAGGGTTACGATTGGACCTAGGGTTAGGGATATGTTGAGGGCTAGGGTTAGAGATCCGGTTAGGGTTACGATTGGACCTAGGGTTAGGGTTATGTTGAGGGCTAGGGTTAGAGATCCGGTTAGGGTTACGATTGGACCTAGGGTTAGGGTTATGTTGAGGGCTAGGGTTAGAGATCCGGTTAGGGTTACGATTGGACCTAGGGTTAGGGTTATGTTGAGGGCTATGGTTAGAGATCCGGTTAGGGTTACGATTGGACCTAGGGTTAGGGTTATGTTGAGGGCTAGGGTTAGAGATCCGGTTAGGGTTACGATTGGACCTAGGGTTAGGGTTATGTTGAGGGCTAGGGTTAGAGATCCGGTTAGGGTTACGATTGGACCTAGGGTTAGGGTTATGTTGAGGGCTATGGTTAGAGATCCGGTTAGGGTTACGATTGGACCTAGGGTTAGGGTTATGTTGAGGGCTATGGTTAGAGATCCGGTCAGGGTTACGATTGGACCTAGGGTAAGGGTTATGTTGAGGGCTAGGGTTAGAGATCCAGTTAGGGTTACGATTGGACCTAGGGTTAGGGTTATGTTGAGGGCTAGGGTTAGAGAATCGGTTAGGGTTACGATTGGACCAAGGGTTAGGGTTATGTTGAGGGCTAGGGTTAGACATCCGGTTAGGGTTACGATTGGACCTAGGGTTAGGGTTATGTTGAGGGCTAGGGTTAGAGAATCGGTTAGGGTTACGATTGGACCTAGGGTTAGGGTTATGTTGAGGGCTAGGGTTAGAGATGCCGTTAGGGTTACGATTGGACCTAGGGTTACGGTTATGTTGAGGGCTAGGGTTAGAGATGCCGTTAAGGTTACGATTGGACCTAGGGTTAGGGTTATGTTGAGGGCTAGGGTTAGAGATCCGGTTAGGGTTACGATTGGACCTAGGGTTAGGGTTATGTTGAGGGCTAGGGTTAGAGAATCAGTTAGGGTTACGATTGGACCTAGGGTTAGGGTTATGTTGAGGGCTAGGGTTAGGGATCCGGTTAGGGTTACGATTGGACCTAGGGTTAGGGTTATGTTGAGGGCTAGGGTTAGAGATCCGGTTAGGGTTACGATTGGACCAAGGGTTAGGGTTATGTTGAGGGCTAGGGTTAGAGAGACGGTTAGGGTTACGATTCGACCTAGGGTTAGGGTTATGTTGAGGGCTAGGGTTAGAGATCCGGTTAGGGTTACGATTGGACCTAGGGTTAGGGTAATGTTGAGGGCTAGGGTTAGAGATGCCGTTAGGGTTACGATTGGACCTAGGGTTAGGGTTATGTTGAGGGCTAGGGTTAGAAATCCGGTTAGGGTTACGATTGGACCTAGGGTTAGGGTTATGTTGAGGGCTAGGGTTAGAGATCCGGTTAGGGTTACGATTGGACCTAGGGTTAGGGTTATGTTGAGGGCTAGGGTTAGAGATCCGGTTAGGGTTACGATTGGACCTAGGGTTAGGGTTATGTTGAGGGCTAGGGTTAGAGATCCGGTTAGGGTTACGATTGGACCTAGGGTTAGGGTTATGTTGAGGGCTAGGGTTAGAGATCCGGTTAGGGTTACGATTGGACCTAGGGTTAGGGTTATGTTGAGGGCTATGGTTAGAGATCCGGTTAGGGTTACGATTGGACCTAGGGTTAGGGTTATGTTGAGGGCTATGGTTAGAGATCCGGTCAGGGTTACGATTGGACCTAGGGTAAGGGTTATGTTGAGGGCTAGGGTTAGAGATCCAGTTAGGGTTACGATTGGACCTAGGGTTAGGGTTATGTTGAGGGCTAGGGTTAGAGATCCGGTTAGGGTTCCGATTGGACCTAGGGTTAGGGTTATGTTGAGGGCTAGGGTTAGAGATCCGGTTAGGGTTACGATTGGACCTAGGGTTAGGGTTATGTTGAGGGCTATGGTTAGAGAAGCGGATAGGGTTACGATTGGACCTAGGGTTTCGGTTATGTTGAGGGCTAGGGTTAGAGATGCGGTTAGGGTTACGATTGGACCTAGTGTTAGGGTTCTGTTGAGGGCTAGGGTTAGAGATCCGGTTAGGGTTACGATTGGACCTAGGGTTAGGGTTATGTTGAGGGCTAGGGTTAGAGATGCCGTTAGGGTTACGATTGGACCTAGGGTTAGGGTTATGTTGAGGGCTAGGGTTAGAGAATCGGTTAGGGTTACGATTGGACCTAGGGTTAGGGTTATGTTGAGGGCTAGGGTTAGAGATCCAGTTAGGGTTACGATTGGACCTAGGGTTAGGGTTATGTTGAGGGCTAGGGTTAGAGAATCGGTTAGGGTTACGATTGGACCTAGGGTTAGGGTTATGTTGAGGGCTAGGGTTAGAGATCCGGTTAGGGTTACGATTGGACCTAGGGTTAGGGTTATGTTGAGGGCTAGGGTTAGAAATCCGGTTAGGGTTACGATTGGACCTAGGGTTAGGGTTATGTTGAGGGCTAGGGTTAGAGATCCGGTTAGGGTTACGATTGGACCTAGGGTTAGGGTTATGTTGAGGGCTAGGGTTAGAGATCCGGTTAGGGTTACGATTGGACCTAGGGTTAGGGTTATGTTGAGGGCTAGGGTTAGAGATCCGGTTAGGGTTACGATTGGACCTAGGGTTAGGGTTATGTTGAGGGCTAGGGTTAGAGATCCGGTTAGGGTTACGATTGGACCTAGGGTTAGGGATATGTTGAGGGCTAGGGTTAGAGATCCGGTTAGGGTTACGATTGGACCTAGGGTTAGGGTTATGTTGAGGGCTAGGGTTAGAGATCCGGTTAGGGTTACGATTGGACCTAGGGTTAGGGTTATGTTGAGGGCTAGGGTTAGAGATCCGGTTAGGGTTACGATTGGACCTAGGGTTAGGGTTATGTTGAGGGCTATGGTTAGAGATCCGGTTAGGGTTACGATTGGACCTAGGGTTAGGGTTATGTTGAGGGCTAGGGTTAGAGATCCGGTTAGGGTTACGATTGGACCTAGGGTTAGGGTTATGTTGAGGGCTAGGGTTAGAGATCCGGTTAGGGTTACGATTGGACCTAGGGTTAGGGTTATGTTGAGGGCTATGGTTAGAGATCCGGTTAGGGTTACGATTGGACCTAGGGTTAGGGTTATGTTGAGGGCTATGGTTAGAGATCCGGTTAGGGTTACGATTGGACCTAGGGTTACGGTTATGTTGAGGGCTAGGGTTAGAGATCCGGTTAGGGTTACGATTGGACCTAGGGTTAGGGATATGTTGAGGGCTAGGGTTAGAGATCCGGTTAGGGTTACGATTGGACCTAGGGTTAGGGTTATGTTGAGGGCTAGGGTTAGAGATCCGGTTAGGGTTACGATTGGACCTAGAGTTAGGGTTATGTTGAGGGCTAGGGTTAGAGATGCCGTTAGGGTTACGATTGGACCTAGGGTTAGGGTTATGTTGAGGGTTAGGGTTAGAGATCCGGTTAGGGTTACGATTGGACCTAGGGTTAGGGTTATGTTGAGGGCTAGGGTTAGAGATCCGGTTAGGGTTACGATTGGACCTAGGGTTAGGGTTATGTTGAGGGCTAGGGTTAGAGATCCGGTTAGGGTTACGATTGGACCTAGGGTTAGGGTTATGTTGAGGGGTAGGGTTAGAGATCCGGTTAGGGTTACGATTGGACCTAGGGTTAGGGTTATGTTGAGGGCTATGGTTAGAGATCCGGTTAGGGTTAGGATTGGACCTAGGGTTAGGGTTATGTTGAGGGCTAGGGTTAGAGATCCGGTTAGGGTTACGATTGGACCTAGGGTTAGGGTTATGTTGAGGGCTAGGGTTAGAGGTCCGGTTAGGGTTCTGATTGGACCTAGGGTTAGGGTTATGTTGAGGGCTAGGGTTAGAGATCCGGTTAGGGTTACGATTGGACCTAGGGTTAGGGTTATGTTGAGGGCTAGGGTTAGAGATCCGGTTAGGGTTACGATTGGACCTAGGGTTAGGGTTATGTTGAGGTCTATGGTTAGAGATCCGGTTAGGGTTACGATTGGACCTAGGGTTACGGTTATGTTGAGGGCTAGGGTTAGAGATCCGGTTAGGGTTACGATTGGACCTAGGGTTAGGGTTAAGTTGAGGGCTAGTGTTAGAGATCCGGTCAGGGTTACGATTGGACCTAGGGTTAGGGTTATGTTGAGGGCTAGGGTTAGAGATCCGGTTAGGGTTACGATTGGACCTAGGGTTAGGGTTATGTTGTGGGCTAGGGTTAGAGAGACGGTTAGGGTTACGATTGACCTAGGGTTAGGGTTATGTTGAGGGCTAGGGTTAGAGATCCGGTTAGGGTTACGATTGGACCTAGGGTTAGGGTTATGTTGAGGGCTAGGGTTAGAGATCCGGTTAGGGTTACGATTGGACCTAGGGTTAGGGTTATGTTGAGGGGTAGGGTTAGAGATCCGGTTAGGGTTATGATTGGACCTAGGGTTAGGGTTATGTTGAGGGCTATGGTTAGAGATCCGGTTAGGGTTAGGATTGGACCTAGGGTTAGGGTTATGTTGAGGGCTAGGGTTAGAGATCCGGTTAGGGTTACGATTGGACCTAGGGTTAGGGTTATGTTGAGGTCTATGGTTAGAGATCCGGTTAGGGTTACGATTGGACCTAGGGTTACGGTTATGTTGAGGGCTAGGGTTAGAGATCCGGTTAGGGTTACGATTGGACCTAGGGTTAGGGTTATGTTGAGGGCTAGTGTTAGAGATCCGGTTAGGGTTACGATTGGACCTAGGGTTAGGGTTATGTTGAGGGCTAGGGTTAGAGATCCGGTTAGGGTTACGATTGGACCTAGGGTTAGGGTTATGTTGTGGGCTAGGGTTAGAGAGACGGTTAGGGTTACGATTGACCTAGGGTTAGGGTTATGTTGAGGGTTAGGGTTAGAGATCCGGTTAGGGTTACGATTGGACCTAGGGTTAGGGTTATGTTGAGGGCTAGGGTTAGAGATGCCGTTAGGGTTACGATTGGACCTAGGGTTAGGGTTATGTTGAGGGCTAGGGTTAGAGATCCGGTTAGGGTTACGATTGGACCTAGGGTTAGGGTTATGTTGAGGGCTAGGGTTAGAGATCCGGTTAGGGTTACGATTGGACCTAGGGTTAGGGTTATGTTGAGGGCTAGGGTTAGAGATGCCGTTAGGGTTACGATTGGACCTAGGGTTAGGGTTATGTTGAGGGTTAGGGTTACAGATCCGGTTAGGGTTACGATTGGACCTAGGGTTAGGGTTATGTTGAGGGCTAGGGTTAGAGATCCGGTTAGGGTTACGATTGGACCTAGGGTTAGGGTTATGTTGAGGGCTAGGGTTAGAGATCCGGTTAGGGTTACGATTGGACCTAGGGTTAGGGTTATGTTGAGGGCTAGGGTTAGAGATCCGGTTAGGGTTACGATTGGACCTAGGGTTAGGGTTATGTTGAGGGGTAGGGTTAGAGATCCGGTTAGGGTTATGATTGGACCTAGGGTTAGGGTTATGTTGAGGGCTATGGTTAGAGATTCGGTTAGGGTTACGATTGGACCTAGGGTTAGGGTTATGTTGAGGGCTAGGGTTAGAGATCCGGTCAGGGTTACGATTGGACCTAGGGTTAGGGTTATGTTGAGGGCTAGGGTTAGAGATCCGGTTAGGGTTACGATTGGACCTAGGGTTAGGGATATGTTGAGGGCTAGGGTTAGAGATCCGGTTAGGGTTACGATTGGACCTAGGGTTAGGGTTATGTTGAGGGCTAGGGTTAGAGATCCGGTTAGGGTTACGATTGGACCTAGGGTTAGGGTTATGTTGAGGGCTAGGGTTAGAGATCCGGTTAGGGTTACGATTGGACCTAGGGTTAGGGTTATGTTGAGGGCTAGGGTTAGAGATCCGGTTAGGGTTACGATTGGACCTAGGGTTAGGGTTATGTTGAGGGCTAGGGTTAGAGATCCGGTTAGGGTTACGATTGGACCTAGGGTTAGGGTTATGTTGAGGGCTAGGGTTAGAGATCCGGTTAGGGTTACGATTGGACCTAGGGTTAGGGTTATGTTGAGGGCTATGGTTAGAGATCCGGTTAGGGTTACGATTGGACCTAGGGTTAGGGTTATGTTGAGGGCTATGGTTAGAGATCCGGTCAGGGTTACGATTGGACCTAGGGTAAGGGTTATGTTGAGGGCTAGGGTTAGAGATCCGGTTAGGGTTACGATTGGACCTAGGGTTAGGGTTATGTTGTGGGCTAGGGTTAGAGAGACGGTTAGGGTTACGATTGACTTAGGGTTAGGGTTATGTTGAGGGCTAGGGTTAGAGATCCGGTTAGGGTTACGATTGGATCTAGGGTTAGGGTTATGTTGAGGGCTAGAGTTAGAGATCCGGTTAGGGTTACGATTGGACCTAGGGTTAGGGTTATGTTGTGGGCTAGGGTTAGAGAGACGGTTAGGGTTACGATTGGACCTAGGGTTAGGGTTATGTTGAGGGGTAGGGTTAGAGGTGCCGTTAGGATTACGATTGGACCTAGGGTTAGGGTTATGTTGAGGACTAGGGTTAGAGATCCGGTTAGGGTTACGATTGGACCTAGGGTTAGGGTTATGTTGAGAGCTAGGGTTAGAGAGACGGTTAGGGTTACGATTGGACCTAGGGTTAGGGTTATGTTGACGGCTAGGGTTAGAGATGCCGTTAGGGTTACGATTGGACCTAGGGTTAGGGTTATGTTGAGGGCTAGGGTTAGAGATCCGGTTAGGGTTACGATTGGACCTAGGGTTAGGGTTATGTTGAGGGCTAGGGTTAGAGATCCGGTTAGGGTTACGATTGGACCTAGGGTTAGGGTTATGTTGAGGGCTAGGGTTAGAGATGCCGTTAGGGTTACGATTAGACCTAGGGTTAGGGTTATGTTGAGGGCTAGGGTTAGAGATCCGGTTAGGGTTACGATTGGACCTAGGGTTAGGGTTATGTTGAGGGCTAGGGTTAGAGATCCGGTTAGGGTTACGATTGGACCTAGGGTTAGGGTTATGTTGAGGGCTAGGGTTAGAGATCCGGTTAGGGTTACGATTGGACCTAGGGTTAGGGTTATGTTGAGGGGTAGGGTTAGAGATCCGGTTAGGGTTACGATTGGACCTAGGGTTAGGGTTATGTTGAGGGCTATGGTTAGAGATCCGGTTAGGGTTAGGATTGGACCTAGGGTTAGGGTTATGTTGAGGGCTAGGGTTAGAGATCCGGTTAGGGTTACGATTGGACCTAGGGTTAGGGTTATGTTGAGGGCTAGGGTTAGAGGTCCGGTTAGGGTTCTGATTGGACCTAGGGTTAGGGTTATGTTGAGGGCTAGGGTTAGAGATCCGGTTAGGGTTACGATTGGACCTAGGGTTAGGGTTATGTTGAGGGCTAGGGTTAGAGATCCGGTTAGGGTTACGATTGGACCTAGGGTTAGGGTTATGTTGAGGTCTATGGTTAGAGATCCGGTTAGGGTTACGATTGGACCTAGGGTTACGGTTATGTTGAGGGCTAGGGTTAGAGATCCGGTTAGGGTTACGATTGGACCTAGGGTTAGGGTTATGTTGAGGGCTAGTGTTAGAGATCCGGTCAGGGTTACGATTGGACCTAGGGTTAGGGTTATGTTGAGGGCTAGGGTTAGAGATCCGGTTAGGGTTACGATTGGACCTAGGGTTAGGGTTATGTTGTGGGCTAGGGTTAGAGAGACGGTTAGGGTTACGATTGACCTAGGGTTAGGGTTATGTTGAGGGCTAGGGTTAGAGATCCGGTTAGGGTTACGATTGGACCTAGGGTTAGGGTTATGTTGAGGGCTAGGGTTAGAGATCCGGTTAGGGTTACGATTGGACCTAGGGTTAGGGTTATGTTGAGGGGTAGGGTTAGAGATCCGGTTAGGGTTATGATTGGACCTAGGGTTAGGGTTATGTTGAGGGCTATGGTTAGAGATCCGGTTAGGGTTAGGATTGGACCTAGGGTTAGGGTTATGTTGAGGGCTAGGGTTAGAGATCCGGTTAGGGTTACGATTGGACCTAGGGTTAGGGTTATGTTGAGGTCTATGGTTAGAGATCCGGTTAGGGTTACGATTGGACCTAGGGTTACGGTTATGTTGAGGGCTAGGGTTAGAGATCCGGTTAGGGTTACGATTGGACCTAGGGTTAGGGTTATGTTGAGGGCTAGTGTTAGAGATCCGGTTAGGGTTACGATTGGACCTAGGGTTAGGGTTATGTTGAGGGCTAGGGTTAGAGATCCGGTTAGGGTTACGATTGGACCTAGGGTTAGGGTTATGTTGTGGGCTAGGGTTAGAGAGACGGTTAGGGTTACGATTGACCTAGGGTTAGGGTTATGTTGAGGGTTAGGGTTAGAGATCCGGTTAGGGTTACGATTGGACCTAGGGTTAGGGTTATGTTGAGGGCTAGGGTTAGAGATGCCGTTAGGGTTACGATTGGACCTAGGGTTAGGGTTATGTTGAGGGCTAGGGTTAGAGGTCCGGTTAGGGTTCTGATTGGACCTAGGGTTAGGGTTATGTTGAGGGCTAGGGTTAGAGATCCGGTTAGGGTTACGATTGGACCTAGGGTTAGGGTTATGTTGAGGGCTAGGGTTAGAGATCCGGTTAGGGTTACGATTGGACCTAGGGTTAGGGTTATGTTGAGGTCTATGGTTAGAGATCCGGTTAGGGTTACGATTGGACCTAGGGTTACGGTTATGTTGAGGGCTAGGGTTAGAGATCCGGTTAGGGTTACGATTGGACCTAGGGTTAGGGTTATGTTGAGGGCTAGTGTTAGAGATCCGGTCAGGGTTACGATTGGACCTAGGGTTAGGGTTATGTTGAGGGCTAGGGTTAGAGATCCGGTTAGGGTTACGATTGGACCTAGGGTTAGGGTTATGTTGTGGGCTAGGGTTAGAGAGACGGTTAGGGTTACGATTGACCTAGGGTTAGGGTTATGTTGAGGGCTAGGGTTAGAGATCCGGTTAGGGTTACGATTGGACCTAGGGTTAGGGTTATGTTGAGGGCTAGGGTTAGAGATCCGGTTAGGGTTACGATTGGACCTAGGGTTAGGGTTATGTTGAGGGGTAGGGTTAGAGATCCGGTTAGGGTTATGATTGGACCTAGGGTTAGGGTTATGTTGAGGGCTATGGTTAGAGATCCGGTTAGGGTTAGGATTGGACCTAGGGTTAGGGTTATGTTGAGGGCTAGGGTTAGAGATCCGGTTAGGGTTACGATTGGACCTAGGGTTAGGGTTATGTTGAGGTCTATGGTTAGAGATCCGGTTAGGGTTACGATTGGACCTAGGGTTACGGTTATGTTGAGGGCTAGGGTTAGAGATCCGGTTAGGGTTACGATTGGACCTAGGGTTAGGGTTATGTTGAGGGCTAGTGTTAGAGATCCGGTTAGGGTTACGATTGGACCTAGGGTTAGGGTTATGTTGAGGGCTAGGGTTAGAGATCCGGTTAGGGTTACGATTGGACCTAGGGTTAGGGTTATGTTGTGGGCTAGGGTTAGAGAGACGGTTAGGGTTACGATTGACCTAGGGTTAGGGTTATGTTGAGGGTTAGGGTTAGAGATCCGGTTAGGGTTACGATTGGACCTAGGGTTAGGGTTATGTTGAGGGCTAGGGTTAGAGATGCCGTTAGGGTTACGATTGGACCTAGGGTTAGGGTTATGTTGAGGGCTAGGGTTAGAGATCCGGTTAGGGTTACGATTGTACCTAGGGTTAGGGTTATGTTGAGGGCTAGGGTTAGAGATCCGGTTAGGGTTACGATTGAACCTAGGGTTAGGGTTATGTTGAGGGCTAGGGTTAGAGATGCCGTTAGGGTTACGATTGGACCTAGGGTTAGGGTTATGTTGAGGGTTAGGGTTACAGATCCGGTTAGGGTTACGATTGGACCTAGGGTTAGGGTTATGTTGAGGGCTAGGGTTAGAGATCCGGTTAGGGTTACGATTGGACCTAGGGTTAGGGTTATGTTGAGGGCTAGGGTTAGAGATCCGGTTAGGGTTACGATTGGACCTAGGGTTAGGGTTATGTTGAGGGCTAGGGTTAGAGATCCGGTTAGGGTTACGATTGGACCTAGGGTTAGGGTTATGTTGAGGGGTAGGGTTAGAGATCCGGTTAGGGTTATGATTGGACCTAGGGTTAGGGTTATGTTGAGGGCTATGGTTAGAGATCCGGTTAGGGTTACGATTGGACCTAGGGTTAGGGTTATGTTGAGGGCTAGGGTTAGAGATCCGGTTAGGGTTACGATTGGACCTAGGGTTAGGGTTATGTTGAGGGCTAGGGTTAGAGATCCGGTTAGGGTTACGATTGGACCTAGGGTTAGGGTTATGTTGAGGGCTAGGGTTAGAGATCCGGTTAGGGTTACGATTGGACCTAGGGTTAGGGTTATGTTGAGGGCTAGGGTTAGAGATCCGGTCAGGGTTACGATTGGACCTAGGGTTAGGGTTATGTTGAGGGCTAGGGTTAGAGATCCGGTTAGGGTTGCGATTGGACCTAGGGTTAGGGTTATGTTGAGGGCTAGGGTTAGAGATCCGGTTAGGGTTACGATTGGACCTAGGGTTAGGGTTATGTTGAGGGCTAGGGTTAGAGATCCGGTTAGGGTTACGATTGGACCTAGGGTTAGGGTTATGTTGAGGGCTATGGTTAGAGATCCGGTTAGGGTTACGATTGGACCTAGGGTTAGGGTTATGTTGAGGGCTAGGGTTAGAGATCCGGTTAGGGTTACGATTGGACCTAGGGTTAGGGTTATGTTGAGGGCTAGGGTTAGAGATCCGGTTAGGGTTACGATTGGACCTAGGGTTAGGGTTATGTTGAGGGCTATGGTTAGAGATCCGGTTAGGGTTACGATTGGACCTAGGGTTAGGGTTATGTTGAGGGCTATGGTTAGAGATCCGGTCAGGGTTACGATTGGACCTAGGGTAAGGGTTATGTTGAGGGCTAGGGTTAGAGATCCGGTTAGGGTTACGATTGGACCTAGGGTTAGGGTTATGTTGTGGGCTAGGGTTAGAGAGACGGTTAGGGTTACGATTGACTTAGGGTTAGGGTTATGTTGAGGGCTAGGGTTAGAGATCCGGTTAGGGTTACGATTGGACCTAGGGTTAGGGTTATGTTGAGGGCTAGGGTTAGAGATCCGGTCAGGGTTACGATTGGACCTAGGGTTAGGGTTATGTTGAGGGCTAGGGTTAGAGATCCGGTTAGGGTTACGATTGGACCTAGGGTTAGGGTTATGTTGAGGGCTAGGGTTAGAGATCCGGTTAGGGTTACGATTGGACCTAGGGTTAGGGTTATGTTGAGGGCTAGGGTTAGAGATCCGGTTAGGGTTACGATTGGACCTAGGGTTAGGGTTATGTTGAGGGCTATGGTTAGAGATCCGGTTAGGGTTACGATTGGACCTAGGGTTAGGGTTATGTTGAGGGCTAGGGTTAGAGATCCGGTTAGGGTTACGATTGGACCTAGGGTTAGGGTTATGTTGAGGGCTAGGGTTAGAGATCCGGTTAGGGTTACGATTGGACCTAGGGTTAGGGTTATGTTGAGGGCTATGGTTAGAGATCCGGTTAGGGTTACGATTGGACCTAGGGTTAGGGTTATGTTGAGGGCTATGGTTAGAGATCCGGTCAGGGTTACGATTGGACCTAGGGTAAGGGCTATGTTGAGGGCTAGGGTTAGAGATCCGGTTAGGGTTACGATTGGACCTAGGGTTAGGGTTATGTTGTGGGCTAGGGTTAGAGAGACGGTTAGGGTTACGATTGACTTAGGGTTAGGGTTATGTTGAGGGCTAGGGTTAGAGATCCGGTTAGGGTTACGATTGGATCTAGGGTTAGGGTTATGTTGAGGGCTAGAGTTAGAGATCCGGTTAGGGTTACGATTGGACCTAGGGTTAGGGTTATGTTGTGGGCTAGGGTTAGAGAGACGGTTAGGGTTACGATTGGACCTAGGGTTAGGGTTATGTTGAGGGGTAGGGTTAGAGGTGCCGTTAGGATTACGATTGGACCTAGGGTTAGGGTTATGTTGAGGACTAGGGTTAGAGATCCGGTTAGGGTTACGATTGGACCTAGGGTTAGGGTTATGTTGAGAGCTAGGGTTAGAGAGACGGTTAGGGTTACGATTGGACCTAGGGTTAGGGTTATGTTGACGGCTAGGGTTAGAGATGCCGTTAGGGTTACGATTGGACCTAGGGTTAGGGTTATGTTGAGGGCTAGGGTTAGAGATCCGGTTAGGGTTACGATTGGACCTAGGGTTAGGGTTATGTTGAGGGCTAGGGTTAGAGATCCGGTTAGGGTTACGATTGGACCTAGGGTTAGGGTTATGTTGAGGGCTAGGGTTAGAGATGCCGTTAGGGTTACGATTAGACCTAGGGTTAGGGTTATGTTGAGGGCTAGGGTTAGAGATCCGGTTAGGGTTACGATTGGACCTAGGGTTACGGTTATGTTGAGGGCTAGGGTTAGAGATGCCGTTAAGGTTACAATTGGACCAAGGGTTAGGGTTATGTTGATTGTTAGGGTTAGAGATCCGGTTAGGGTTACGATTGGACCTAGGGTTAGGGTTATGTTGAGGGCTAGGGTTAGAGATGCCGTTAGGGTTACGATTGGACCTAGGGTTAGGGTTATGTTGAGGGCTAGGGTTAGAGATGCCGTTAGGGTTACGATTGGACCTAGGGTTAGGGTTATGTTGAGGGCTAGGGTTAGAGATCCGGTTAGGGTTACGATTGGACCTAGGGTTAGGGTTATGTTGAGGGCTAGGGTTAGAGATCCGGTTAGGGTTACGATTGGACCTAGGGTTAGGGTTATGTTGAGGTCTATGGTTAGAGATCCG